>NC_071289.1:59512101-59818195 GCF_943734705.1 Anopheles coustani
CGTTTGCTAGCAAGATTCATGTTCTCTTTATAATGTTGAATTTCTCCATTAAACATTGTCATAACAGATATTAGTTGCCATTATATACCGTTATATCCCTCCAATAAACCTAGAAACAGCAATAATCGTAGAATATCTGCCTTTCAGTAAATTTGTGATCCTCAAAATCGTTTCCGGAAATAATTTTACTACCGCATTTGGCCAGTTCTTAAAATTTATTATTCACGTGAAATACCAAGTTGTTGGATGCCAAACAGTGCAGAAACGATTGACTTCCATGAGTGTGTGTTTGTGTGGGTGGGTGTACTTGGGCGAAACTCATCGATCGCAGTCCGGAGCGGTGTTTTAAGCGGTGCTTAGCGATTGTGGGTCTGTATATCAAATTAATGTCCTTTATTGCATCGTAACTTTCGCATAAACCATAAATGCTGTACCGTGTTTTACAACGGTGAGTCCACATCGAGCTTTTTCCGCCCAAGTGTGCCCATGCGAAACGCTAAACGGGACGAGTTCTAACACGTTAGCCGTATCCTTCAGCAACTCTTCATCGAACCACCCGTTTCGGGGAAAGCCGTTTGATTTCGGTCGATGTATCATTTGCATTTCATTTAACTTTAACATCGGCGCCCGACACGGTGTCACCCAGTCGGGGGCAATCTCCGGCACAAAACTATGCTAACCACCTTTTGTTTGCAGTTATAATCCACCTGTCCCGCCCCGTCGTTTTGCCCCGGTGCCCAAGCGTTCCCCCAATCGGTGGCAGGACACGCAGTTACTAAGCCGAAATGATGGAAAACATAATCATAAATCAGTGGCTCCGAGTGGCCGTGGCTCCGGCTCGTGGACGGAAAAGCACTCACCGCGTTGACGGGCTGTGCCGCATACAGTGCCAGCATCAACGCAGCGGGCATTCGTTTATGCTCGGTTTGGATTAATTTATTCGAGAAAGCAAAATTTAAACAACACAAAAAATATCCCTCCCTTGTTATTTCGGGCCCATCCGCAAAATTATATTAAATTCAGCGAGACAAAAGAAATTAATTATTGTACACAAATGCCCTCGCCTCGGGCTCAGCCTCGGGAGGCTCGATGAGAAGGGTACGGAAGCCGATGGGAGTGGGAGTAAACGGGTTATGCTGGATGGCCGTGGGCTGATAAAACGCTTACAGCGATCCACTATCGATCATACGACAGCATAAAATCTGTCATTTCGGGTTTGGCCTTGTTCCCTTGCCTCGTCTCCCCGCCTCGGCCCGTTCCAAGCTCGGGGCTCATCAATACAAATTTGACAACTTTACGGCTAGGTTTGGACAATAAAATCGGAAAATCGAATCGAATCAGCATCGACGGCACAATCCTTTCGACGGTCGTAAGAAAGGCTAGCATTTTTCCCGCGCCCAAGACGGTCACCGGAGTGTAGTTTTATCTCCAAAGCAAGGGAGCAAATAAAACCTCATGAAATGCGATATCCCTTCGTCACGGAACGGACCAACCGGAGCGTGGTGGGAGAGCACAAAGCGAAGAAGAAAACCAAAATCAACAAATCGACCAATGGCCATAAAGTGCTGCAAAATGTTCCATACGGCGGTGGGAGCGCGATGGCATAAAAGAAAACCTTCTGCAAATAAAAGAAAAGCCCGAAGAAAAGCTGCACACTTTTGATCGCCTCAAGTTTTCCTCCGTGTTCGTTTTTTTTTTCCTTCAAAGAAAACGTCTTTTGCAACCGAAAGCTTGCGCGTCAATAGCGAATAATTTCCAGATTTCTAGCGGTTTCTAGTGGCTTCGATTTCTCCACAAAATTTATCGCTTCCCAACGCAACCACTCCGAACCCTAACAAACTCTTCTCCTCGCCGGGTCACCGAAGCAAAACAAAACCCGCCACAAATCGCTTGCATAATGGGTGGAAAATGATTACGAAATACTTTTCCCGCCTCCACCGATTCGAAAGAAACGGAGACCCCTGTGGTGGTTTGCGTCGGTGCGCGAAATTCCTTCACGATCGTTTTGGATACTTTTGAAAGCTTTTCGCTCCTTTCGAATGCGAGCCACATGATTGGCGTGATTTATTTTGCGTCAATGGTTGGATATTTCCGAATCAAAACTAAGCACCGGCTTAGCGAAGAACGATGGAAGGCCGGAAGGACTTTCTTGTCCCGGCCAGGTTGAGCTTACTTCGCGGGGCGACACTTACGCGCCTAACGACGACCCGATATTGGCATTGGAAAGCCTCCAGTAACTCCAGCAGGAAACTCGGGACCGCATCTGCTGGGAAGCGGGGAAAATGGGAAAAAGTTCGAGCCCAATGGAGAAAATTCGACCAAGAACGTGATTTTGGCTGGCAAATCAGGCGTCCGAAATGGACAGGAATCTTTTACTGTTGGGATCAGGGACAGAACGACAAACAAACCGAGCTGCTGTAGCTGGTTGCCCGGTAGTTATTGATATTTATAGCCGCAGGTGGCAATAATGCCCGGTTGGTCGACGCTCGGGGAAATCCTGAGCGGTAGGTTGCAAAGCCAGTCTTAAGGTGTTTTGCGATCGACTCGTTGGCGCTTTTTCGAAACACTAATCAACAGCCGACGGTTACGGACATTTATACTGATGGTTCAAATTGAACGGAACGCCCGGATTTGTATCGCTCTGGAGTTCTATCCTACGGTTCCAATGAACAAGTTATATTATTTGCCTTCTTTTCATATAATGCTTGAACGAAATTAAAAAAGGCCGTTTCGTTACAAAATATATTGCAATACATAAAATAATTTCATGATTAATAATCCTTTTATTGTATCAAATGAATATTAGCATAATGAGTGGCTTAACATTTGGTAGCGCAAATTGCAGCAGCAAATAATAATTTAGTTTTTAACAAAAGAATCAGTGGTTATCTTGACCACAACTCATATTTCGATTTAAATATCTCAAAAACGGCAGAAAATTTAAAAAAATACATCGAAAACAATAATTTCAGAATGTTTTGTTCGATCAGTTCCGAGAAACAAATTGGCCAGCCCTACAACGCTTTTTGGGAGTTATTTTCACCGCTCTGTTTAACATGTTATAACTTTGCTATTTTTTTTAGATTTTTCTTTTCAAATCTGTGATCGGCTGCGGGCTGCATGTCTGTTGATCATCTGTAAAGTAAAAAGATTGAAACTGAAATCTTTTCAGCTTTTAATTGTTTAAAACATTGAATTTAAATTTAAAAAACGATGCATTAAACGACCTTTGCAACAAAGCACAAACGAAAACAACCTCTTATAAAATTCCCAGCACTAAGGTGAATTAGTGGTACAATTTTGTACGCATTAGCTTTCTAGCGCATCCATTTGTGTGATTTTACATTTGACCATTGACAAAAAAGTAAAAAAGAATGTAAACTCGACTCAATTAGATCTTTTCTTGCTAAACACCGAGCTAGCAGAAAGATCGAAAGGTGCATAAACAAATTGAGACTGCAAAAAGATTGTTCACAAATATTCCAAACAGTAACCTTTATTTGAAATATTTAAATATGAAGTTCTAGCTTGTTAAAAAGAACTATCAAAAAGACCGCTTAAAAATTACTTTGGCGAGATTGCAAAACAATGTTGGCTTGTTTGCACAAAATTTACGCTACCATTATTAAATTGAAATCATAAACTTTTCTTTTCCAACTCGTAATTAGATCATAGTTATTAAAATATCAAAGGAAATGAGAAAGGTGATTCATTCTTTTAGGGATACGATTTTTGGGTTTACGTGAATGGATCTATCCCTTATAAGCGACATACAGCTATAGCTACCTCATTAATTTTTCCCATCAATCATATTTTGAGGAAACAATGTATGTTACAGTTCGAATTATGAAGCTAAACAAGTTGAACGTTTAAAATTAAAAAGAACAGGCTTAAAGATAACGTTTTTCCAAACTTTTCTTGAAATATTAGCTACGCGTTGACTGACGCCACAACCATCTTGTTGTAAGCTAATTCAATTGTTCGAATGTTCCTTTGATCAGTACATGGTAGTTTGGTACACCCGAACTCTACACGGGATGGTGGTTTCGTTTCCACGCATGCAAAGTAGACGACTCTACTGTCTTGCCTGCGAACGATCTCCTAAAAACGACCAGCCCCCGATAATGCCCCGATGGTCGTACTCGACATAAATTCAGCCGATAATCCTACACATGGGAAGAGTTGGTTATAAAATTACGAACCACAGAACTGAATCTCTGGTAGCGTCTTGTGCGGGCCGACGGGAAAGCATATTTCAGTGGACGGACTTTCAGATTTCCGTAGCCCTACAGGGCAAGTTTTGCTTCCCAACCTGCCGGCAAAACTATTTCTTCAACGAGTGAAAGTCTCTCAAGCGGATGGCTAGAGTACGGATCCTGATGGAAGCTACACTCTAGTTCTGAAGAAGAATATAACGAAGAATATGCTATAGCAAGCGAAAGAGAGAGAGGGAGAGAAAGGGGGAGAGTGTTTAAGGGAGGAAGTATTTCGACACTTCGGTAGTTGCAAGTAATTCAATGAAGACACAATAAGATCGGAACAACTTGTGGCAATGCGAAGAAATGGCGGTTAAGTTCGTGTTCGCAAACTCCGACGGCGATTTATAGTGATTTGATTTGCAGATTTGTACACACGATGGGTCATGGCGTCCGGGAGTGTTTGCATAAATTTATGGTTGAGGTTAGGAAAGTGTATTCCACTTCCGTCTTCGGTTTATGTGGAGCGCTGATAGAAGGCATGGTTGAACATAATTAGCTTAAATGCAGCATGATTTGTTGTGGTGTAGATAAGCGAACCAGGACGTGTTTGATTTAAAGTACCGAGTGTTCATTATTCATGATGATGGTAAGAATTAACTGACTTCTTGATTTGGGTTACTTAAAACTTTAATGCAATTTTGTTGCTTTATCATGAAAATATTAATTTCAATGTTGAAATAAATTTCGTCCCAAGAATGGTTTAGTCTATTTCAAAAACGCTTTTTACTCCAAGTTACGCTTTTTTACTCCAAAACACAAACTAGTCGTTGAAAAAGTATTTTTATTGTTAGATTTATTGACAAAAAGGTCAAATATCAAGAATAGCTAGATATTCATACTACGACGCTTCATTTGCTTGCAACTCTTCGGTGGTGGAGTTTCTTAGGCTGACCACAATCGTTCGTGCACCAGTGTGGGACTCCATCAAGCAAATAAATATTGTGCCTGTCTCGAGCTTCCTTTCCTTTTCCCCAACCCTTGGTCGGCGATGGTGAATAAACATAAATTGTTGTATTTTAATTCCATTAGAGCGAACTATCCGTTGCGGGAAGAGTGAGCAACCGGAACCAACCGTGCTGCCCTCGTGGAAACCCCTTAGGATTGGTAGTGTGGTGCTGATGTGGTGACCGATACCGGCACGCCGGCAAACAGGTCCGATCCGGCGTTCGAACAGCATGACCACACACATGCTGCCCTCTTTAGAGAAGGTCAGGGAAGTGCGCCCGGAGATGGCCGCGGTCGAAAACACCCAACCGATGGCCGAATAACACTCTTGCGGTGCCGTGACGGTTGGCGAGCGAAACGTCCCGTTAGCGAGCAAGTTACAAGTGCTTCCGGTGTAATATATTGCTCCGTTTTTATGCCACCGGCAGTGCGAAGCGGGTGGCTCACTTGTGGTACCTTAGGGCCAGCTCAGCCCATCGCCGGAAGCAAACCAGGCTAATTCTAGGCAATCCGAGCGTATCAGTTCGCACAAAGGGCTTCTGGTGTGCAACTAATATTCTCTTCCGGACTACCGCCCAGGTGGTACAAATAAGTCGACGTGCAACAGCGCCTGGGATCACGGATATTTCATGGTGGGAAAATTTATGGCTCGAAGAATTGGCCATGGCCAATATTTTATTCAGCGAATATGAATACGTAAAGCCAGCGCCAAAGAGGTGTTGAACAAGATAGGAACGGCCCAATTGAATATTTAAACAAGGTGCAGCGAACGTAGGCTCCTTCAACTGTTTTCTATTCGATGCTTTATGAAGATCCATTACCTCAAGTTTCTTGGATTCGCATTTTTCCTTCTTTATCATCAATATTTTTATTTTTATTTATTTATTTACTTCGTATTTTATGTTTAATCCTAACAAAGGTACTTCTAAACTTTGCAAATATCTCAACATTTACTTTCATTTTCTTTGCTTACATTAAAGTAAATTCCGTAGTAAACCCGTTGTGTCGTGTCGAAGTTCTCAGTATATGAAACTGGATTTTTCTAGAATACATAATGCATCTATCTCTATGCTTACTTATTTAAACACTAAAAGAGACCTAGCGTTTTCTTTGGTTTCCAGTCTTCAATCGGTTAATGTAGAAACTACACAGTGCACATGATGACACAATAATTACTTCAAAGGTAAATATGTTTCTGCAGCATACGAGAGCTAATAAAGTCGTTTGGATTTTATTTATTTATGCCTGGCTTCTAAAGCCAATTCCA
Organism: Anopheles coustani; assembly: GCF_943734705.1. NCBI lineage: Eukaryota > Metazoa > Arthropoda > Insecta > Diptera > Culicidae > Anopheles > Anopheles coustani. Next base: position 59,518,573 of record NC_071289.1, read on the forward strand.
GAAAATAATGAAATATCAAAATTACATCGGGCTGGTTGGCTCAAATTGAACCAAACTAGATATTTATTCTTAATGCTGTGAAATGTTCAGCATCAAGGAAATTAAAATATTTAAGAGAAAAATAACTAGCATGCTAATGAAAATTATCAACGGCAATTAAAATAAAATATTCAAAGAACTAAGGGCAAACAAAAACATTCATTGAATTCCTCGGAATATGTATGACCATGTTGATACTGGTTTCTTAGACAAGCTATCCAATGTATGTGGATGACGACAAAAAAGAAAAGATGCCATTGAAAGTGCTCAGCATTAATGCCATATCTACCATCATTATGGAATTAAAAGTGGACATACCATTTTCGGTTATAATTGATAGAAAAATGCAAGAAATGAAATTGGCAGAGACGATTCATCAACACCTGATATCACAACCCGTTCCATAGGAGTGAGACTACACCGTTCGCTTGGTGGACCAGTGAAAGAGAAAATGGGACACTCAGCGGGAGGGAAGCTCTGTACAAATGAGCGGTAAACCGAGAGGAAAGTAAGGAATTTGCAATGCAGACATTAAAAATTTTAATTTAGAAATAAAACCCATCCGAAACGAAGCGTTGCCATAAATTTTCGCTTCGTAGGATCCCTACGGCGCACGCCGAGGCGTTGGCGAAAAACAAAGCCACCAGTGCTTGGAATGGGTGTGTTAAATAATTTTCTGCCTGTCCAGTTTACGCTTTTCAATGGTTGGGCTGGGCCGGCCGCTACCTCGCCGTTTGACCATCGTCCTCGGGGACGCCTCGCCGGGGCTGTTGTGTTTCTCTGGTTTGGAGGTTTTGTTGCTCCTTTTTGGTGCGCCATTCCTCTCGATTGTTACCGCGAGCGTCGACAAATGAAGTGCAGTTTGTTCGGCTTAGCAGCATTTTCCCATCGTTTCACAGCGCTGGAAGGAATCATGCGTAGCCATGCGCAAACCCGTCGGCACGGGAAGGAGGAGGGGGGAAAGAAATCGCAAAAAAAAACACTGCACGGCAGAAGATCGTCCCAGCGCGCTGCCGCTTACTGTGACCGCTAAACGGAGGCCCTCGTTGGTAGTTCGTTAATATGGCTTGTCTCGAATGTTTGACGCAAGATTCCGGCGGATGGCAGCGCCAATTTTAGCGCAGATTTAACAAAAAAAATAACCCTCCCCACCGAAAATCGGTCCTCGGAATACGGACAACCCACGCTCGCAACACCCCACCCTTTTCCCTGCTCTCCGGGGGTAGCCCCGCGCTCGGTGCCGAGTCCGTTAGGTCGCATTGTTTAATTTATAGTCGTGTCTTGTTGCGCCACCAGGAACCGAAGCCTGGCTGCGTCCGGACGCGCCCGTTCGAAGCGCTCGCTGATATACTCGTGCTCGCCAGTGCCATCTTTTTATGCCATCGGGCTGGATTTGACGTGATGTGGACCGCGGTTTTTACGCTCGCCCAAAGTGTCCCCGGCCGGAATCCGGCAAGTCCAAATGTTGATCCTCCCGTCCATCACTGATAGTCGGTGTCGGTCTTGGTTTTGGCGTTTGGAGGGCCGTGGCCCGTTTCGAAATGTTTCTCGTCCTGGTGATTGTCTACTTTTTTCCCCGCTTTTTTTGTGCGCCCCCTCTCCTCCCCCATTTGAAGGTTTTCTGTTTTGTCTCTTTTGCTTCGGCACACTCACATACGACGCCAGAAGACGCAGAGCATTTGTTTTCCTTTTTTTTTGCGAAGGGTTGTTTTCCCGGCACGGCTGCTTTAGCCTCACTTGTTTTGTTCGTTGTTTGTCTGATTTCTGTTTTTATCCCAATTTGATTTGTGTGGACATGTTTTGAGGCGCATGGAGCGCCCGAGTTTCGTTTCGGACATGCCGTTGGGCCGCCGGGTAACGAATTAATACAGTTTAAGACCGCGGCTTAAGTGCTTGTCCGAAATTGTGCAAACCGTTCCATCGCCGGACCTGCAGCGAGGGATTAGCTCTGTGCCAGTGTGGTTACCGAAATCTGCGAAGCGTACCCTTTGGGCTCTTTTTATCCTGGTGGTGGTGGTGGTAATTTGAAACGGGGCTTCGTTTTAATTATTGGTTTGCTTGTCCGGAATAATCTCTTCCTGCGGAATGGGAAGCGGTGATGGGTGCCTTTTAAATGATTTGTTTGTGGCTTCCAGTGGGACATTAGCATATAAAACTAAAACAAACGTATAAGAATGTGTTTATGAAGAAGTAATTGTGCTGGAGAACTATTCTGATTGCTCCATGTTGACAATTCCTAGAGTTGTGAGATTCAGTAAACCTTAAGCAACCAGTCACATGCTTTTTGCTCCTTTCAGACGCCACGATCAAGGCAAACGAAGAGGGATACAAAAAAGAATGCTCAGGATGACAATGAACTGGCAACTTCATCTTTTCCCTCGTGAAACGAAGACTAAGTCAACAGAATCCCGAGATGCGGTGGGAACAAAATCAATTATGATGGGATTTAATGCATTGTAAGCGGCTTTGCAAACGTGCATAATAGATGCAACTTTGTCAGAGGAAAGGAAAACCGGAGAGTCAACTAAACATACCGTTTAAATGGTGCGGGTAACATTTATATTTAGCGTTACCGGTCAATTTGTCGTATAAAATTTCCAGTTCTCATTTTTTGTATTTTGAAATAATCAGTGGTTTGTTCTTTTGGGAGTTATTCTAGGTATTTTTCCTCACTCTATTATCTTTTCTCTTTTCTTACACATATTTTCATGTCAGGGCATTTCAAATTAAAAATATTTCATTTAGTAGAAATGATATGTAAATTAGAATCCGTTATGTCCAGTTGGTAAACTATATTTAGTTTCAATAGCTAAACTATATCGTAAATTTTATCAAAAACAACAAATTTACCGACATAACAAAGCATTAGCTATTGTTTCAATAATGCAAACCAACATTTTGACCGTTTATGACGTTCTGATATGTTTGGGGTTAATATTAACTCCATAAATTTTTACTATTTCAACTTACCTCGACCATAAACGTTCATTTGAGTTATATTTCAGCACTATTAAATTCGGTTTTAAAGTCATCCACCTACATGTTCCCAACCGATGCCGACCTGAGCTCTGGGTCAACTGATGCAGATATAAGTGCACCGAAAATAAAGCGCTTAAATTTCGGGCTGAAAACATTACCGTTGCGTCCGTTTTCCACCGGTTGAGTTGTCATTGTGGCCAATCTTTTCGCTTCGCGCTGGCTGCCAGCTCAAACGGTCCCTCGAGAGCGGGAACGTACGGAGGGAGGTGCACAAGGGACAAGCAACTGAATGATGGCACGGTAAAATTGAAAGACCTCCTGTTTTCCCTCGGGAGCCTTTCCAGCGGCGTGCTCCAACGTTCGGTGTGCTTCCGGTTCGGATTGGCGGTCTGGGAGGTTGAAGTTAAACCCTAACGAAAGCGAAAGAAGAAACGAATCACCCAACCGGGCGCAGGCACAGGGGAGGGAGGGTTTCATAAACAAAAAATATACAAAACCGGTAACGTAAATAAACACTGGCATAAATTTATTTGCAAACGCGAGCGAAACGCTCGTTCCAACGGTTCACTCCCTGGGTTTGGCAACTAGTTACCGAGCGTCGGTTCCCTTTTTTTTCGGCTCTTTCGGGCCAGAAACGGAACGTTGGGGATCGAGTGCAGGGTAAATTCACCCACAATTTACGTTCCCTTCCATTCGTCCCACGGCCTCCTTACGGGAGAATCCTCCCGCCCGGCCCGCAGTTGTTGTGTAGCTTTAGCGAAATTGAGTTATATGATGTATGGGACACGCTGGTCCGTGGGTATTTTACAATGTGTTCGCTGCATCCTCGAACGGCACCGGCGCGCCACCACAGGTGTACGATATCGGACGGAACTCGAAATGTACCAACACCGGTGGTACCCAGCGTGGGTCGCGTGCGGTCATGTCAGAATCAACATACATATAGGACCAGAACGAGAGGAGGAAAAAAGGAAAACCGCACCAGTGACATGGGCTTGACCAGGCGCGAGGCCCCGGGACTGGGTTAGGTTTTGGATGCAACTTAATCAAGGCAGCCACGGCAGCTAAACGGCGACAAGAGCAGTGCAACAATCCCAAGGGCCGAACCATATCAACTCCCACCGGATGGCGGTGTGGCGTGCGAGAATATGAGCGTTATAAAAAAGGGAGAATTAAAAAAAAACGAAACGGAAGGACGTCCGGTGGGATGAGAAACAGCAGTGACCATCGCCACAAAAACAAACATGGAGCTTGAAAATGAACGATAAACAACGACAAGCACAAACAAGCACGCCCGGGGACCCGTGGAAAGATGGAAGTGGCAATGACTGTATCACTGCCTTCGGATTCCGGTGAGAATCATAATTCCTTTCCGGGAGCTTTTGCCTTTCTTACACGCTCTTTTTCGGTCTTTGTTTTTTCGTTTCCTTTCTCTTGTTTTCGGATACCGCTTCCAATAACAACAGCGGACAAATGGAAAGGAATGCTGAAAATAAGCTTGCGAGTACTGATAGCGGATAATCTTTTCCCCTCCTCCTTCCGCGCTCGTAGTTCATTCTTTGGCGACCATTGTTGCTTGCGACATTGTTTGCTTTTTGAGGATTTTCCTAGCCCCACCCCCCACTGCTTGAAGGTGGCCGAGGGATGGCAAAGCATTGAAACATGTTGCAATAAATATCCCACCCTAAGCAACGGAGACAATTGTACCGAATTCCACCGTTGCATAAGGCGGCCATGGCGATGATATGTGGTGATGAAAATATTTACAAATTGTGAATTTATACCCTTGCATTGTATTCGCATACCATATGCGTGCTGTAGGTTGGTATGGTTATGAGAAAGAGCATCTTGTCCATGTAAATTGCAACAATGCGCCTTCCTTTTGTATTTTATCATTTTGCTTCTTTATTAGATGAAATGCAAATTGTTACTTTACATACTTTATGCAACTGACAATAAGAATGTTTAGAATCGAGCATTTGTATGGCAATCCCGTTTGAAGGTCTTTGTGAATATGCAATAGAGCCTTGCGAATTTTCCGATTGCTTACTCCCCAAATATTTAAATACTAGCTATAGGGTTTCAGAGTTAGGTTGCTGGACTAATTAGAACAGTTTTAGGCGATGGCAATTTATTGTGGAAGTCGTAATAGACTCAAGTAATGGGGGAAAACAAGTGACGCCGTTTCCAATATTTACATGAGTCAAGTGCAATTTGAAACGAAACTGAATTGAAAAATAAAAAAGCTTTAAAATTTCTCATGGTCCTTTGAGAATCATTCTAATGCATTGTTTATCCACGGTTAGTTGACACGTTTTTTGTTCAACGTAACCGCCTTTATTGTGTTGATAAAAATTAAAGCAGTTACGGAATTAACGGTGTGCGAACTGAGCCCCGAACCTCAAAGATTCCTAAGATTCATTCTTAAACAAATATTTTAAAGAATTCATCAACCTTATTAACGATCGACAGGTAAAAGATTGGAACGAGGTCAGTCTTACAATAGTGGGTATCTTACAGTCAAATTTTATAATATAAAAATTAATACTAAGGACCAAAGCAAACTAATGAAAGGAAAGTCCAGCAAATAATCAGAGTTGAATAGTAACAAAAGAAATATGTATTAAGGTAAACCAATTGGAACCTACCATGTTATTGCGTACAACAACAAAATTTGACAAAATATCGAGCATATGGCTAAAATAAATCGTTGCAAAACATTAACCATCTGATATCGAGCGTTGCGGCATGACACATCCTGTAAGATGCTGACATACATTTGAAAAAACTGTATACCAATCTAAATTAAAATCGTTATGCCTTCTAAAACGAGTTATGTGTCTAAGCAAATATTTCGGATCTTAAAGGGGGAAGAAAAATTATAGATTTTATCTACTCTGTTGATTGAATAAGACTTGTTAGACAAAACTGATAAAATCAAACTACGAGGATTCCGCCAGAAAACTTATTTAATATAGGATAAAAGTAATAGCTACCATAAATATTGTTGAAAATTATATAAAATAGCGAAAACTTATCATTTTTAATAAGCATAAGGAATCCGTTCATTATACCGCTAAGGGCCCCCATGAGTATAAATCCGCCACTGATAAAATGTTATAAATTTTTTAGTTATACATTAATTTTTTTTAAAGATTTTGTGCAAAAATGGAAAAAAATGTATTATTCAATAAGGGCAAACAACTTTTCCTTCTCGCTTGATCCAACCAGTAATATATTGTCGACATTATTACTCTCCACAGAAAGAGCTACAGCTCTTACGACAAATTATACAATCAGTTGGAATAACATTTTCTTATCATCGATGGAAATGGTGCCGGGATGGAATTATCGTTTCTAAAAATAAATTAAGTTACTTTTCTCCCTTTCCTCCCCGTTGCCACGATCTACTCGTGAGCTCGAGCTCGAACGAAGTGGGCGTACGTGCTTAATGGGTTTTTCGGTGATGGCATACAACATGGTGCGACATCAGAACATCTATCCATCCATCCGTCCGTCCGACTGGCCGCTCGATTCGAGACGAAAGTCACAAGGATGCGTCCACTTTTCGACTGACCGGTCGTGAATAAATAAATGACACGACACCGCCCGGCTGAACTGCATCCGACCGACCTGTAACGACTTGACCGATGCGACCGGACGCACCGACATCCGATTCCCGCAAGGATCTCTCACATCCGTCCTCATCTATGATGCAGCTCACATCATTGCCGCCCCTCCCGTTGGAATTGCAACTCGTCGGAATAGATAAGTTTCCGAAGTTTCAATTTCGGAGTGGAAGCGGGAGGTGGTTGAAATAAAACGCACCCCAAACGAACTGGTCGGGGTGCAAGCGGCCTACATGGCAGCATGCTCTAGTGCGTGTGCATGATTATTTATGCACGAATTTTAATTATATTTGACTCACGTACGCACGGCTCGGACGGCACTGCGGGTGATGAAAATTCGACAATAGGCCATCGGGATTTCGATCGGAGCCGGCTGGCTTTCTGGGACCGGGCCGAAGCGGATATCCCTGTCGGGACGGTTTTGGACACGGTTTCGATTCACCCCGCTTGTTCTTGCTCGGTACAGTCCCGGCCTACACTTCCGGATCGTGTATCTCGTCCCTGTTCGGGGCCCCGAGCTGTCATGGTATTTATCGTTCATAATGAAGTTCTGTGGAGGAGAAAAGAAGTATGTTGCGCTCGTGGCCGGTCGATCGAAGAGCCCAGATCGCTCGTCCCGGTCAGCGCTGTTCGAGGCGTGCAGTCATCTAAAACAATTATCGTTTCGGCTTCCTCCACGTAACGCTGCTCGATGCGCCTACGCCTCCGAACATCGTGTGCTCGTGACCGATTGTGGTCCGGCGATAAGTGATCCCCAGAGGAGTGTGTAGGCCAGGAAGCATGCTCCTGTGCGAGGAAAAACGGAAGAGAATGAAAGAAACAACCCAACGAGAGAGCAAACCGTCGGTCCGGCTCCAGATGACACACCGTTGTTTATCACCGCCAGTTAGTTTTATGGTTTTACCCAACAAGGGAAGGTGAAGTGGGGAAGCGGCCATGGGTTTCGTCCGGTTTATGAGCACGGTTTCGTCCAATTTATTCCATCCCAATGCCAATGCCACGGGAATGTTGCATCGACCTGCATCGTCTCCCCGGCAGCCGTCGTCTTGTTTACCAGTGTTTGAGTTTCCTTCTTCTGCTTTTTTTCTTCCCTTTCCGCAGGCATCCCAAATATCATTTTCGGTACGACATTCGGACCGGCCGTCCCTTGGCCCCATAAAACATTCACCCATTGCCGGTCAGCGCACTTTTCCTTTATGGGCACTTCTTGGCAGCAAAAGGCACGCCCGGGCTGTGCCACAAAATAAACGGCAAAATATGTGCATGCATTCATCCCTTAAATGACAATTCGGGCCCGCTTCAAGCGGCGCAGGGTTTTGGCAAAGACAACGTCCACTGCGGGTGTGTGCGTGGGGTTTCGTTGGGAGTGTTGGTTTTCTTTCATGTGTAGGAGAAAGAACTTTGTTACACAAAATTAGGGTATATTGATAGGATTTGCGTCATTTTCGTGACGTAGTGGTCTGATTCAACATCAAGTTTAGTTTACCTTGGGTATGCAAATAAAATTAAACAAATAGAGTTCTAGAAGCAAAAGTGTTTGGAGAATCAGATTTTTGAAAAAAAACGGAAATTATATGATTTAGAATTTGTATTGAATTGAAACGATCTATAGTTATTTAATTTCCATAAAAAACTTCGTGCAGAATCGTGCTTTGTTTGTCAGAAAATTAAAGTAATTCTAAATTATCCCTATTCTCTGAATTACATCTACAAAAAAAAAATCAAACTACTTTTTGGGAAAACTCTTGGTTTTGAAGCAACAATGTTTTATGAGTGTAAGAAAGGGATGTAAAATCCAGAATTTATACACAAACGAATTTTATTTATGTATTCAATGACACTCATTAAAAACTAAAATTTACTACTAGATTTCTTTAAGGGTTTTTTTTTATAAAATTGATTTAAGATCAACCGAATGACTAGAGCTTTATATTTTCAATGCTGAATATAAAAATAATGTTTTCTACTATAATTTTCAAAGGTTATAGCTACATGTTATTAGATTTCAACTTCTTTACTCGTAATGCATTGTTTACTAACATTATGTTACTTATTTTTCAATCATTGCTTCTGGATATTATAATTCCTAGTTACAGAACGTTAGTTCCATTGGAATGGGTGATTATTTGTTTGTTTTACAATTAATCAATTTAAATTTCCTCAAACAACTTAAAAATAGGTTAACACATAATGTTTTAACTTCTAATTTGTGTTACATTTTTCCACTTGCATTAGATCCTTAAAATAACACATGACAAGTGCTGACCGATTTTGGCTTTCCATCAACTAAGCACACAACCGAAATGCCTGCTTTGGCGCGATGTCACCAGTTCTGCATTGGCCAAAAGACACCAGGCGCCTCCATCGCTATGTGTGATATGGCATTTCGGCGAAGTTTAAACCCACGACCGGGGAAGGATGGCAGGAAATAAAACGCAACCATGAGTGAAAAATATTTTATTCATGAAGCTTAATGAAAAACATTTATTTACATACTGCAACATGATGTTTACATACTGAATAGTTGAAATAGTTTTTCTCCTATCCTTTCTGTGTGTGTGTGTGTGCGTGTTTTTTTTCTATGTTTTTCTGTTATTCTACTCCAAAACCCAGCAGAAGGGTGATCTTTTCAGCTCTGCGTTTGTGTATACTTTGTAACCATTCCAGGATGCTGGTGAATAGCGAGAGTGAAAGAGGACGCAGTGATGGTATGAGAAAGACGGAACAAAATAGCGGAAGGCATCGTGACATTTTTTGCATAAAATAGTTCACTCAAAAAAAAAAAGGGTAGCTTACTTAGCGGAAAAGAAAGTCAAAAACGAAACTAATACCAACGAAACTCCACGTTTCTGTGCCTTGCTTTCTTTTTATAGTTTCCAGCGAACATTCTTTACGTTACTAAGCTTCGCTTTTTGCTGTGCTCTGGCTCTACGCGTGCAGCGTTGTGTTCTCGAGGCTTCAGCGACGGGTTCGGTCAAAAGTGTTATGTATTTTCCCGGAAAAATGTTGGTTCGTAGCGTCCACCGGTTTCTAATCTAGCATGCAAAAGCGCCTCCAAAAAGGATAGCCTCTAAGGGATGTTTTTGGCCTTTTTTTTGCGAGTGTCCTTTTCCTCCTCTACGATGGACGCATTTTCTGGCAAACATCAGACGGAATGGTCGTGCAAATGGATGAAACCGAATGAATGAGTGAAGCCCTCAGCAACCCTACGCTGAATACAGAGCTCGGGCGTCCGGCGAGCCATGCGGTTCGCGGGATGGGCATAGTGACAGCATAAACAAACAAATGACGATAATTATGCTAATGAATCGTAAATTGATTTAAATTTTTTGCCTCCCATCTTCAACCGGAAAATCGTGGCTTTGGCTGCTGCATTCGTTAGATTATTTTTTCGTTAACGTTTCTTTGCTCGGCATTTTAAATCCATGCTTCCTTTTTTGCTTTCGCAACGTTCACTTTGAATACCGAACCAAGCTTCGGTTACTATGTTAATGCCCGGTTACAGAGCGTAAAAAATCTATGAAATTCTAATTTGCCTGCCATCAGGGTGGAATATGCGAATGAAGCTCGCAAATTGCTCGTGGCTCATTGATTCGTGACCGCTGATGGTACGAATATTGTCGCTGAATTGATATGAATATTAATAAAATGATTTACCAGCTTGCTGGTCGAACAGACCGGCCACATTTTCCGATAGCGGCCCAACTTTGTAAAGCAATCGATAAACAGGCTCCCGGTGGAGGTTCTTTCGCCCGTTAGCAACCGATTGCCAAACATGAAAAGAAAGTAACGTACCGTGAAACAACATTGACAAACTGAAGCCCCCCGGTTTGAGCGACGGTAAATCTTGTCAGTACCGATGCTCGGAATGTGATTTCCAGCGATGAATCGCACTTAACAATGTGCTACACGATACATTTTACGACTCACGGGGCATCGAGCGACCCATCCCGCCATTTGGTAACGCACGGGTTCCGGCGATGTTTAACAAAGCTTGAAATTAAATTTCATATTCTTTACGAGAGCATCCCCGCATATGCGCTTTTCCAGGCGGGACCGATTCGCAATCCGTCGGTTGCGACCGGTTCATTTGGTGTGATAAAATCGCGGCAACATTGTAAAACAAACCTGCCCAAAAGCCACTGAACACCGATGCCGCCCACCGAATGGATCCGAATTGATGGTCCAACAAAAGAGCTGCGTTCAATTGGTGATATTTAGTAGCACCAAAAATCAGAAACATGGTGCTTTTGTATGGCTTGGGTGTGTAGGTAATAAGCCCCACTTTAAATTTGCCGGTTGTTTTCCGCTTCTCTATTTTATATTTGAGCATCTAGCCCCTAAAGCTCTGGTGGGAAAAGTGTTTCCGTTCTTTTGAAGCACACTGAATCACAATTTTCCTCAAAAAAATGGATGTTTTACCACAAACGTTCCTACTTCGTTGTATCAGTGAGGATAAATCAAGGCTGTTTTCACGGCTTCGAGTACGCCAATTCCTTCCACACAATCTCGAGCCAGGGCGCAGCGGAGAAAATTGCAACGGAAAATCACGCCCCGACATCACCGAAATTTGACGCCAAAAAACAAATTCACGCTGCCCAATAGTGAACCCTGTTTCCGAAACCCCGACGACAACGGTGGTTTTGTCTTCTGCGGCACGAAGTGTGAGGGTTTCCCACCGCAGACTGGTAGGAAAACATAAGCCGTCGCATATATTTTTCGTGATTCTTTTTTTCCCCCATGCTGCTCATTTGTTCCACTCGCTGCCTTCCCCCGTGGCACATGTCGTTATCGTTTTCCTTTGGATTTTTCCCGCCTCAGCTGGCGATTCCACTAGCGTCGTTATTGTCACACCACTTTTGCTCGTGTGGATGCCGAACGCTGGCCGAAGGTGCTCGTAGTGGTGCGCTGCAGCTCACACTTTAATTTGATTTTTAATGAAACATAAATATTATCATAAAATTAAACCGCAAATAATCTGCGGAAAACTACGACTGCTTGTATGTGCTATATGTGGTCGTCCGTAAGTGGCTGGTCGTAGTGGGAAACTGGGTTCGCTGGCCTAGAAAGTAGATTTCGTTTTGCGAGGAAAGATTTTACGGTCACAGTTGCACCAGCTTGTGGAACATGAATGAAAATAGTCTGAAAGAGTCTGCGAAATGATCGCATACCTGCGACAGATGGGAAACTTAAAGAAATATAATTAGTAAAAGTATACGATATACCATGGAACAGTATTTCCGTCAAAGGGTATTATCTGTTCTTGTAATTACAAAAAACAAAAAAACATAATGTTAAAATAATACACTAGTTTTAAATTTAATTGTCCCAGACAATATAATTACCAAGGAGTAAAATCAAAACTACGAAATCCTTGCCTTACTTTATAATTATCAATTACTTTACACTACCTTCTGCTCAATGACAAGAGCTAAAACATGTTGAGAAAAGCATAAATTGCACATAATATGAAATGCTTGAGTGCTATACCTGAAGTTTCTTTATGAATGTTGGGTACGATTACTCCATACGAAATTTCTAATCAAAGGATTAAAATAAAAATAAATTAAGGTATTGATGTTAAATATACTTTGCATTATGACTTATACATGAGTATAAATAAAAATACATGTACATACAATTCGCATTATATAGCTTTTCATCTAATTTAAGAAATGAAAATATAATCTGCCGCAAAAAATGACTGTAGGTAAGACTTACCACAAAAAAACTGTAGGTAAGACTTACCACAATGATTGTAGGTAAGACTTACTTACAAACATTTTAAAGAAATGTTTCTCGTTAAAGAATCCCTGGAATTGTAAAAATCAACCATCGTATTTAAAAAATCATTTGACATAGTAATTGTTTGTAACCTTCCTTCCCAATCAGAGCACGATGTTTCTGTTGGGCTTTGCCGACGGGTCTTACCAAGAGGTACCTAACGAACATCTTGCATGTGACAATGGTTGTGGCTAGCTAAAGCAAACACAAACCAAAGTAAGCTAATATCCTTCCCTCAGGCACTTCTAAAGTCACCCTGTTTCTTGCGTCATCATATTCTGTTTGTCCCCAGTGTGTGGAGTGAGGCACGAAAGTAGGGTTGAGTAATTTAGTTCACAACAATCTAATCTAAAAATTGTGCACAAACCTCAACCGAAACCAGTGGCGGCGATAGTGGCAGGGTGCACCGCTCGCTCGACACGAACATGGGCGCGTTGGGTTGGAAGTGGTAAAGGCAAACATTAAATATGCACACTTACATTACTACAAGCTCCTTCCCCCCCCGTTCGTACGCAGCCCTCTTCCACGCAGTGTCTGTCAGTGCGGAAGGACCCCAACCTACCCTGGAAGCAGTTCAAGTTCGCCCCGGATGCGTAAACAAACCCAGCAGGCAGAAGAAACCAAAGCTTCACGTTTGGTTTCGGGTGACTCCGAGATGTAGTTGCCATTTGCCAATTTGGTTTATTGTGGTTGCGTTGAGTCAACCGGTCCCTGGGTTGGGCCCTGCGTAATGAGAAGGAGTTACGGTCTGGTGTGCTTCGGTTTAGTTTATGTTTACCGAAAACTACAACACAGAGCAATGGATGGGGGGAGAAGCTAGTAGGAGATTCTGAGTCTTCTGAAGAACAAACCACAGTAATTTTGGCTAGACGAGGGCACAGACCGAAACTCGAAGCAAAGCTTTGCCGAGCTTTAGTTTTACCACCGTTAAGAAGCATACCCCACGCAATCTAGCTTGTTTGAAATTTGCAGAATATTGTTGGGAAATTTTCTTTCTTTTTTCGGCGATGGGAAAGTCTGACAACTTAAAACTAGCTGCACTCGATGCGTTACGTAATTGAAAATATATGAGAATCGTTCTGTCTTTGTACGATAAAGTGATATTATGCAGCGGTACGCTAAACCTCCTCCTCTCCCCACCCCTCCCCGGGGCAATGTATGACGATGTGCACACGTGTCTGTCAGCTTTCGAGCCAATGGAAAAGCGTGTGCTCTAGCGCGTGAGCTATCGTCGGCACCAGCGGTGTGCACTGAAGTGGAAAATAAAATCTGGAAAATACTCGCGCAAATAGAGCCGGATAGTGTCTTTCGAGCGGGATTTCTTTTCTTTGCGAGCCCGGGTTCTTTTCGTTCCCGGTGGGTGGGAAGAAATAAAACTTCCAGAAACTGTTGCGCCAGATGAATGCTCCCTGGGCCTGGGATGAGGAGCTGCATCACATCACCGATGCACAATCGGAATGAAGACAAATGGGTTCGCTACGAGGGAAATGCGATTGTTGTACGCTTCCATTCCCATTCCCCCATCGCGGTTCTCCCATTCCAGCGCCGTGCATTGTGTGTGCGCTTTATTTATTCGCCTTTTATGCAAACGGGAAGTATCAAACCCGAGCAATATATTAGCTCTCGCCCGTACTTCCCGTATAGCACTGGAGCATTGGGCCTCTCGTGGGTTTGCTCCCGTTTGGCAAATGGCAGCCAGTTTGTTTCACGAAGTTGACTGGAAAATCCGGCCGGAGCCGACTAACACCAATGCCAGCTCTGGTGGCTCAACTGGGGCGCACCAGATGCAGCGCGTCAGAGTTCGCAGCCGGGCTTTGTCGGGCGGGTTTCGGCATCGGAACCGGAAATGAAGAAATATTTAGCATAAATGATTCTATTACGAAGGGGCAGATAATTTGAATTTACAAGTTGGCTGCCATGTGCCCTACGGAAAGGACTTTCTCGGAAGGCACCGCCTGTGTTTCTCTGGAGGGAACCCGCCGACCCTGTGTGTGTGTGTGTGTGTGTGGGAGGAGCAGATGACTTGAAGGCATTTTGTCGGAAGCTCGTTACGCCAGCTGAGGCATAACTTCTCGCAACCGTGTGATTGTGTGACAGAAAGGCCGGCGGGTGCAAGGTGGCTGCCCACGGGAGACAGAGGTCAATCGAAAGAGAGGGATAGATGTATTAAATCTTCCCTGCTGCATTTCTAAAGAAAGGAAGGAAAGATACCGCTTGGAGCTAGGGATGGGATTTGAGAGGCGTGAATGAACCATTTCGGCGAAGGATCGGTGAAGTAGGTCTCCTACGCACCGATAAAAGATGGATGGGCTTCTCGCTTGGTGGGTGGGTGGGTGAGCATGGTGTAAAGCGGGTGGTTTTACGCATCACTTGACTAGTTTATATCGTGTTACACTTGTTCGGGCTTTGAAAGATTGTTTATGATTGTTTTACGACACGTTACACCGACACTGGCTGCATCGTTCGGTAGCATCGGAGAAGCGAATTATGCACCTCTCTGAGGCGATAGGTTGTGTGTGGCACTCTGGCGCGTATGCTGTACAATGAAAACGATGGACTGGGCGAACACAAAAGCGTTATGACGCATCGGACGACTCCTGTCAAGGGTGTCATAAAACTTAAACTAGGACGAACGCCATTAGGAGCTCGTTCGCCCAACCCCTTGGCAGCTGCAAGACAGCGTACGGTAAACTCTTGCCGAAGCTGAACTTACCAACGTTGTTACACTAACCGCAGAATAGTTGCCCAGTATTACGATCTTCACAACGTGGGACTTTTCGGCCCTGCACCGGGTTGAATGTTCCATGAGCCAATCTCGTATCTTCATCTTCACTTTCGTATTTTTATGACCTACCAACACATCTTGTGATGAAATTTAAATTTATACCATTTCAATCTGTGTCAACCCTGTGTGGGAAATGTGTCTTGCCTTTTGGGAGGATGAAACCCCATCGAACCTTCGTCGATCGGTGTTTGTGTTGAAAGGAAAGCGGTATCAGAAGAGAGATTCAATAGTAGTTATCCTATCTGCGACGAGTCGTAAAATTAATGGTGAGAAGTCAACTTTTGCCCCAATGACCTTTTTGCACCATCCTTCAAGAGGACCACACGCTCCTGGTAGCAGGCAGTGATTATCGGGTTCGCTTGACTGGATCTCGAAGAGGTTCCATAGGTAGACATTCCATTCGAAAGGCGTATTCATGCGTGGGAACTAAATGAATCAAAGGGGAAGCACAGAGCTTTAAGTCGATAAAGTGTCATCGGAAAGAATTTTCAATACGAATGTTCAATGCCACGAAAGACGATTCAATTTCGATAAAAGAGAAATGTAGTTTCGACAACAATAATAACGGTTATGTATTATTTTGTAAGAGATTTTCCGACACTAAATTAACAAGCATTGAAAACATTCTCTATGACATTCGACAGAACTGATACGCCTATTTATCTTTAATGCCTCGTCAAGAATGTTGAGAAAAGCAAAAGCTTTACAACCACATTTCCGTCGAACTGTGTTTTTTAAATGAATATATAAAAAAAATAAAATAAATAAATAAATTAATTAATAAATAAATTAAAAATGAACAAGTAAATTAAATGATTCATTAATCAATTAATTTATTGATTTGTTAATTAAATAGTTAATCAATTAATAAATTAATAAATAAACCATCTGTAGACGGTTTCCGAGATGGGGTGATGCAAAAGACGCTTCATAACCTAATTGTTTATCATTCGATGACTTGAAAACAATACTACAATACATTAAAATAAAATAAATGAATCAAATACTGCCATATTATAACATTTATTTTAGCATTGGTTAATACGGACAGCATCGTTTTCCCCAACAGGACTCAATGCATAAACCATTAATAGGATTCAATATAATTAACCAAACATTTGTTTTTTTTTTTTTTATTCAGCCTTGGACTTATTTCCGCATAGAAATATCGCCTCACCTCTTCCTCTCGCTCACATTATACAGCGATCCACTCGAATGTAATCCTTCGCTGGCTTTAGACCGTTTTGGAGATGATCCGCTTCTGGTAACACGAAACTATCAATACCGGACATAATTTACATTTTCAAAACAGATTGCTGTCGGGTAAGCAGTACAAGATCCTGCAAATCCGTACACCTAAATCGAAGCCAAACCACACCCTGTGGTGAGGAAGGAAGGGGGGGACGAAACAGTTGCAAGTGGATGACGTGATGGAAGCCACTCACAGAACAATAATCGTATTCAAATCTGCTGCTTGTTTCGTGTTAACGACCGACCGGAAAAACTCGATCCCAAGGCAGGCATTTTGTGTCTGCTTTGGCGAAATGTTCCTTCGTGTCAAAGGGCCATCTGAAGCGCCACCAAAAAAAAAACAAAACAAAACAAAAAACAAGTCAAAACGCGCCACTCGTCGCCAGATTGAGAGCATTCCTTGGCATTCCGACCGCCATTAGCGCTAATCAATTTACATTTCATCGTCAGTGTCCGTGTCCGTTGCTGTCCTGCATAACTTTTCCGCCAACTCCCTCGGGGAAGGGTAGGCGCCTGATGTTTGTGGCACCGGACAGAGAGGGAGAGAAAATAGAGTTAACTCCCACGTCACCCGCGCGATGGCAACTTCGGGGAACGAAAAGTGGCAGCCAATTAGCTAACGGCATTCGACATTTTCGTCCGCAGTGGTTACTGCGGAGCGGGTGTTTCCTTTCGCTTCACAAAAGGAGAGGAAACCCCGTTTTCCAGGCCGTGCCAGATTCAAGATTCATGTTGAAAACTGAAGTTAACCGAACAAACAAACCTCTTTAAGAGCCATCGACCATCCGCTTCAGTGAAATGTGGGGCAAAAATCTGATTGATCAAATAAGCTGCGAATTGCTCATTCTTATGCAGTTTGTTTGCGCATTACAATTATTTCCAACACTAAGGTTGCATTAAAAGTAGTAAATTATTTTAAACTGGAACTCATTTTCATACGATTGGATAAAAAGGCAATTTTTACATCAAGTCATTTTAATAAATATGCTTCCTTCGCCATGATTGTTTCCTATTTATTGTGTTTTCGTTCACGAACTCACCTCGCTATTCTACACAATTTTGCCAAAAACAATGATGTGCGGTCAGGCGTCCAGTGTCGATTAACAGCCTTGGACTGCCATTACACCTACTCGAAATGCTCACGATCCTTTAGGTGATCCCGAGTAGCGCACGCCTAAAATGCTAATAATGTAATTGAAAGCAATTTTCCCGCATTTCTACTACGCCGTCCACTGGAAGTAGCCACACTGGTCCTGGTACTTTTTTCTTCTCTCTTCCCTGCTTCTTACCTTCACATTTGCGGCCAAGGTACGGGTTTCGCAGTACACGGAACGCATTTGCCCTTGTTAGGCTAATTTATTCATTAGCTTCCATTGTGCCATTGGGTTTTTCCTACCTTTTTTTTGTCGTTTTGTGCTACTGCAAAATGAATGGGCAGTGCGAAAGTGAAATAGAGGATGTTGGTTAATTTTTGTCTTCCGTATCTCTACGCGCCCTCCCTTACGTAGCACCAGGCCGGAGTTTTCTATGCTGGCTGCGGAAAAGCCCGGACGGCCATACATTTCCTAAACCAGATGATGGAGGAAAGCTGGCAAACGGCACGGTGGATACTTGTGTCCAGCTTGCTCGTTACCGGGCCCACGGTTGATTCGCGTCCAGCAAATAGCCTGATATAGACGAGGGTCGAGCGTGGTTCTCACCGTTCCACCGGAAGTGCTCGGAAACGAGAGATTCATTATTTTTATTAGATTAAGCACCTCTATTATGTGCGCCTGTATTTTCTTTTTAGTTGGTTATTCGTGCAGCTTCGAGGGCTTGAATGAAGCAGACCGAAAAAGTACAATCTAGGAACTAATGCCTAGTGCTAAGAAGAGTGTTGACATTATGTCACAGTACCGTGAAATTTAAAGAGGTGAAAAAATTAAGATACAAAACATGCGATGGAGAAGTGCTTGATGGGACATTCACTCACAGAGGATTAAAATGGTAGGCGAAAACAAAACACCACCACGCAAAACTTTCATTTCAAACTGTGACAAACTTTGAAGCAGTCTCCCAAGCTCAATTCAAACACAAACGAAACTTAAAAGCGACCACTCAACGTATTGTTTACACGGTATTGACCAGAACAACAAAAAGCAGTGGGAAAATTTTGCATTGACAACTGCAGAAAATGCTAAACTGAATTGTATGAAGTCAGTTGACGTAAAAGTTTTACCCGAAAAGAAAAACAATAAGTCTTTGGTTGGAGTTTCCTTCAACATGTCAGACGAAAGAGAAAGAAAGAGTTTACCCAAAATGCGGGCTTCCCGTTCAAACAGTGTGGCTGTCTGGTTTTGATCAATAATTTACGAGGTACTGTTACTGGATTCTCGAGATTTCAGCATGACAAGGTGATGAACATTGTAACAAATAGTGATGGTAATACAGATTGAATTTTACCATCATTTGTCCTTGGCAATTGTTTGAAAGCGTTAGTAAATTTTCTTTAATAAATCTAACGAGTTTCAAAATACGAAAATCGTTAAAATTGTTATATAGGTTGAATGGCTGGTAGAGCTAGTTGCTAAGTACACGAAAGCCGTCGTTTCGTGAATAACAAATATTACCGTAGCGTAAGAAGGCGAATTAGGTGAACGATCATTTCCCAAATTGTACCAAAATAGCTGCAGCCAACGGTGTCTTCCATCCACCCCCGGAAGAGGACACGCTCTGAACGAAAAACTTGATCACTTTTGCAGAAAAGAAAAAGGATTTGGCGGGCGAGGGTAGCAGGCACTGCTTAAGTGAATATTTTATTTTTCGGAAATTGGAAACTCGGAACCATAAATTTTATGTACGGATTGTGAAGTCACGTGCAGCTAGCCCCAGCGTACGGTTCAAACTTGCCACTGTACGTCCTCGTCCTCTCTTCCACCACTTGCCCGCGATTGCAGCGAGTGCCAGCGGAACCAGTGCCCCGATTCGGGCCGGATTTACTACTAACCCTGGCTGAAGGACGCTCCCACTTTTAGTTGCAATTTCCGAAATAGATTTTGAAGGGATTTAGCTGGTGATGAATGGGGTACAAATTTCAATTAAACTAAAATCGATGCCCTGCACTTTCCCACTGGCTGTCGTCGTTGTCCTTGAACCGGGAAATAGGAAATAGGATTTTGGATACCGGCGGCACGCGGTTAAGGAAACTTTTCTAATCCCAGCCACTCCACGGGAGCATGAGATTTTGGAAACGATTGAAAATAATACCCTTTTCGAGGTTCCAGGGTGAGCTGTTATAGCATCAGCCCTAAACATAAGAAATGGCAGAAGTCGTTTATGATTACATTAAAATTGTGCTTCAATAAATAAATAAATTTCAAAATAAGCCCGTGAGGATAATACCTACCACTAACAGGGTTGGTCTTGATTTTTAAAACCTTATAAAGGAGTGCCTAAAGAAACGTAGCAAGTGTAAGGCTCATCCCGATACCACAACCCTAATGATTATACAGAGGGTGAGTCCGCCTGTCGATGATGATACAAATGTATCTCTTTTTTCAGCTCATTTATTATTATACCTCGTCAAGAAAGAATCTTTCCACTTCTGCATTCATGGCGGCCGTTGGAACGATTCTAATGCTCGTCAATCGGGTTACGGCCTCCACAAGCGAAACCGGCACAAACAACGGACCACATCACGGGCCGATTCGCGGTTATCCCCCGTCCGGCGGCCCGTGAAAGTTGAACTCCTATACGGACGATGCGCGAAACGGCTGCTCGTCCGGTCGCAGGGTCTATGAGCAATCATTATCTAATCTTAAGCGCCCTACAAAACACTCCGATTACGGTAATGACCGAAATGAGGTGGTTCCGTTTCTGTGATTTTTTCCCCGGCTCGAGTTTTTTTATGACGATCGAGGAAGCAACTGAAGCAGAGGGATACAATACAGCAACACCGAAACGACCGGGCCGGGCCATTTAAACGATGGTCGTATGATCGGTGGGCTGAGCCGTGTCTGCTTCGGCCCTGTCGAACGGAAATAAAATATGCCACTAAAGCACGCATCCGTTCAGCGGAAACGGCGAAAGTGTTTGGGGGAAATGATTTTTATTTGATGGACCTGATACAATTCATGCTGAATCCTATTTTTACATTCGAACACAAGCTGTTCTTGAGCTGAAGCCAAATAAAAGCATGGAATAATTATGAGCTCATATGAAATGAATTAACTGTTTCAGTACAATTTGATACGTTGGAGGCATAATTAAATAAATCTCATTTACAAACATATCCACCGGGTAAATCATACATATTGTGAGGGAATTGGTGCATTCTCTCTCTGCTCCTGTCCGATGAAGAAACATGATAGCTGAAAGTAAGTTACAGTGTAACATTATCTATTTTTTCAAAGAACTTACATTACCGAAAAATGTGAACTCTATGTGACTCCTAGAAATGGAATGGAATGAACTTATGAATTTTAAATGATGTTAGGTTTGATTCACATATTTTCCATAACTTCACATGGAAAACAATCGATTTTCTTGGACAAAATATAAAAGAAAAATTTAAGCTCCAAAATCTATCAAATAAAGAAGTAACAAAAATATTATTTTACCGAAGTGCTTTCAATATTTTGATTGTATTAACCTAGTTCCACCCCCCAGTAGCCTTTCATCCCAAACATAGTCATCTATTATTTGGATAAAATATTAAACTGTCAAATACTAGTATATCCGCAGGTTTCAGGATTTTTTTTCGCTATACAAACATTTGTCACTTTAACACAAAAGCAGTAAAACGTAATTTTTAAGTATAACGCTTCTTTGTTCCTGCTTAATCCAGTTTTAAAAATGATTATGGCATTATGTGTCATCGTGGGATTTCCGGCGTCTTTTGTTCCCTTTTTCAAAATTGCGGCCTTTATTTTTATATGCACTCGTGGCTAGCTGCAAGCGTTTCCAGAACCATCTGGAAGCTAAAAGTAATGGCAAAGTTCCGTCTGTAGCAAATACTATCACCTCGCTGGACAGGTGAAATCCGGAAAAGGTACATGCGCGTGCACTAGTTACGGAGCCCATTCTTTATACTTCCAAACACGACGATAAACAGTAATGACTTTTTAATGGCCGCTTTTGCTCACCTCGAAAAACTGGCGCGTTTCGTGCGATTTGCTCAAAGTGATCGGAGTAGTGACAATTCCCGCCAATGTCGTGTCAGTCGGCGACGGCAATTGTGCGACGTGCGCAGTGCTATCTTGTGGGAATTTCGTAAGGGGTTTTTGTTGTTTTCCTTCCCTGACCGGGCTGACTTCCAGGAGCTGAGTTTGGTGAACCGTGGTTGAGATTGGGATATAGCGGAACCTTCGCGGGCGCCCTAGTAATGCTGAGACTGAGGTTCCTGGCTATCATTACCGCCGTGCAGAGTGCGCTAGCAGTGACCGAGCTGCTGGAACGTGCCGTGGAGTGTGGAAAGCGCAATCAAACGACGATGTGGCCGTTTCATGTCGGTTTGTACCGGGCCGTCGGCGAGGAATCACTCTACTTCTGCGGCGGTACCATCGTCAGCAGATGGCATGTGGTCGGGTCGGCCCATTGCGTTCAGCCGCACACACCGGAGGTGCTATCCGTGCGCTACGGGACCTACGACTTGGCACAGCCGGAGGAAGTGGCTCGGTGCCGAGTGGCGAAGATAATTGTCCATCCGGGTTACTCTGGACCGGACTTCCAGAACGATCTGGCCTTACTGGAGCTGCGGGATCCGCTTCCACTCGGACCGCTGGCCCAACCGGTGTGCCTGCTACCGGCCGGCGTTGATCCGGTCCTGCAGGATCCGGAGGGTACGCGCGGTATCAGCGTCGGCTGGGGTGTCGGTCCACAGAACATTTACACGCGCGTCCTGCTCGTCTCCGACCTGGAGGTTTACCCGCAGAGCAAATGCAAGGAGCTGTTTGCAGCGAAATTCTTCGACGGTAATGAGTTCTTTTGTGCCGGTAAGGATGGATGGCGCGGTTGCACACTGTGCAGAAGAATTTTCTAATAATGACGTACGTTGCCGTTTCAGTGTCTCCCGTGTGCAGCGGAAGCGGCGGCAGTGGCTTCTATGTGCAGGTGGACGGCCGGTACTACTTGCGGGGAATGACAACGTTCGGCGTTGCACCAAAAGGAAAGTACGTTTGCGGGATGAACACTCTTACCGGCCTTATTAACATGGAACAGTACACGGATTGGCTGCAACAACGTATCGCCGAGCATCGACCGACGCCTGTTTCACCTCTAACCACAGCCCCGAATCGTACAATAGTAGAATCTGTCAAAAATGTGAATAGCAAATAGAACTAGTGATTGCTTGGGATTTAAATAGAGTTACGAGAGTGCGTTGTTTGGGAGACGTTCAGTGAAGATTATTTGTACCGAAAAAAACCGTTATTGTTGGATAGTTTTGCAGACTATTTTCAGGTTTGTTTTAAAGTTATGGAAAAGACAAATCGAAGACAATTTCACAAATGGTACAGAACATATAGCAGAATACAAAAAAACAGTTTTCAGTTAATCAATATGATCCCGCAAATGTCTACATATTATGCCGATTCTTAGCGATTAAAACTTTATCGGTGGTTCACTTTCCAAAATATTGGTTTCACAGAAATGAGTGCAAGCAACTTACTGAGGCAAATCTGTAACGAAGTAGAGTTTGATCTATGCCGTGGCTATGCCGACGTCGGAGGTAGCTTTAAAAAACTTTCCCAAGTCCATTGTGGAAAATCTTGTGATGGATCAGATCCGGGCTTCACTTTACTAACAAAACTAGCTAGTTTCGGATATCGTAGGAAGAAAATCTTCACACGTCAGCTAACTGTCTGAGAATATCTATATCGGCTATAATATACAATTCCTGCTCCTATTAACTAAAGAGTTTGAGCGAGATAGAAGATCTAAATACTGAGATTCTAACTCTACCGCGCTATATAGTCTTCCTGCCGCGCTGTTTGGGCTTCTGGATATTTTTATGGATTTATTTTCGCAAGTTTATTGTGTAAATTAATCATAAACATTTTTCTCCAAGTGTTGGGTTGAATTTCACTTACCATTAAAATGTCTGAATGTATAATGCCAAAACCAATAAGCGAACGTACCTAAAAAGCTACCATTTATCTTGGCTTTTACAAAATGTAGCTAAATGAATGGCTTTGATTCCATTAGAACGCTCAAAATCGGTTTAAATGACCCTGAAGCAACAGATTTATCTAGGAATACGTTGTACCCGCTTTCGAAATCGGCAATAGGCTCGTTCAATAAGACACACCACACAGCAGCGCAAGGATGGTTCCTGCTTTCTTAAGATTGCCAACATGTGCCTTTCTTTGTGCTGGCACCATCAACAGCTTCTCCGCATGTCCGCATGATCTCGTTTTGGCCAGATTACTCCCAAATCGGTGCTGCTCTTTTATGGCACATTAAATATCAATAGATTGAGCACTCCGTTTGCCTGGCGGGTTGTGTCTAGTTTTTGTTCCCCGCCCTCGTGCTGGTGTCAGGATGTTGCCCAACGCGGGCAGCATTGAAACAGAGGGATGCGGAACTTGGAGACGAATCGTATGCTAGTGTAAGATTCACCCTAAGAATGTGCCTCAACTGTACTGGAATCCTTCAAAACTCCTCTTGGAAACCGAACCCTTCCGAAGAGAAGCAATATACTCAGTTGTAAATTGCAACCCATCGATACGGAGCCTTGTGCCCTGTTCTTTCCCTCCACTCAAACCCTTGCCCCGTTCACTTCCGCTCCATTGAGCATCATATTTTTACATGAGGCAAGCATGAAGAAGCGAGTTCGTCCTTTCGGCCCGACGACCCCGTTTTGCCTCCCTCGCTCCTATTCCAATCTTCCAACCTTCCGGATATCGGATGTGCTGCGTCGCTCGCCATCGGATCCCCCCCTCCGGCGGAAATAGTTACCCGGGCGGAAATCTCGCACCAGCTGCTTGGTGCTTCCGATTGTCGCTCATATTGCCCGGTTTGATTGCTTCCGATCCCGTTTCGTTTCCTGCTTCGTTCGCCCGTTCGCTCGCAAACGATTATTACGTGGGCAAGATTGATCGAATTAATACACATTTGGCAGTTGAATGTTGCCGTATCCCGGGGGAGCGTCTTATGTCGTTCCTTCTTTCGGGGACGAATGAGTCGAGGAAAAAAGCTCTGTCAAAAGTGAGCAGCACAAACCAACGACGGTTCGTTGAAGTCCCGAAAGGAAGAGAACCCCTCCGATATCCATCGGCAACCGGTTGACTTTTTATTCGCCCGCAGATCTTTTCTTCCCGTTCACTGTATGTACGTGTTTGTGTGACATATCTTTTTGTGGCGTACAATAAAAACACCCATCGGAGGGTATGAAATGTGAACCGAGATTTTTTGGTCGTATCAATATGTTCAATTTACGGCTGACCCCGGCTGGAAAATCGATATGCGACCGTTGTCCCAGAATTTGGGATTCACTTTGCCGAACGACCTTTGCCAATGTTTGTGCCGCAGACAAAGGTTTGACAGGCATCGAAATGTGCATGAAAAACAGCCTGTTCGTCTCGAGTGCCCTATCCGAAGGGGGCCGGAATAATATGTTCCCGACCTCACCACATCAGCCTCCGTTGGCACCATTTCCTCATTTTCCAACCTGACCAATAACTTCTGTTTTCTATCGACACCCTGTAGATCGGTTGACCCTCGTCTTAGGTACCCCGAAGTGTGTATGTGTGTATGTGTGTCTGTGTTGCTCGATTTGTCCCAACAAATCCCATCCTATTGGCACATGACGGCAGTCGTCTCCTCCTTTGGTTCCCCCATTTTTTTTCCTTAGCCCCCAAGTCTCGAATATTAATGAGGATAAATTTCTTCTCCAATAAGTTCGTTAAAGTATCTAGAACGACCGACCATCCGACCGCCCGTTAACGGACGCTGGTGGCGCTCAACCATATCGGAGCGGGACGTTCGCTTCTGCCGCCGGGCGTTATCGTTGCAAATCGTCACTCGCACCAAACTCCTGTGCACTAATTTTCCCTTTGGCCCTGTGCCAACCGTCGGGTCGTTCAAGCGAGGTCATCCTTTTCCCTCAGAGGTGCTCCGATCTGCATTTTTCTCCCAGCACAGCGTGGTTGCTTGCAAACCAGCGGAGGAAAAAGAAAGCTGGTGGCAAATTTGTACTGCAATTTATCATATAAATTAAACTTTTTCCATGAATCATTAAACTAATTTCTCATTCCCGATACGATAATGCAAATTTTTCCCCTTTCTACCCGTAGCCGGTTCGTTCGTCTCGCATTTTTCCCACGCTCCAGCTTGTACCATTTTCTGGCAGGAAAAATGCGGCAGGGATGTACCGTGCACCGTGCAACGGTTGCCAAAGACGACATCCGAGCGGATGCAATATTGACCGGTATCTTCCTGAACCGTGTTTCCTTCTCAAAGCTGCCGCTTGGAATGGTAACGAAAAGTAATAAAATGCTATGGTTTTCCACTTTACTGTGCGTGACGGTGGTGGTATTAGATGTCGTTTATGTTTTTACCTTCATTTTTTTTTCATTTGATGCAAGATGCTGTTTAACATTAGAATACATTGCTTTGGAATCTTGCCCGAATGCTTTTTAGTCCGGTTTTAGTCATTTTGACCCCTATTTTTAAAATAACTTCACTATTTTTGAAGGATTTTCAAATACGTAAACTGTTACTTTTAGTATATTTGTTGACTATCTTTTTACGTATTTAATTTTTGATGTACCACTCATCATTCCGCTAGCTATAGGCAAAGCATCAAATTTTAATTCTTTTCAACTTTTATTTTTGCGCCACAAATTGACCTTGAAGATGTGGTTTTTAAAACTTTCCATTCTTTGTTTCCGTTCTGTGCTTTATTCCGTTATTCCGTACGCGAGCATTTCCAAGCGCTATGCGGGAGGCGTTATTATGGAAATTGGTGTTACTTTCGATCTTTGAGCCCAATTTATGGCACCATCTGTAATTGCAAAACTATGATTTTATTTTTAAAATGTCCCTCAACATACTGTCTGTCTGTCGCGTACTTTTTTGGATTTAATTATAGATTTCCGTTTTTGCTTTACAACGAGCTAGCTGTATGATGAAGAAATGTATCGAAAAACCAAAAATATCAAAAGATAGTCAACAAATATACTAAAAAGTAATAGTTTACGGATTTGAAAAATCTTCAAAGCTAGTGAAATTATAGCGTTTTGAAAATAAGAGTCAAAATGCCCCTAAAAAGCATTCTAGGGATAGTCAAGTTAGTTCTTGGAACTGGTCGAACGGAAAAATCTGATGTTTTTTGTTGAAAACTCCTATTTTTGTAAAAATATTCAGCCTTTTTCGAGATATTGCAAAATTGCATTAGGGACAAAATGGCCCCTATTTGGATTCTAGTGTTAAAGAAGCACAAGCAATACGTATTGCTGTGTTATAATCAATCTGTCAATATTACTAGGCTTCTTATCCAAATAAAATTAAAATAATCCGATAAACCAAACCTAAAGCTTTTTTTCTTTTGAATTGGATATTACTCTTCTCGATCACACAAGACGAAGCAAAATCAATCACAACGAAAAGGCTCTTTCATCACAATGCTTTGCAACTATAATTCCATGCTTGTCAAAGCATATTCCCGACTTACCTTCACTCAAATGCAGCCTACTCGCAACTGCAGTAGCATATGCTTTTCTTCCTCAGTGCTCACCGAACTTGCAGTCTTTCTCTCCGATTCGATTCTCCCCAGCCAATCTCGGAACCTGAACGTTCGATTACATGCGATGCGGAAAATGGAAGAAATTAGTTTTCCATGCGCCCGAAACCGAAATCCAGGCCACTACGGAAGGAACCGATTCACTGTACGTACGATTCCTTTTCATAGTTCCATTTGGCCGGGGTGGGGTTACTTCCGAGTCGGAAGCTCATCGGTTTTGCCGCTCCCGCTCCATTCGAACCACCCACGTACTGCCATCGAGGGGTTGGAAGCACGGTAGCATAAGATATTTAATCCGCATCCTTACAAACGAACCAGCTCTATCGATCTAACGCGCAAAAGAGGAAGGTGGAGTGGTACCTTCAGACAAAAACAACTGCAAAAAAATGAAAAGGAAAACCCACCACTACGAGAAAGCTGCATTGAATGCAATTTTACGCCTCCTCTGGTTGGGTATTTTTTTTTTCTCCCTCCCCAACCGACCGACAATTTCACTTTTCTCGTTATCAATTCGATATCAAAACTTTGCCCACTAACGATTCATTTCTTCGAAGTTCCACATCTTTTTCTCTCCACCCAGGCAAGTTTCCCATTTCTCTTTTGTTCGCTGATGTTTGCAATCGTTTTGAAAGACTTGAACCGAACTGGCCACCCGGCTTTTCTTTTCCATCCGTCGATGCAGTCGAGTGGATGCAAAAAGCACCTTACAAGCATAAGCGCACACAGCCACACAGATAGACACACACTGGCACACCGGGCAGGGGGAGTGATATGCGCCCAAACCCCGCTGGGAGAAGGAAAGTTTAAAATGGATTCAAAATGTCAATCTTCTCGGTCTTAGACGAATGCGCCAGAGGGCGAGGAAAAGAAAGCTGTGAAGTGCTTGAAACCCCTTTTCCGTGCATTTATTTTCCTTTTTTCAGCCAGCGCAGGAAAAAGAAACCCCTCCCCCGGGCGAAGCTAGCAAGCAGTCGTATTTTGTTTCCTTCTTTTACTATCTTTTTGCTTACCTTCCGCCAGCAGGTTTTTCTCCAGCGTTTCTGTTTGCCGATGGAATCAACTTTTAAAGCACGTTCCTCCGGCCAAAGTTTTCTTAGGGTTTTGTTGAAACTGCGTCCCTTTACACCCCGTTTTCCCGTCGCATGCAGACGGCGTTGCAGTTTTCCATCGACTTTTTTTTGCCGAAGTACGCATTATTATTACAGTTTATTCATTCGTTATGTCAGCACACTTGCAGGATTGTCTTGGATGGTAAGGTAAAGAGCACCACCAGAGAACCAACCTGAGACATGTTCATCGACTACATTCACATGTACTATCATTTTGAAACCCTTCAGTCGTTATTGTTTATTAAAATAAGTAATCTATCACTAGAGGAGGTATTATTGTTTTTTTTTGTTTGATTGATACTCGAATGCATTTTCCGCCAAAAACACTTCCATCCTTTAATTCTAGGATAAAAGGCTACTCTAAAATCATACGCGAAGAAACTTATGATATTAAATATCTTTTTGCTCCTCGTGAAGGGAAAAGAACTAGTACGAGCTAACAATTTAAAAGGTGAGGGATTGTGAAAGCAAGTTTATCGCAGGTTTCACTGCAGTGCGATCCACCGAGCGCTCGTTCCATCTTTCCAAGGATAATGCGATTTCCTCCACCCCGTGACTTCCAGCGCAGAGCAACCAACAAAAAAAAAACTAACACTATCGGTGGCTTCATCGTGTATTTCTTTTTCTCTGTTCTTTTTTCTTTTTTTTGCTGTATTGCATTACGCTTTCGCAACTCCGCGCAACAAGGAATCATAAGCGTCGGATCCGGTTAGGAGCGAGATGGGTAATTTTAATTTGGAAACTTTTCCAAATTTATTATGCAGATAATGAATAAATCAACCTCCCCGTGATGACTAATTCGGAAAACTTTTCGCAAATTTCCCCCCTTCTTTCACCGGATGAAGCGCATTCCAGCGTGGGGTGACGGTGGGGATGATGCTGTTATTTGTATAGTGTTTTTGGTGTCTGTTTTCGGTTCCTTTCGTCGCCGTGGGCCCGAAAGTCGAAAAAGGGTTCACCGGTGCGAGGGACACCACAGGGAATTCCGGATCTATTTCGAATCAATGTTAGGCGGGGAAACTTTTCTTCCTCATCTGCTCCGCTGCTTCCGCTTTCTTACCTGATGCTGCCCATTCAGCAACTCTGTTTAAGTCTTGTCCAATTAGATGTTGAATATGTTTGCTGGAATTTACGGCGCTCCCAACGGAACACCCAAGGAAACGAAAAGTCGTGCACCCTGGGGTAGATTACAATGTGTTTTTTTTTTTTGCAAAATACACTACACGTATTTTTTTATATTTTGTTTTTCTTTTTACAAAACGTTCCTTTTTTTATTTGGCTTACATAAAAGAAAAAGCAAGCAGTCCGTAGCCACTTGAACAAATACGGCCCACTTCAATACAAATTCGTGTGTTTTTAATTTATTTTCCAAATTGCTGGAAGATTTAACGTTTATAGCACGAAGAAAATGATTGTTGAAAATCTTCTTTTTAATACATGATACAACTATTATTATGATTATTTTCTAATAAGTTCTTTGCTTTGAGAATTTGGCAACCGAATAACAGAACCTTCAAATTTTTGACATGAAAATTTCACCCTCTAAGAATTTTTTTGTTTTTGCGTAGGTTTTTATTGTATTTTTATTTATTCCATACATCTATTGAATATGTTCCGAAAATTTATAAATTTTTCCAGATGTACGCTCCTAGATAACAGCATCAATATGTGTATTAAAATTTATTAAATACTATTATATTAATTCCAGCCTTAAACATTTTTTTTCGGTCAAACAACATTTTCTACAACTTGTGAACGTACTATTGAACAAGTTTTTCTCCTTCGCAATGAAAGTTTTCGGATTCAATACTTCGAGCCTCCAATTATGAAGCTCGCTTCTCAAAAAACATTGAAGTGGAATCCTATTTCTTTGCGCAACCAATTGACCGACACCTTTCGCCGTACACTTTCGTCAAGCGGTGCGACGGGTTTCGCGGCGCCAGTCACCTAAATGGGAAAAGTTGAATCAATCAGCCATTGATGGCTGGCAAACTTTGAAGGTCAAGAGCGTATTGGCAAGCGTTGATACCTACTTACTTCGCAGCCGTGAAAGCGCCCGTCCAACTCTCAGCCAGAACGCGGTAACAATTTGGTGCAGTCTTCCATTCGCTTCCAGTGGGCGATCGATTTCCACCGTTCGCTGGTGCATGTGAAAGATTGACGGGCCCTTTCAAGGCGGGTAATCATTTGTATCCGGTTCTCTCCGGTGGTTTACACGAGGCAAACCAATCTCTTTTCACTTGCCGTTCGAACTGTTTGCTGATTGATTTACTCCAACGAGTGCCGGAGCTTTGCATTTTGCCGGGGAAACTACAATGTCAGTGGATCGGTTTTCCATCCCTGAAGAGTCAAAGGGTAACTGCCCAAGCTATTTTCCACGGATATTGAACAGTTTCGTATGACCAAGGCATACATTTCAAATGAGAATTTGATGTAGGAATTTGTATTTCGCATTTCATCCAAATGTTTCCGTGCTTAGTACTTGATCATTGTCTATTGAAGTGAACGATGTTCTCTTATAATAAACTATACGAAACGTTATGCACGTGTTCGAACGCGCTTAGTTTCAAGCATCCGAATTTTCATAAGTGTGTGACCCTGGTGCGAAGTTCAAGGTTTTGGCACTTCAAAGACAACCATTCCTTGGTGGTTCCAAGGGCCCGGTCATCCCGAACCGACCTTATCGACTGATGGTGAGGCCGTAAAAAATAACTTTGTTCAAATAAATTAAAAATATGAGCAAAGTTTCCCCAAGAAAGACGCACCAAACATCGGACGCTTCCTTAATCTACTGTTGTGTGTGTGTGTATTTTTTTCACTTCCTCCTCCGTTCCCCCGCCCCGAACAGGACGTACATGAGTCCGTTCCGTTTCCATTTTATGATGCCCCGAGTTTGCCAGTTCCCCCCTCCGGAAAAGTTCAAAACAAAACAAAACAACCATCGCAACGAAAACTTTTCAGTTTTCCCAGGCAACACAAATAATCCTGTCACGTTCAGCGCTCTGCAAAATTAAGCGATCGAGCGTTAAGGTTGAATTTGAGCCGTTGGGGCCTGAGCGCAATGCTAAACCGTGCCCGGCCCCTGGGAGGCTAGAAGAAATGCTGGGGCACGATTTCACCTTAAACTCAACCTCACCTTGGGCGCTAGCTTTGGGTGGGCAGGGGGAGGGCTTAGGGATAACCGGAAACCGGGTCTCAATTAGGTGGCAGAAATAACAGCACGAAGAATTGGAATGCCGCGAGCTTAGTGCAGGACGTGATACAAACATTTTATTTATGATAGAACTTTGTTTATTTCATATTATTGTGCCGTATCTGCACCGAGATTGGGAAGCATCACGTGTCGCAAACGGCTAAAAGTACGCTTTGTTTTTGTTCGACTTCTCGAGAAATTCTCATTATTCCCTGTGGGAAAACAACAATAGAAGTGTATTTAAATGAAAAAACCGTCCGTAAATCATGTTATGAAAATTTATTTCAACCAAAAAAAATGTTATTTGGTACCTTGCACCCTAATTCGTGGCATTCGTGGATAAACGCTAGCAGAAATAAATCATCATTATGTAGTCCGTAACAAGGTAACGCTATCCAGGAAGTAATTGAGAGATAAACAACCAGTTGACCTTTCGGCGTGCTTCATTTGATCGTCATTAAGTGCATCTTGGGCAGCAACAAGAAACAAAACACGTCGAAAGCAAAACACTTTGCGGCACAGATTACTTACCAAACTGTGGCTAACGATCGGTTCACACGCACGCCCTTGAACCTGAACGTGGTTACCATGCTGGGTGATTGTCATCAATAGCAATATTACTGTATCGATTTCTTTCCACGCCGCAACCAACTTTCTCACCATCCCAGGACGCGTTTGCAGTCGTTTTTTTTATCAATAATGTTTATTATTCAGATACTTCGTCACATAACTTATTTTACCATTTTCATGGTTTCGTATGCCATGGTAATTCCTGTTTACCGCTTCCCAGTTAGCCCTGGCCAACCCTATCTTACAACTGACGGCACTTCGAACTGGCGTGCTTACCGATCGCGTGTCTACCCTGCGGCGGTATCCGCTTTTCGAACGAATGTTGTTATTTGGTTGTTTTAGTTTAGGAGAAAAATATACTCTGGGTTGGTTGGAGGGGAGGAGGGGAGGAGGGGGGGGGGGGGGTGGAACCGGAACAAATAGATCCTACCGGTGGCACGCGCTTTAATTTAGCGATCAGACCGACGCTTTCCGGGTGAAAACGAAAAGGGAATTCCGAAAGCCACCGTAGCTCTAAAACCAGCAATTCTCAAACCCCACTCCGAAAGTCGTCGGTTGCCTCCCCGATTGGGAATTAATTGTTGTTGGGGTACGAACCGCAACCACCACTCGGTTTGCCCCCGATTCACGTACACAGCAAACCACTAGAGAAGGATGGGTGGCTGGATGGCTCGGATGGAGGCAGGGAGGGGAAAACCATAATCAAAATCACAATTACAATTCCTTCCCGCTGTTTGACTTTTGGAGGGGGCGATAGGGCGCAAAAGAAAGCTTCCTTCCGGTGAGCTTTTCACACTTGGTTGGAAAAAGGTGAAAGTTGTTTCTTCCGACATTAAAATTATCCATTTCCGCGCCCAAGGAGGTGGGGAGCGCCAGGCGGACGGGGGTTTAGGGAAACTTTGGGACAGCCGGTTTCGAATCCTTTTTTCTCTCCCCCCCCCCTGTGTGGTTTTTCTCCGAATTGTTTTCTTCAATGCACGCTTTTTCCTTTTCACTTGTGTTTTCCATTCCCGTAACGAACTCTCATTCCGAAACGCTAAAATCTACCTACTGTGTCTGTACGTGTGTATGATTGTGTTGTCGGTATGTTTCGCTGCCCTGTGTGCGTATGTGTGTGTGTGTGTGTGTGTGTGTGTGGTTTTGTTGGGTTTTGTTTTTATTTGTTTGTATGATTGTGTTTTCTTACCATTAAACTTTTATTACACCTCCACTAGCGGTACTGGAGTACTGCACCGACTCCATCGTTCATCCTTCAACCTTCAACCTGTCCACCGGCAAACCGACGAAAGTGGCAGAGCACGAAGGATACCTTCCGTCTGCACCGTTTTCTGATCCTTGCTGGGGGCTCTTTTGAGTTTTGTGGGTTCGTATGCCCGGTTCGTACTTCTTTCGCACAATCACTCCCGGATGGCCTGCGGTCACGGAAGTGGAAGTAATTCTCTGGAAATAATTAGCCTTTTAACAGTTATTTTTAATCGCTCCCATAATTGTTTCCGTCGTCTTTTTTATTGTTTCCTTGTGTATGTGTGTGTATGTGTGTGTTTTCATTGTTTCCTTCCGCCCTGCCGCTCCGATGGGAGAACCGATGCCTTAGCCTTCACGCGTGCTTTCATTCGTAATTTCCTGCGCTTCCTGTGGTGCATTTTCAATCATTCATTTCATTCCACCGGTCACTTTTTGCCCTCCGTTCAACACCTTCAGCAGCACAGGGGCCGGTTTAGCATTCGATCATTCGCATGCAATCGGCAACTATCACGTACGGTAACGGTTGCACACTTTACCATATGTTTTAAACATTTGCTACGTAATTCATTGCAGCACCACTCGCTTTCAAAACGGTCGGATAGAACTTTGATTATTCCTTCAATTGGTAATGTACAATTTTCACTCACTGATGATTTTGTTTACTGCAATTAACTTATCTACTTCTACCGTTTCTTATGTTTATCTTCTTTTCTTTCAAACAGGTCGCTTTACTTTTGGATGTATTCGATTATGGGTGTCTTTCCTTCAATATTTACTTTTTTTGTTTTTTTTTTTCCAGACTCAAACAGAGATCGGTGGTCAGCCGTTCGTGGCACCCTCCGGTATTACGAACGGCTGACCACCGATCTATAATATACCGTCTTTCGGTCACACAAACTCTCTTCGGAGAGAGGCCTTGTCCCACTAGGGGATGTCGTGCCACATATATAAACAGAGCTTAAAGAACATATTTTCCGGTGTCACATTTGCACCCTTTTCGTGTCTCTTAATTTGCTCCTATGCTCTCCCTTTCGCCATTATACCTTTTAATCACCCGGTCAGGACCTACATTTGATTATGCTTTCCTATTGTTATTAAAAATAACGACCATCATTTCCCCTTGGCCCTAGGCTGACAATCCACGTGCTTCGTTTCGCGATGGTAGTGCCAAGCTTTCTAAGCTGACAATTAAATTTTACAGCACGGATTCACATTCGCACGTACTAGACGTGTTTTCTTTGACTGCAGGGGCTCATATGGCTTTTCCGGTTATTTCTTCTTTATTTGTTCTCAGCTTTGTTTATTCGTTCGACTTTCCCATGCGATCTGATTGAGATCGTAGGTTTTTGCTTGAAGCACCAAGGTACGGTTGGTCAGTCTGCAGTTTTGTTTTCCATTCGTGTTATTATCGCAAAAGATACACTATGAGCTCGAAATTAGGAACTTTGCTCGCTATTGAAAAAAGTACAGTAATTTTGAAAACAATATTATCCACTTTTCATTACTCATGGTTGAAACGCTCTTAAGACCTCGATTATTGAAATGTTTACAACAACATACAAAAGGTACAAAGTTCTCCAGCATTGAGTCGTTGTATTGTTGCTTCGGAATGGCAAAGCAACAGAAGATGAAAAACAAACACTTCTGTATCCTTCGATCAAGCTGACGAAGAGTGGCATCTATTGGAACATGTAAGTTTTCCCATTGTCACCTTGCCAGAATTTATTTTCTTTTCCCGGCGATTTGTTTTCACCAACAAGTTCGACAAACATTCTTCCAAAAACCACCAACAATGGGACAGGTTCAATGTGTGTCTTGTGCAACGTAATGGTAATATTTTTGGATTGCAAAAGAAAATAGGATTGTCGTTCGATTTGTTTGTTTTTCTTTTTTGCATTCTTTGAGCACTGATGGACTTGTTTTTACCGCATCACAAATGCGACCCCCGCCGACGGGGCCTGTATGGGAAAACGTATGTGAATGTGCCCTTACGCTTGACCGTGTATTTGCTTTAGCGTGATGGAAAGATCCTAGATCGATAGCAACAACCGAAACCGCACCGAATGGCGACTAAAACCACACCGCAGAAGATGGAAAATAAATATGAATCGATCACTGAAACAGACGCTATCGATCCCGGGTGGAGATGAAAACCCTTCCCACTCGGTGCAAAATACCACCCTTTCGGGGGATAGACTGCACACGATGTTTCTATTTGTGCCCGCTTCGCGTGCTTTGCCGTGATCGATATCCAATCTAGACAGGGCACTTTGGTAAAATGTATTGAGTGAGTAATTCCACCGCAAGGCGACACTAAA
This sequence comes from Anopheles coustani, assembly GCF_943734705.1. NCBI lineage: Eukaryota > Metazoa > Arthropoda > Insecta > Diptera > Culicidae > Anopheles > Anopheles coustani. The sequence continues at coordinate 59,554,195 of NC_071289.1, forward strand.
TTTTATCAAAAGGAAATTGAAATTGTTCGATGGCAGTATGGCGATTCTTACTTTTGTACAAAAGAATTGTTGTAAAAGCACTTAGAACAAAGTTGCAAACTCAAAAGAGGCGTTAATTTTATCAGAACTGAAACCTTACAAATATACAATTGATTGTTTTTGCCAAAACACGTAGAAACCATTCAAGTTCTTTATAAAAGAATTATCATTTCAAATGGTAACTGCATGCACTCTGTCACTCCGTTATTAACTCTTTAATTTGCGATATGTAAACTACCAAACCATTGGGTTTTATCAGTTTCATCTGTGAACTCTTCGAAATTATGTATTTTACTCAACTCCAAAAATCAATTCCATCACCACCATCGTTGGACTTTCGAGCGAGATTAGATGCTTCTCCCGTTTGAAGCGAACTATCTAATCCTAAAAGTGGTACTTCTAGTGCGGTTCGGTCATAGTCGCCGCTTCGGTGCATTCGCTGCACATTTCGTGGCCAAAAGTTCGTTCAACGTTAAGTACCAGCGTACCACACACACACTATGGCGTTTTGCTTTTACTTTTAACACTCCAACCGAGTGTCGCAACTAAAACAGCTATCATTTGCATTTTTAATCGTTTATGCAAATAACATCAATGATGCAGCGATGCCTCACAATGAGCCCAGCCGGGAGTTTTGCCGCTGGGTCTGCAATGAAATTCTCACGAGCTAAACCGAGGATTAAATGAAAAGCACTCCCCACCCCCCCGCCCCTGCAGGGCCCTCTCACCTACTCTACGAAAATGTTCGCCGAAGTCGAACTGGAAACAGATAAATGTACTTTATTCATGATTAGTTGCCACCGTTGCCGAGCTACACTTGACTCATTATGTTACCGCAGCTTTCTGTTGCACGTCTCGGTCGAGGTTTTCCCCCTCGGGGGGGAACGAGAAAAGTCCAACGTGCGCCGGAAATACTAACCGCAATCGGATGGTTTTGCTAGGCTAGTGAACTTCGCCGCATCAACTTAAGACCAAGTTGCATCTGAAAAGTGGAATGCTGTTTCCCTGTTTGTTTTTCACTCACAACTCAATTCTTTGCATTAACAGTTGGGAGTTATCTTAAATATGTTTAATAGCAAAAACAAAACTTTTTAAGAAGCACTAAAATAAAATCTATTTCAGCTTTCTGGGAAACAGTAAATTGCCATCGCGTCGTTCCGTGCTCACGAATGAAGCTATGCTAAACTTTCTCCGAAGCCGAAAAAAGAGCCACTTAAAAAGTAAACCCGAAGTAAAATGAATACCAAGTGTAAATTTGTTCAACGATTGTGGAGTGTGGGGGAACCACCCATCCCGGAATGATCGGTTTGTTGGATCAATATTTCATCGCAATGCTTTTCCCTCGGCATTGCACCGCATGAGCGATGAGGGCTTTCGATGATGGAGTTTTCGCCCGTTTGCCGGTCAACTTTTCAATCGGTGTTCTATAACTCGAGAGAGGAGATTTTTCACCGGTTTTCTCTCTTTATGTCGATTAAATATTTCCTGGTAGGAACGTTCCGCAGACGCCTTTCACAGCGCTCGGTACAGATTGATGCTAGGTTCTAGGAATCGGGGTATACATTAAGAATTTGCAATCAGTAAACTTTAGCCAGTCTTCTCGAGCTTTCGCTAACGAGTAAGCTTAACTCGTTTTATTTATTCCCCGGGAATTGAAATAGTAAAGGTAATTGAGTAAAACTAAGGAAACACATTTTCAAAGCGTATAGGAACTCGATGGAAACATTGTGTAATGAAGTAGATAATCTGCTTCAAATTTTAATACAATATAATATTATCAACCCTGCAATTCCGCAGACGTTCGACAATTAAGGATAAAGGGTTTGCAAACAACCCTCAAGTGGCGTTTTGCAGTACTGCCTCTGCAAAGTCGTTCGCATGAATACATCGCCCGACACGAGTTTGCCGGAATGACTGAATGAAAAATGATGTTGAACTGCAGCATGACCAAACGTTCCTTGGCGACGGTAACCCAGTAGACCGGACACGTTCCACGTACGGTTCACTTCGTACGTGCCACTGTACGCACCCTTGAGTGGCGGCCCGCACGTACCTGCCGTTTCAGTTGACTTAGTAGCCAAATGACCCCCATCTGCCTCTCCCCGCCCGCCCCCCTTACCCTACCGTTGCCTGTAAAGATTAACCCTAAACATTTTTATGCTAGAAAACCTGTACAAAATATTTATACTTATGTCCTAGCTGCGACAACTCTCCCCGAACCTTTGCTTGTGTGGTGTTTGTTGCGTGCCTTTGCTGCTGAAACCGAGCTTGCCCCGGTCCCGTACGCGGCTCCTTCCGCAACCTTCCGGGATGGGCCCGGGCAAACGGCGCGAGCGTCGGCGGAGAGTGGAAGGCAGCACCGTTCCGGCCTTTTAAACCGCATCGAACAATTTAATACTTTTGCTGAAGATAGTCTTAACGGAGAGCAAGGGAGCAATTAGTATACAGAGCAGGGTGGTCCGGGCCGAGCCGGGTGGCCGCAGCGGACTCCTCGGTGCGTCCCTTCGCCGCCATCGTCGCTGCCGTTCCCGTTCCTGCTCGGTGTGGGACGAGCGGATGCCCGGCGTGGACGTGAAGAGCCAGCGGACCAGCGTCACGATGAGGCTGGCCGTTGCCGGAAGAAATCCTCCGAGGCAGATCAGGTCGGCCGGCCGGAGACAGCTGAAGCGGGATGCGGTAAGTGACACTGCCGCACTGGCGCCGGATGTGGCCGTCGGGTTTTTGTTCGGGTGTTGCATTGCGGCCGGCTTTTCGCCTGTAGGAAAAACGGGAACAATCAAATAACATCGGGCATTAGTGTGGAGATTGCAGATCAAATCCTTGCGGTAGTTTTCCGAACGAATGATGCAGTATTTTGAACTTCAATCGACAACAAACTTATTGGTTCCCGGTAGTATATCTTTTGCTGATTGAGTTCGTTTAAGCCGTTTTTATATTTTCAAGAGCTCTCAAAACGGCAGAAATAACGCTTTTGACTGGTTTCATCCATAGAAAGTAGTACCAGTCACAAGTACCTGTCCTTTACTGACAATTGTCTTAAACAAACCCTAAGGGAATAAATCAGTGTTGACAAATGGTTCGTTGAACTGTATTATACTTTTCAGCGAAATCGTGGAGTGCGGTGAACCAAAAATGTGTTTGCCTTTGCTAACACTTTTCCAAACAAAGGACGATGGCTCCGCCGCGGTGGCTTATTTTTCACCTTTGGCCACTCCTTCTGTCGGAATTATCATTAGCGATCATTCCAATCTAACTCCGAATTCCCCTCTCGCATGTGCACTCCTACCCCCTGTCGCGTTTGACAAACTGTCTCGCCATCACATTAGTAAACAAAGCTTACAGTTCACATGTAGGAAGATGCACCACCAACAACGACCGTGCACTTCGATAAACAACATTTCCCTGGTGTAATTGATCAACATCGAAAAAGCTTGTTACCCTCATGTTTGGCTAACGATACCAAAGTGAGGTGATTTCTATACTCTGCAATCGTATGGTTTGCGTCGTAACTATCCAGGGCCACTGGGAACAGCAACTTAATCCTTCGACACTAGCACATTTATAAATGCTATTGAAGTGTGAAGTAAAAAGCAGCGGAAGGTAGTTTTTTGAATGGATTGCAAAAGATCTCTCTTCAAGGCGCATTCAAAACTGAAATGTTTTCATTGCAAAACGAGTACCCTGGAGCATGTCAGTTCATGAACTTTATTCTTTTCCCATGATATTTCAAAAAGTCTTCTCAACAACACCTTGCCACAACAGTTCACGTGCCAGGAAACACTAATCTGAGTTCCAGGTCAACTGCGATTTGGCTTTATTCATAGCCAATCACTCTAGAAACGGCAATTAGAGATATTAGTTGTATAACCTTACACCTGACTTTCTACAGTATTTTGCAGCGTTCTATTGTACTAAATAAAAGTTGTTTCTACGTGTTTCACGTTTCGAAGTAAAAATCTAAGCGAATAACCACAAACACCAAATTGGTTTCACCAAACTACATATTTTGATTGAGCATTCTATAGGTTCAAGTTGGAAAGATTGAAAATAAAAGGTTAGTTTGAGATCAACTCCCCACCCTCTGTGAAAAGACATGCTGCTATTACCGTTTACACTTGCTAGATGAGATTACAATTTATATGTCAGTTCAATACATGGCGTTAGAAAATCGTAGTTTATTAAAAAACAGTATGCAGTTTCCACACATGAAATGTAGTTGAAACCCTATTCGCATGCATAAGAAACATGTGTTCAAAATTTGATTAAAAATGGTACAACCGTTTAGGAGGAGTTTAAACACCATAAATATAGGTTCCTTTATGTTCTATCAATGCGAAAGCTTATATATTAATGTAATTTTGCCTACGACTTTTAATATTCTTAATGTTATTTAAAAACATCTAACGACAGAATTAATGGAATCGTCTGCGTTTGACCCACAAAACGACCGGATTTGTTTCCAGCCGGTTTCGTTTAATAAATATGTTTTAAACCGTTACCGCACTGGCAAAACAAAACTCCAACATAGTCATCAGGAAAGATAAGACCCTTTGTAAGCTCAATAGCCGACGACCACAAAAGACGTCTTGGCAAGCAACTCTCCTAACATGCTCGCATTGTTCGCGCCAGTAAGCTAGACTCCTTTTCCCGTACCTTTCCAGTCATTCATCATCCGGAAAAACTATAGCAGCATCGTCGTCTCAACAACACCAGGTAAAAGCCTGTACCACCCGAAACCCGAAACATTCATCAATTCTCCCACACCGGAAACACCTTCACATTTTTTCCGCCCCCGCGCCCGGCGCCGGAAACAAAAGATCCAGGCGCCCTTCGAATGGGAAAAGAATTTCCACAACCCCCACCCCGCGCAAGCTCCCGAACCACACGTGACGGACGTATGGCAGTTCATCAACCGGTCGAAAGGTGTGAAAATGTCGTAATCGCTACAAAACAGCTTTGATGAAGATTGATTTCATGGGATTTCACTTGTCGGCTGCCATTGGGGGGGTGAGGTTGAAACAAAAAGTCAAAACATTGACCAAAAATGTACACCGGTCGGCTACTGGCAACCGGGTCGCTGGTAATTCAAGCGTAAAGATATGATTTCCCCAACCCCACCGGGATCGGATCAAACGTCGGAGTTTTTGTGTACAAGCAAAAAAAAAAGGTCCCATCGGAAAATTGATTGAATTTCAGGTGAAAGTTTTCCACCGAGCAAAAGGTAAACTCGGAAAGGTCCGCTGTAAACATGTCATCACTGGCTGCACGATGAAACTTTATGTGTCCCTCGGTGCGCACGGAAGTGATATTTGACCCCGTCAATCGGCCAGTGCGTTGCGTTCAACCCGGTTGCGGAAAGTTTCCGGTTGCCGGGCGGCTTTTGCTTCGAGGCATTAACCGAGGCCATTCCGAGAAGTAAACAGCACCAGGTGTAGGCTGCAAAGTACCTACCTATTCCTTATGACACAATCAGCAGAGTGTGTGGTAAAGTAAAATGATGGAAATATTCTTTTCCCGCAGAGAATGTTCCAAGGCTGTTATGGTGGGTGGATGGGAAAAGGGGTTGATAGGGGGTTTTACGAGCGTTACTCCAAGGAAACATAACTTGACCACAAGCAATGACACACGGTCGAGGGAAATAGAAAATGGCACCCGAACTGCTCCCGTTTTTCTTTCCTTCCCTTCGGTCAGCCAAAGGACACTTTGACGGCGAAAAGGACAAACATTTGCATAAGAACGGTTAGCACACGCACGTTTATGCGTTGCTACCCCTTGTGGGTGGGTGCGCTATCGCTTACAAACCATTTCGTTTAACACGTTCAACACCACCACCTAACAAGGGCGTGTACAGCGCAAGCTTTTACCTCCGCAACTAGGTTATTTTTTTACCACCGACGTGAAAGAAATGACGAAGAAATTGTGGCAACTTTTCCCCTCCTTTGACATCTTCTCGCCGCCCCCTTTGCGCAGGAATCCTTGACACGAAAGAAAAGACATTCCCCGAGGGGATCTTCCGGAGGGCAAAAGGATGTCGATATAAACCGTGTTAACGATAGGGGGTAGAAAATCCGCAAAAATTTCCGTCCCAGTGCAAAGAAATGGCATACCTCCGAGGTGGGACGATCTGCTTGGTTTTGTTTTTCTTCTATTTCGTAGCGAAAACTTTCGAAAGGTACAACTGGCTGGTGCGACGCAGAGTACCGGAAAAACGTTACAGTACGATGCCGACGCACGACGCTTCCAGCCTGCAACGCAAACTAACCGTCACGGAAGTGCACAATGGAGTGCTTTAGCGAACATTTTCCAAGGCGCATTCCGTAGTGAGATGTTTCCTGGAAAACTCTGTCGCTGCTAAAATAGAAAGTGCACATCAATCTTGGCGGAAAAGGGGACGAAAAACTATCGTCCTGACAACGGTGGTATAACTTTATCCCCTTCATTTCGAAAGGTGCAAATTTGGGTGTAAGAAAAAAAAAGAGCATAATACAGTGTGGTATGAATATGTCACACACATTTTGAAAACTAAAACAAATTACCTATCGCACATTCATACGAGATGAAAACTTAGTTCTTGAAAATCAGGGTTTAGTATTAAATAAGTTTCACTGAGATTTTTTTCACATGGTGAGAATGTTTCTCACCGGATTATGGAAACATTTCACCAACCCATCTTCCAATTACATTTAAGCTGTTAGACCTCATGGATCATTTTGCGTGCTTTATAGTTCCATTTAAAATACAAGAAAAACAAAGGATGGTTTAAAAGTCACAAATGCTAAAAATAAATTTTTCCAACTCAAATTGTTGATGATATTTTATTTTACAGTCTTGTGCTTAAAATACTTTCAACAGTGACTATTTAATATAATTGCCCATGAAGCATGATGATTGATAAGACTACAAAAAGTTCACACTAAAACCAGTTTATTCTAATCTAAAACTAAATAGTATACCACAGGTTGTAATGATTTGAAGGAAAATCCCTTGTACAACTAGCAACTTACATCAACAGTAAAATAAAAAGCTAAAATAATGGGAGTGACGTGGCGCATTTATTTTTTATACAATTAGATCAAATCGATTTTTCCTTATTTTCGCCATCAATTACGACACCCACGTTACACCAAAAGAGATGGACAGAATTACATAACAGGATTTCGATGCGAGTGTATCGGCAAACTTTTCGCTTGAATATCGCAAAGGGTAAAAAAGAACTGAAACCTCTTTCTTTCCATCCACTCACCCGACCCAGTTTAAACCAGCGTTTTAAACCGACAGTGTCTGCATACGTGCATGCGGTAGGAAAGTAATTAAATAAACTCCTTTGCAACGACTTCCGACCGTTACCGAGAGGAAAGTAAATCAATTACGGCAAACTATGTTCGCACGGGCGTACGCTTTCGCCGTTGCCACTGCGAATATTCAAGCCGAAAAATGTGTGCGGATGTGCGGGTGGACCGGAAAATTTCGAAACCGTTCTCGGAATAGAATCGTAAAAAACTTTCTCTTCATGACAGGTTGAGGAAAAGAAAAAAAACGACGGGGTAGAGAGGCCAGGAAAAAAACCTCCCAAGACGCTAAACTTTTCATAAATTATGAGCCAATGCCGCTCGGACCGTACCGAAAGGGGGGGTGAGGGAATGTTTGCGGCAGGACGCAGGCCACCGATGGGCGGTGCGAGGGGGTTACACAATGGTACGCTCGAGCACGTTCAAAAATTTCAATGCAAAAGATAACTTCCGTGACCGTCCGTGACTCCGGCGTTGCGCAAAAGTGAAGGAGTTAGTCTCGTCCTTGCGCGACCCGGAATGAATCCGCTGGAAGTTGGCAACCGTTCACGTTTCATCGACGTGACTTTGGCCGCAGTCGCCGGGCAAGAAGGAACCAGTTCTTAGTGCATTTTTTTTCTTCTCTACTTCACTCTTTGCCCTTCCGCTTTCAGTTGCACGGGCAAATAATGCCCGGGAAAATGGGATGGTCACTGTAACTCACCCACGTTGGACCTTTCCAGCGACCATTTTTCCCGCCGTGGCAGGATTGGCTTTTTGCTGCGATCGTTGCGCTTTTCGCCGCCGACACTCGATTTATTGCACCACCCGTATTTGTTTCCGCTGATAAAACTTCCAGCGAGCATACTTTTGGGCGGTTGCGCTGGAAAACGGAAGCTTTTCGGAACGATTACGGCGATATGGTGGTAGAAAACAAGCGAATCGAGAAAAGAAATAACCAACATTGGTGCATTACTGGAACCTCAGTTGAGCCTAGCAATTCATTACGATGCTGAACGTAAAATAGAGAAACTAGAACGCCAAATCCTTTGACAGAATTGACACGGAAAGTGTGTAAAGGTCATTGTTTATTTCGCTACCATTACGTTTCCACCAGAGCATGTGTTAACTGAACAAAAGGAAAATATGTTGCGCCCGGGATGAAAAAACATTTGCAAGCCACTTAATACTGTACCGTCTTTTTGTACAGCTTTCGGTTTGCTACTCTCCGCTCTATGTTGTTTATCGGATGATGTAAATTTTTATTACCACTACGTCCCCCATTCCATTTAAGTGCAGTCGCTTAGCATGTAACAGATAAAAAAAAGAAGGTACCCACAGCGAGAAACAACAACCACTATCCATTCCGTCAAGCCCTGAAACGAGCGAACATATTCTCGCTTCGTGCAAATGGCAACATCGGACTGCCTGCGGCTTAAATTCAACTAAACCATCATAAACATCAAACCGACCGACGCAAAACCCTACCGGCACAAGAAAACATCCGCGTCAAGCCAGCCGATCTCCTCCCGAGGTGGACCGGGTGTGTGGTTTCGCTAGAGCTTAATTTTACATAATTTAACAAATGAAAATTTATTACACACGCTGCGTTCCACCGTCGGTGAACGCCGATGTCGCCGGCGAAAGCTTAACCATCGAGAACCACCGGCTCACGCCATCCACCGTTTAAATACAATACGATTGGGGCAAAAAAGCGGCAAAGGTTTCGCGGCGTCGTGAAATTCGCACAAGAAAACCTCGGCCCGTTTTTGCTGGCGGTCGGAAAAAAGCGTCGTGAAACCCCAGAAGTGAATGTAAAATCGAGCTCGGCGGTTCGAAAGGCCGGGTCGTTTCAACATCGACCGGATGTTTGCGAAAACGGGGAAAAGGAAATACGAGCCGGAAAATTGGCTGCGGATGTTTGACACGAGCGTCTTTTTTTCCACGAAATTGTGAAATAAGGATTCCTTTCGCGCCTCTTTGTGGCTCGATTCGTGGAACGTAGACATTTAAGGTGTATAAAAATATGTCACTGCCACAGGAATGGCCTACAAAAACACTCAAGAAAGTCAATCTCAACTATGAAACTACATGAAAGAATGATTGAAATGGAGTGTATTTAAAATGTTATTTTTTATCAGAAAAAATATATGGTTGAGCATTTATTCTTGTTGAAGAAGTTAAATGCTTTCACTAAATCTAGTAAGAGAATATAAATTAAAAATACGTTTACGTTCGCGAATTTGATTATTTCCAAGGGCAGTGAACGAGTAAACGACATCGCAAAATGACAGCGAAAAAACAGGTTCCATAATGGAGTCACCATAAAAATATGGAACTACTTCATCAACCGTCGCTTTGAGTGCTAAAGTACGTCTACGCTCCGGTCGATGGATGCTTAATGGTCCAGTTTTCCCACCGGCGTTAAAAACATAATCGACCAGAGTGTTCGCTCCTGAACGTGAGACGTGAAAAAAGAACACACGAAACGAATCCTCACCGCAATTGCATGGAAGAGATTAATTTTCGCACGCGAAAGAGGACGAAAAATAACTCTCGCGAGCGCGGAAAATGAATGTTTAATGCATTTTCGCAACACATTACTTCTGCACCTGCCGCCAGCGTTCGGAAGCGATCCCCGGGATGACCCGGGAGTGGTGACGGTTGGGAAAAGAAGTGCACTGCTGAAGATGACACCGGTTTGGGCCATGGCTGGTTCCAACGGAACATAAATCATTTCCAACGTGCCTTGGCGCAGGTGCCGGTGGTGGGGTCAAGGTGCCGGTGGTGGGGAGGGTAAAAAAAATCCTTACCAGCGACCTTTTCACCATGTCAGGACATTCATCTAGCCTTCTTGCGTTTGCTCTCGTTCTTTGCATGTACTCTCCACTTCCAGACCCGTCATATAAGCTGCTCGATCAAGCACAAACGAGACGGTCACAGTCGACGCTCGTGAAATGAGGTTAAATCACTCACTTTCCTGTCCACGTTTGGCTAGGACATTTTCCCACCGTCGGGTCGCGCTGGTTTTGTAGCCCCCAACCACGACGATGCGGCCACAACCACGACGATGTTGCGGCGTCATCTGATCGGAGTTGATTGGCGAAATGGAAAGGTCCTTGAGCTTGGTTTGTGTGGCAAAGACACTTCGCTTTCTTTGATGTGATCGATTTTTTTTTTTTTGTTGTCTTTCGCACTTGGCGGTTACCAAGGGACACTCACCCGTACTTAACGTGGACGCACACGGTGCAAAATACCATAAAGCAGTGATGTCAAACTCGTTTCACCTCGCGGGCCGCATTTCCTCTCAAAATAGGTTCGCGGGCCGCATTTCCTCCTAAAATAGGTTCGCGGGCCAAACCATATAATTGATTGGATTGATGGAAATATGTTCTTATCAAAGTGGTTTTATCTTAACAGTCAATCATGTTTTACATTTTCACATTTTTTCATATTATATTACTTTTTATAAAATTTACTAATTTTGAGTAAAAGAGAGGGTTTGTCGCTCAATCGTTTTCCAAATTTTAACGAATTCAAATCAAGTTTATTGAAATATATGTTGCAGTTCAACACTATTGTGTATTTCGGTAAAGATTTTAGAAAAGTAAAGGTATATAATTATAATAGGTAACTTATTGCTCCACATCTGTTATTTTGTTTGGAATGGTCTTGTAGTTCATCACGTTTGTTTTCTATAAACACTATTTATCCACTTGTCTAGAAAAATCTGCGTAAAACCTTTGCTGTTGTCAACCGCTCTATGTCGGCGTGATGTGGATCAAAGTTGCATATCACTTTCTTATTGAAATTGTTTAAATTGACATTCGTTCAGTTATCTTGCAATTCGCAGTTCGTGAAACGATTTACATTAAATATTTTGCTATTGAAAGGAAAGCCAATACTCAAGGATCCAAACTTTCGATGCATTGTTTCAAAGGGGTCGCGGGCCGCACCCAATGTTCTTGCGGGCCGCATGTGGCCCGCGGGCCGCATGTTTGACATCCCTGCCATAAAGCATCGTTAACCACGGAGTGCATTATTATGGACATTGACTGCTAGCGTTAGTGTTTTATTAGTATCACATTTTTCACCTTGTGGACGATTGTAAAAGTTTATATTCATTTCAGAACAATTTAGAAAAAAATTATCATCATTCTTTAATCTTATCTAAGCGAAATCGCAAATTATTTAAAAATGAAGTAGACCTTAAACTTCACACTAATTTCAAGCTTGAATTCACATTTTACAGTCCGGTCAATAAAACCACCTGCATGAATTTGACCTTCTAACTTTTTACTAACAATTTTTATTTTCTTGTCATCTTCATTATTTTATTACAGCGTTTTACATCTCACCTAGCAACCGCGGCAGTGTATGTAGAACACCAAAAATGATAGCCTACTGCAGAGTATTTGATGTTGAATCGCAAAACCCACAAGTGGCAACACAAACGGGTAAGTAGAAAAATCATCACTTTCTAGGATCTACCAGAATGAAAGTTGTCGCGTGGATGTTCGAAGTAGGCACGACCAGTCGAGGGGTGCAGGTAAAAGTAGGGGAAAATCGCTTTCCGATCGAAAACATACTTTTGCGAGGATTGTTGTGATTCGCGCTCGTTTTCTGATGCGAAAAAGCGATCATAGCCTACCTTATCCTGTACCTTTCAACTGGTCGTCTCTACTTCAAACATCCATGAGACAACTTTCATTCTGGTAGATCCTAGAAAGTGATGTTTTTTCTACTAACCCGTTTCTGTTGCCACTTATGGGTTTTGCGATTCAACATCAAATACTCTACAGTAGGCTATCATTCTTGACGTTCTGCATACACTGCCGCGGTTGCTAGGTGAGATGTAAAACGCTGTATTTCATTCTAGATTTATTTATCAACAAGCACTCGTCTCGTTTTTTTTTTCGCCGTAATAAATTTGTATTAATTGAAACAAATTCCTCTCAGAACACTTTTATGATTCTGAAAGATGGAAAAAGTCACACGATTGTCTTCTGACAAATTTGAATTCTGACAAATTTTTGTAAACTAAAGCGTATTAGTCTTTCTTCAACAGAACCGATGGAATTAAAGGTTCTAACCTAGATTAGTAAAACCGACAAGTATAATTTGCAGAAAACAAACCATCAGAAAGCAAACAAAAATGTTTGCAAAACTGTGCATTGTTACCAATGTAAATTGTAATCCTACTAGATGTTCAAGCGTTTAATAATTGGAGAGCAATTTTAAATGTACTGTGTAACCATTAAAAATCAAAATATCACATGGTAGCTATTTGAACTTTATCTTTTAACAGTAAATTATCTTTTAACAGTAGAATAGATTTGCATTCGTTATAAGAAATAGAACAGCGAAAGGTAACAAAAACAGTAGTTTCCAATGGAAAATTATTATGTCGTTCCGGTTGAGAATTTAGAAGCCATAATAAAAAAACCTGATTCGGATAGTCCGAATTTTTTTGAAACTTATTTAAACTGTTTTACTGAATGTGATGATTTCTTAAAGTTATATGTACAACGACATCCAAAAAGTGAATTACCTATAAAAAACATATTATGGATTAATTTATAGAAATTATTGTAAATGGAATCTGAAATTCGATGGGGGTATTATAACAAAAAAGCGGGTTAAACTATACCATTTTTTTAAATTAAATTTCTTACCATTTTGCATGTATATTTTTAGAATTTACATACTACCTTTAGAATTTATTCTTATTAATAAACATAAAAATTTTGAAAATATGCAAACATGTGGAATGGAAATATGAAATGGATGGAATACGGGCTCTTTTAAAACAAATACAATCAACTTTGATCTTTAGTGTAGACACATTTCGCATACTAGGAATGTCTGGAGGGTTCCAGTTTGAACACCACATGGGGCCCCGGAGTATATTGATCCGCCACATTAAAAGAGGTTTTTTCAAAACACATTTGAAAAGAGTGAACATGGTTTAAATGTTTAATCACGTCAATCGTCTAATACAACAACATACTGATTTAGCATGGGTAGTTATTAATTTGTTTCTTTAATCCCACATCCGATAGATAAATGAAACTTTCCGGATTTCAACAACAACCCATTTGTACGTATCGCTTCAGCACGATCAGCTTAAACTGCTGCAACTAATACACAATTCAACTCCGAACATGTACTCCCCTGTTGGGTGCAGAAACTTTTTCCCACAAGCATAATCATTTCAATAATCCGTTCGCAATCAAACGGGCATCCCCGGCGCGGTGCAACCGACAGCCGACGGGCAAATATCGGGCAAAATCGTAAATGCATTAATGAAATTCATTTTCTCTCGTTTCCGTTGCTCTTCCGACGGACATAAATCGCCCGGACTGCCAGGGGCAGCAGTAATGTATTCCAAAAAACTTCACTAGAAAGAGTTGCCCAGTGCGGGAACGCTATACGCTAACCATTTCCTGCCCACCGTACCAACAGACCACCATTTACGACGGGAAACTTCTGATTCGAAATGGATGGCGCAAGCTGGGCGAATAAAATAGTGCCTCCTCCGGGATGCTCTTTTGGAAAGCCTCCTCCGGCGGTCCTGGCACTGGGAAAGCTGTGTGAGCTGGGTCTAGCAAAAATGCCGAAGGAAATAACAAACGAATCATAAAAAAGTGATATCAAATCAAAACCACCAGAAGTAATGTCCGGGAAAAGCCTCGGTCGCCTAGTCGGGGGTAGGACGTGTAAAATAACTTTTCCTTCACTTCCCAGCACGCCGCTTTATCAGCCACGGACACGAGACGACAAACTCCCCCCTGTGGGAAAGGGAAGAAAAGTTAGTGATGTGCTAAAACTTCCCCGCGGCGTGCCAAATGTTTCGACTCCCCGTCCAACCGTCCGTCGGTTGCGTTTCCACTCGCATCCATTTACAGGGAAAGTGAATTTTAAAGTTATTACTTTTTCCGCGGGCTGCCCCAGTTACCACACACTAAGAGAATGGTTTCATTTTCCCATTTCCATGTGAACCGGTCACAGAATCGCCACGTAAGCCACCGCTGGATGCCCACAGAGTGCAGGCAGGTTGTATCGTGTTCGTCTCTCTGTCGGCGAAGTTTAATGCAAAAGGAATTTTCCCATCAGGAAATCAATTACGGTCGACGCTCGCGTGAACCGAAAAATCAGTATCGCCCAGCGACGGGCGGCCACTTTCCCGCTAAACTTCCCCCAAAGTCGCTGGTGCGATACAAGACCCACACAATGCACGCTTTCCGACCGATCGTGAATAATACTTTGGGGTTTTCGTTTCACAATTGTATCACCGCTTGTTCACGCTGAAACGGAAAGATAGAGAAGGTAGGGAAACGAAAAAAGATTTATCTCGCCACGAGCCTAGGTTACCCAAATTCGGTGAGTGATATAAGAAAAAGTTTTCCGCTTTTCCAACCGATTTTTTTATTTTTCGTCCCCATGCATTCCTACCGATTTCAAAATTTATGTAATTCCAAGGGAAACGGACACAACCTCTAGTGGTATTTTCGGAAAATGTGCCCGTGTCCATCTAGCTGGCGACCGATGATGGTAAAAGTTTTTCCACCCTTGCCCCTCGCAGTACCCGCGTCGTGATGTTCGGGCAAAACATTAGCAAAGAATTTTTGCTTGTTTACAGCACGAAAGAAATGAGCAACTCATGGCGTCCGAGAGTGACTTTCGTTTGCGTTTCGTTCACAAAGATTTGGGGACATTTGTGGGTCTACAATTTTCCGGCGAGTTGTTTGAACAACCTTACCAACCTGGAAAGCGGCTTTGGAAAACGGAAAGCAACAAAATTGCAAACTTCGGACACACGTTTGTGCCACTTGGCAGCATCGGCCATGGGGGGGGGAGGGGTTGAGAACCACTGGAGTTGAGGCCGGTGGAAAGCGATATGTAGTCTCCCGTATCGCATCCGTTTGGGCCACTTTTCTCACCAATTTTTGTTTCGTACTTTTCCTTTTGCCGTTCCTCAGAATGGGCGTCTAAAGTTTCCCGGGGGGTTTTTTTTCCCACGGAGGACGGAAGTGAAAGGAAATTAAATTTCTATTGCATGTTTTCGCCACCTCCTTCACTACTCCCCCACTGCTCCTCTTGCGCTGCCTTTCGTTTCGTTCTTCCGTATGGAACGCCGGATGGGTCGTTCCATACCGGCTTGACATGCGATGGCATTCCACTCCCCTCACCCTCCATCACCTACCCCACCACCCATCGTGCAGCGGCCTGAGCATGTGAACAGGAAAATTGTATATTTATTTCCAACCTCATCTTTACTGCCGCTTTGCCCTTTGCTCACGTTTGGAAGTTTCTCAGCGTCGGAGAAAAAAAAATCAGTGGAAAACAGTTTGCAAACAGGCGCAGGAAAAATAACAACACACAAACACAAACACACACACACTAGCACACAACGTAAAATAAACTCTTGCCAACACTTGGGTTGCCGTCATATGTTTAGCGTTCATTTTTCGGTAAAGTGTTTGGTGTTATTTTTCCCGGCCCCCTTTCTTGTGTCACTCCCTCGGCTTGTGTGCCCTCGGTGGGTGGGGGGGGGGGGGAAAGCTACTCCTTCTCAAACCACGCTTCTCGTTTGCCCGGCGGCCCACCATTCCTTCCGTGGAACCTTCATCAATCTTCAATCCCCGTCCCCGTCGGATGCGCCGGAACCCAAACCCACGTCGCTACAAACGAACATATGTTATTGCACTGCTCATATTTCACAAAGTGTCCGATAATGATGCATTGCAGTAGTCTCGAAGCAATTTCTTCGCTCGCTGCTGCTGTTGCTGGTGCTGCTGGCCAGCAGTTGGAGCACGAGCCCTAGCCTGGCTGCACACGAACCGAGTTGTTCTTCTTGGCCGACGCAAGCATACTTTTTTTCTCTCCCCAAACCATATTTCTTCTTTCCCTTCTTTCAATTCCAAAAAAAACCCCTGAGCCTTCCGGAGCAAGCACTCTTTTATTCCCAACCGAGTTGCGAGTTGCGAGTCGGCACTCGGTGTGCCAGGGTTGTAGTAGAATTTATGAATTTGCCTTCCATTTCCCTCCCGGTTTGGCCTCGTACCACCTTTTGATGACCGTTGGCTGAAAAGGATACTTTTCCTAATCGACTGAAGTATTCTCTGGACTCTTTTTCGGGTTTTTCCGTTTTCTGCTCTGACAATGCGGTGTGGAGCAACACAAAAAAAAGGAAAACACAAAAAGTTTCGCTTTCCTCCACCCTACGAACGAACGTGGAAAGTTGAGAGAGAGAGAGAGAGTGAGAGACGTTTCTCGAGGATACATTCATTCGATGCTATTTTTGCAACGTTTGTTCGGCCGTCCGTTCGGGAGCTGGGGCAAAATGCAAAGTGCGCGTTCTCAAACGATGCACACAACGGTTAAAGTGGGGAGGCGTAATCAAAGCCGGGCAGGATGCGACGAGTGAGAGGAAAAATAATACCGCCGGATAGGAAACCTTACCTTTCAACACGTGCACGTAAACGCTCGACTGGCGGGCGTTGGCCGGGGCGCAGGTGTAGTTACCGCCGTGCCGGGCCGTCGCGTTCCGCACCGTCAGGATGCTGGAGGACAGCTTATTGTTCGACACGGACACACCATCCTCCTGGTCGTAGTTCACCATCCGATCTTCGTGGTACCTGAGGGAGAAAAAAAAGCGGCCGCGTGTGAGAAAAGCCATTCGGGAAAGCCCAAGTGAAGGACGGGAAATTATGAGAACGAAGGAAAAATTGCAAGCCGAAGAAAAAAGTATACGCCCAGTAAAACAAACGCCAAAGTATACGCCCTGGTTGGCGCTGTGCCCTATCGATATTATCCGTCACACATCCCCCACACGGAAGCTCTTGTCGACGTTGTCAACGTTCGGCGTACGGGACGTGAATTTTTCTTTTTTTCTCGCCTTTTTCGTCCTCGCCCGACTTTGCTCAGCATAATAAATGAAGTGGAAGAGATTGAAATTTGATACGCGTTCATAAATCGTCGCGCCCCATATTGACGCTGGCAAAACGCTGCAGTCATCATCATTCCAGGTGGACGATTACGGAGCGCCAGGGGGGAGGTATGTGTTACTGTGTTTGCGGGGCGGACGAACGTTCACTCGGCGGGCCATACAAATTTCCGGACATTAGCTCGGGCGAACCATGCGAAGAATGCGAACTAATCGAATTTGGAGTTTTAAAAGGTAAAGGTATCCGTTTGGGAGAAGGTGCAGTTTTGTGATTTTGCTGGCTGAAATGTGACCGGGTTTTCCGAGCGTTGGAAAAAAATCTACCTGTGCTGTCCAGGGTGGAAAATTGAAGGCACACAAACTCCACCGCCAGAAACTGGTACACCGGGGCAGGTCGTATAAAGCTGATTTATGATGAAGATAAATGTGTTTTAATGGAGTTGTAATGGTCTTCATTCGGCGCGGGCCCAAAACTTCGCCATGGAAACGGAAAATCGCTTCTGGAAACAAAATGGCCGTGAAAGATCAAAGCATATTTCATCCTCGAAAGGTGGCCATAAAGAAAAGCTTACACTTTGAGGCAAACACAACAGCTTGAATATTATGAGCTGAGCTGATTATGCTCTTGAGATCCCGTAATTTACAGTCGCTCACAACAGAGATCGTACATCATTAATTTCAATGTTATACTTTGAATCACTGAACCTTCGTGGCTATTAAGTTTCGTAAACGCTATTTTAGAACTAGTGATATTGAATCGTGTGAACCCTTAACGAAATTTTTAGTTTCTCATTTTAGCTATCTTTTGAGGCAAAGATTTACAAAAAATTACTTTTGAAGGCCGTAACATAATCAAAGAAGAGTTGTTGAATTCGATGCCCAATGAATTTATTACCAACACAATAATGATTCAAAATGGGGTCTGTTTGTAACGTTCTGGTTTCGTTTTAAATTGCAGTATAAAGTTTAAGGAGAAGAAACTTTGTTATCTGAGAAGAACTCAGATGTTTATAGTTTATTTTCTTCTCTACAGTTTCATTCACGAGACAAGAAACTCGTGACGAAATAATTACCAACTTGGGTGTTTTATTATGTTCCTGCCTGGTATAAAACTGGAAATGTAACACTTATTTCCGTCAATCTTTCGAGCGGCACAACCAGTGTCACGATACTTGTAATCCATAATAACTTAGTTACAAAACTGAATCATGGCTAAACACCTTAAATTCGAATGAAGAGGAAGAAACTTCTTAAAATGAATTTTTAATTAAGTATCAAGTAATATATGCAATACTTTGTATATATTAAAACACTTTTTAGGTTTGAACATTATTTACATTACTATAATACTAAAATGTTTGAAGTTTTATATTCGATCTTCATCTATACATGTTTGTTGCAAAAGGCTTCATCTTTTTCACCAGCATTAAAGGTCAAATATTAACCATATTCTAAATTTTATCTGATTCAGTTCATTCTCATAAATTTGTCTGTTTGAAATTGGAACATAAAATGGAGGGCTTTAAAATCACTCTTTTTCACGTTCAATAAAAAAAATGTCATATTCCCATATTGACTTTCCACTTGACAACTCTATCTCAGTTGCTCAATCACAAACAAACATCTTTTTTTTTTGTTTACTCTTCAAAACTTCCTACCTTGGATAAGCCTCGATCTCATTCATGTTTCTCTTTGTCTAAGAAAGGAATTTCATTCACATTCCATCAAAGTTCACAGAGACCAAATCTGCTTTCACACGAGCGAACGAACGAACGAACGAACGATTGAGGTGTGCATTCCATTCGCGATGCGACCCATATTTTTCTCGACTTCCGATCCACTCGTCGACCGCTGCCGCCATTGATGTTTCGCATATTTTCGACCACGAAAGACGGCCCGGGCTACCGAAGGAGCGCCGTGTTTTATGATTACGATGCATACCGTCACGTCAAAGTGACCCCGGGTCCCCAAACGGGAAAACGGAATACGAAAATGCGTTAGGTGAAGGACGCGGGCGAAGCCGTAACCTAATATAGGAAGAAGAAAATCTTCCCATCCCTCACCGCCAAATGCCATTTCTACCAACCTCCCACGGGGATACCGCAGCACCGGACCAGAATCATAGACCGCTCGCTATTGATAAAAGCCGGTCGCCTTTTCATCTTTGCCCACATCAAAAAGCGAGCGAGGCTGGTGAAATTTCGTCATAAATTGTGCCTTCACTGGCAGGCCGGTGGAAATCCCCCCAACCCCCGTCGTAGACCGCCGTGGTTTCGTCGGTTTTTTGTCCCCGCTCCGGCGCTGCGTGAGCTCCTTCCTAGTGACCGCTTTTCTCCCGGGGCTCGGCACTTGACGGATATTTATTTATTTCGTTCCGTTCACCGCCGGAGCACCGGGCGCTGTTTCTCGGCCCGCAACACCCTTCGATGGCCATAAATCTTTCATAACCGATCAACCGAGGCGCGTGAGGGCTTCCAGGGATTGGGGAAGTATAGCGGGAAAAAAAATCGTAAAGGAAGGAAAAACAGAAACCAAATACCTCGACCCATGCGATACTTACCAAAAGACATAAAGCGGACTTTCGGTGGCACGTTTCAGTTTGCATTCCAGTCGCAGTGTTGATCCTTCGTCTATATGCAAATCGGGCGCTTCGAGAATTTCTGCTACCGCCTCTGTTTGGCATGAAAAAGAAATTCGGCCGTAAAGGTTGGAAAGAAAGAGGAAAAAGGCATGAGATGAAGAAACTAGGACCATCGAAATGCATCAAGCTTCGTAGAACACTAGGAGTTGTTGGGTCGTTGAGTTGTTTTCGGGGGAAGTTTTTATTTTTCCTGACGGTTAAGTGCACGAATAAAACATCATTCCTCATAGCTGGCCAGTTCGAAGAAGGACTCGTTTTTAGCTTTGAGCCTGTCATTCCTGGTGAAGAAAATTCCACACTCGATAACTCGACAAACGGGAACCGTGCGCTCAAGCCTATGTTCATCCGGCGTACAGCAGTTTGACGTTTTTAACAACTTCGGATGCGAAAAACAACCTGTGCGAACCCTCGCTGCTTCAGGTAGCTTCCGGTTGCTCCCGAGTGACTTATAATTCATCGCGAATTAGCATATAAATTGCATTTCTTTGCGCCAGATTCCACGCGGTGGTGTCCATTCGGTGACCTTTATTTCGGGACTTGGGGCAGGATGCCGGAGATGGGAATAACGAACGCACCCGTTGTAATCCCAAACGCCCAATCGCTCCCATCGCTGCAACTTACCTACGATCCTAAGCTCGAGAAATATCGACTGGGGTGGATGGGTGGAAATTTGGCACTCGTACAGTCCTTCGTCCTCCTTGCGGGCGTTCTTTATCCGCAGCGCCCAGTTGCCGAGGTGCCGCGTATGCTCCACCAGAAACCGATCGTCGCTGCTGTACGTCGACAGGCCGACCGTCAGCAGCTGGTAGTCTTTCCGGCGAAACCAGGACACCTGAGGGAGAGGAAAGAGAAAAATGGCGCCGCACGGCGTGCGAGACGCGATCAAGTACCTGGCTGGACACGGACCGGGTGCAGATAACGGAACATTTCTAACACTAATGAAAGCAAAAGTGGGCAAATGGCAAAATTTAAGTGACTAAAAATTTAATTTCAACCGAAACCGAAGTCGACCCTTTTTCGTTCTATTAGAAAATAACTATACCGGGGCTTGGGCGGCCCAATATTTTCGCGCCGTGTAACCGGACGGCCCTTGACCGTACTTGTCGAATTTTACAAGCCATCTAGAGAACATCTAACCCCACAGTTGAGCCTTGCCACCTTACCTGTAGCCCGTTTACTTCCCTCTTCCAACCGTGAGCAAGATCTTCCCGCGGGACCCAACCTTGCCAGGCCCACAGCTCTTGGCCCGGGACGCAGTGTCGGATAAAATTTCAATTAGCAATAAATTCTTAAATTTTCACTTGTTGTAATTGCTCGCGCCGGGGATCGGGGCTGGAGCCGTTTTGGGCACAAGTGCTCGCCGGGTCGAACGGTATGCCAATCGGGCCGTTTTCGACGACAGAGGCCTACTTTGGGTGAAAAGATCGGCCGGTGGTACTGTGAAAGGCTGTAGGGGAAAAAGTAAAACCGAAACGGATGGCAAGATTTCCGGGGGAAAAACCCCGGTAGCGCAAAATTCATCGAACCTTGCCGCATACAATAAAATGTTCAAAATCAGTTACCTTCCCAGTGGAAGAGTGGGTGAATGTTGGCTGAAGGCTGAGGCGAGGGGAGTGGGGGACAATTGAGTTTCGCAACAACCGAAAAAATAAAAATAGAGTAAAGAAATGCCTCCCCAACAACTAATGGCACCCGCGAACCAACCCCAACGTCGGTCGGAACGGAGCCCCAATTGAGTTTCTCGAAGGTCTCGGATAAACACGGTCCAACGCCGTGGGTGCCCGGGCGAAAACGACGACGTATACGATGAACTAATCTTTTCTCGAGTGGCCATGAACCGGCAACCCGTTTGACATAGTTTGACAGGCCGAAATGCAATCTTCCGAAATGTTGCCTGCCTGCGAAAAATTCTACCAAACAACCCACAACCGATGGCGTGGGACACCAGCCGGCGATGTTTTGTTCTGCGCTTTCTTGCGCAAACACGAACGCGTCCCTTGGGGACGTAAAAAGGATGGCCGAAAGCGAAAAGTTGAAATTAATTTGAAACCTTTCTTCGTCTTCTTCGTGCGCAACGAATTATTCGAAAACTTTGCGCCACGAATGGGATTCGATTCGCTTTCCTCGCCGGCAAATGGAACCAATCGGAAGGGCGGACAAATACCGAGAAGACTTTCCAGTTTGCTGCCCTCTCGAATGAAGAGTTTTCGGAAGTTTTCAACACAATCGCCGGTATCATGGTTGCTACTTTTTGCATGTTGGCTCTTGGCATGGTAAATTAAATTTTAGCTGAAAAGGATTCATTTCGTACAAAGAAAAGCCTTGTTCGAAACTTCAATCAATAACATGAAAACTCGGTAAATCACAAAAATCTAACCTCAGTGATGAAGACATCATGCCTACTTCTAGGTCCCTCGCAATCCGATCCTTTCCCTTCCTTGCTCAAGAAATTGATAGGACACGTTGTCACACTTCATCAGCTTTTGCCCGCAGCTTTTTCAGAAGGGTCTGAACAATCGTGCTATCAACAGAAAAATATGTCTTGCCACCACCTCCGAAGGCAGCTCGATTATGATACACCAGTATCATCCGGAAACAAGCTGACTTTACCGTAGCAACATTCCTTCCACGTTTGGCTCTTGTTGATTTTGTTACGTCAAATGTCATAATCGTGCCAAGAGACTTTAAATTTTATCTTTATTATCGTTTTCCCACCGGTATTTTTCCCTCCGGCTCGCTGGCAAACAATGTCAAATGGTCACCGAGGACCAGGAAAAAGTAGATCCCGACGAACGTCGTACTAGTATCGAACGTGGTTGGTCACCTGCAATCCTACTGGAAGCGGTAACATCAGCCATGGCGGATGTGGTATAACGCAAAACGAAAAAAACGGTACTTGAGATGTATTTATGTTTTCACTTTGCTGAGCTGTGTGCTTCTTCGGGCTATTTTCATTGGACGCCCCTGAATCGATTTGAACAACCGAAAACGGTTGGAAGGACACCATTTTTCGGAACCGACGATACGTGCGAGGGATATTTTCTCTTCGAACATTTCCCTCTTTCCACCGGGAAGTGAAACACTCTCAGAATACTGGTCTTTTTTTCATCTGCCACAGTCGATGATGAAAACACGATATTTATAACGAAAACAAACCGGCTCGCCCATTCTTTTCGGCTAGACTATAGTAGGATTATGACGTACGGAACTGGCATCAAGGGATTTATTAAAAATTCCCTGCAGATTTTGCAAAACAAGCTATTTATGAATCCCGGGTTCTTGGTAAACAAATCTAACTTTGTTTTCTTGTTTTATTTTGAAATAATACGAAAGGATGCGATGAAATAAGAATAAATTGGGCCCCGGAACAGAAAATAATGCGGGTTTATTTTCGAACATCACTTGAACATGAGGTTAAGAACAAAAATTGTGTAGATGTTCTATTCAGATAACTTTTCCAGTGTTTCTGGGGAGATTTGTGTTGGTTCAGGTATAAGTAACATGATTCACGTATCCTTTCGAGCTGTGTGAAACAAATTCAGCACTATTTAATTTAAAGAATTGAGAGTGTTGTCCAAGAGCATATGGAAGCTAATTCATTTATATATACTCTTCTCATACTTGACAGCAATAGGCATGCCAAGAGCAGTTTAAATTAAATTTATACACATTGGAGCTGCAGAGGAAACGAAAAACCGAATCGAAAATAACTCCGACAGTCTTTCACAAAACTTGTCAGGAGCATCCGTACGATACGACAGAGCAACATGCTAGCCTTTCGAGTTAAAAATGAATTTATAAACTTAATCTTTTGCTTTCGAGATAGGAACTTGAATGCCAGGAAGAATGGAGCTAATTCGACACAAAAAGGTCACGTTGAAAAACTACTGCAATATGGTTTACTTGTGAGATGAAGGGTTTACGGATTGGAGCTTACGACTTATGAGCTTATCTTTCACATTTAAACAACTTTCATAATGAATGGAGAATTGTTTTGCTATTGCGATTGAGAATTTTGCTCAAGTGTTTAAAGTAAACGTAACCAAGATGGTCGTTTGAATTTAACACTTTTGGAGTACCATGTTTTACCTTTAGAGTTCGTGTTCTCTCTCCCAAAAGTGAAGAACTGAGAAAATTCATGAATTGTATGTCATACGTAATGTTCAGTATGGTTCGATAAAAAAAATTATTCTTTAAGATCAAAGTAATAGAACTTGAGTAATCGGCCATTCAACCGTGTGAAGCTTAAGAATACCTCAAGGATCAAAGTGTTGGAAGTAACCAGCAATAGCAAAGATTGGTTTGAAACAAAAAGAAAACACAACGAAATCAGAGCAGAGAACAAACGAGGGATAATAGGGTTAAAAACTTTCATTTGAACTATTTGTAAAGTTGTCTTATCTTTTTTTTTTCTTTGCGAAAATCCTCCACCACAATCCATTCCGACCGATGAGCCGAGCACTGGACACGGGAGAACGGGACGAAAATGTCGTCCACTTTTAACCATCCGTGACCGGTGTCGGTGGAATGAAATAGAGCCAAAGATAAAAGAAATCCGTTCCAGACAATCTGAGCAGATTTTCAGACTCACTTGCTAACGAAGGAATGTTTCAACCACAGTTTTACCGTTCAAGACGCGCATGGAACGTCTATAGAACCACTCTGGAATGAAATTCTCGGGCGGTTTTAAAACAAAGAGAGCTTTTATTATCCGGTTGAACTAGTGAAATAATCGTAAACCCCATGTTGGATCAAACCGTGGTAGGATACGAAAAATCGAACAGCATCGTCTAATGAGTATAAACAGTTATTATGCAATAATTTTAACAGCTTTTAACATGGTTTTTGATATATAAAGCTCTTAACCGTTATATACCAAAAACCATGTTAAAAGTATAATTAAAAGCAAACCAGCTCAATAGGCATTTGATTGTTTTAGGTAAAATTTCTTTGTGCCGATATCGTATCAATGTTAGGTGCCGTTCACTATCACAATGTCAATAAAGGCGTAAATCAAGACATCATGTTTGTGCTTTTAAAATTCATATTTCAAACAACATGTCGAAGGTGCTAAAACAAAAGTGTAAGCAAAAAGAAATCTATTCAAACTTAAAAAGACTACAATATTTCTTTGGAGTACTAAATCATAAAACTGAAGCAAACCAAAGCGTGTTACTAACAAAATACTTACTTACAGTGGCTGGTGTTGTCATGGTGACGCTGCACGGCAGCACCGCTAGGCCTCCTCGTTGACTAATTACCCTAGTGTTGTTCTTAGTTATAAATTGACTTTGTAATGGACCTAATGAGTTTCTGTGCGCAGCCTTCGCCTCGTTGGAGTCTGCAATGGAAGAAGAGAAGACCGTGGAGAATGATTCTATTAGGGCGACATTCCGGTACGGTTACGCCGCTGCTGGCGGTGTGCCATGTTGTAGGGGACTGCACAGTGCGGTAATGGTAATGCCATATCATTGGCTTCGGAGCCTACCCTTCGTGAAGATTAATGAGTTCTAGCGACAGATCGTTTTCTGCATCGGCTTAGCCGAGAGGCCGATTATTGTCATTCAGGAGTGATAAAACGAGCTACTTCCACACAGAACCATCCCCGGCGGCCCCTGCTATTCGCTCGGAGGGAAATGCAAATATCATGTCGTAATGAAGTTAAAATTTTTCTCCTTACCCTATAATCTAATCATCAAAGAGCTGGTTAGAGTTAGAGGAGTGGGAGTGTGAAAAACGAGCACTTCGGATAATGCATAATGCCTACTCCACCGTCGCACCCGGGGGTTGTTGCCATTCTCGGGCGTCAGGAAATCTGCTGGAAAGCGGGTTTCCGTGGGAGTTCCGAGAATTTGGCTCCAGTTTCATGAATCGTCAGAATTTGCTTGTTTGTGCTCATCATCATTATCGTCATCAAGGCGCTGCAATCATAATTAGAAACTCTCTTTACGGGTTCGAAGACAACGCTTCACGTTTCCCCCAACAAGGTGGGTATGTCCTCGAGCACATACTTAGTGTCAAGAATTTCCTTGCACGAGTTGAGTGTTCCATCTAATTTACTTATTGCGCCGAAAGGAAAAGTACGTGAAGTTATAGACACGCTTTTCTTTTAATGCGTACAAACATTTTATTCATTCGTAAGCGGAATAACATTCTGCCAAAAAGCGACTCTTGTTTTTGTACATTATTTCGTAAAAGTATCTTCACAGGCTTCTTTCACTTTTTGTTAAAACAATACACACCGCTCCGGTAATCAACATCTCATCACCATCACCGTACCAGCTATCTGTGCGATTGAGTCAAACAATTATTATTCATTCCCTTTGCACAGCGCGCAATATTTCCGTCCCATTAAGAGTACGTCAATGGCGCTTTGCGCGAACCACCATCGCGGTATTCGAATGGCTGAACTTGGCTGACTAATGACAAACCGCCAACCGATGATAATGCTCCCGGGAATCCAGCAAGGGCAGCAGTCAAACCACAAGACATAGCTAATTACATCGCTTGTTAGAGCAACCATTCCGGATGCCGTTACAGCGTCAAGAGTGTAGCATTTCCGGTAAATATTTCGCCCAGTGGTAAATAAGTATGGCTTGAGATTATTTGCAGTGTGTCATCACGCTTGAACTTTGCCACTATGAAACAGAGAATTACAATCGCTTCTACGCTGTTTGGTTAATGGGATTCGAATTTAATTACAGCCCGAAAAGAAGGAGAAGAATCGTTAGCTGCAAAAATGGATCGATTGATACATTTATCTCAGAATATTAGGTTGAGGACTTTAAGACGCATGCAAGCGAATGATCGCAGGAATGTATGCTTTCTTCAACTAACGCCAGGCGTACGATTAGATTGATTGAAATGGTACTATCTTTGATGGAAGCGAATCAAACCACCATCAGCAGCTGTCTTCACTGACATTTACTCGCTGCTTGGAGGAGCAATCGGAATGGATGAAAATTCAATCAATTGGCATCAATCGGAAGCTATGCTGGCGAACAGCTAATTCATCGCATTCCACTATGTGCATAATACCGTTCAGCTGCAGGGCACATTTCCAGCGAAATCGCACAGCCGATCGTCGATTGGGGAAACCGATTCCTCCTTGCGTTGGCGTTGGAGGAAACTCAACCGGTCGGACGGTCGGTCGGTCGGTGAGAGCAAATCGGTGTTGGCCACGAAAAGACGATTCAAATCCAGTTACAGCGAGTGAAATCATCGGTCGATAGGGACGGGTCGGTTTTCCCCCAGCTGAGCAGGGGCAAGGCACGTGCACTGCAAGACGTGGCAACAGCATAAAACGAGCAATCAGTTGTTTCAACAAAGATAACGGCAGCGGATGGCACAGCCAATCGAGACCGGTTCGTGCGCTGCGAGTTGAAGCGAATTCCAGCGTAGATTGAGTTAATTGACATTGCCATTTCACAAGGTGGGAGTGCTTTTCAAGCTCGTCTTTTTTTTCTCTTTGCTTCAGCTTAAACCAATGCAAGGAATGGTTCGGTCGAATAAGATAAGCGTTGATTGAATGAAAGCGAGGTGTATGCGGCTGGCAGATGGCAATGAATATTTAACCAAGTCATGAGTGGGCCGAGCCAATTAAAATACAAATCCCGTATGGCTGTTACGACCTTCATTACCGTTGCCCCTTTGCACGTCATCTGGGGTTTGACACGCCGTTGCTGTCGTTGGCACTAGTTTTTGCCTAAAGAGTAGTACTATTTGTCTCCTAGAAATATATTTTGCAGCAATATAAATTGTTTTTCCCAATTTAATTATTTGTTCACCATACACATCAAGCTGTCTAAACTACATCCATATTTAAAAATAAAATACAGTTTTTTCATCGTTCTTTTCCTCGAAATTTGTTTGCCCCCCCCCCCCCCCCCCGCAACCAAAAATCACCAAAATTAACATATCTTAGAATCGTATGTTCAAACAAAATTAATTCGTTTCATAAAATTTCTGCAAACGTAATAAGTGCCATGGCAGAGGAAATAAAAATTCAATAATTATATGGGAAAAAAATAAAACTATTATTTTGCTTCTAAGCAACCAATTTTATGCAATCTTCAGAATACCATTTTCCTTTGTTTCTTCTAACCTTCTATATTTTTTTAATTTTTTTAATTCAGTGCTCGCAAACTCTATATTAAGCATGTCATACTGATATGGGTGGTAATTTAGACATATTTGCATTCAAATAAACAATCACACGAACCGAGTGTTTGCTCATCGATTTATAAAAACGATTATCACTAAAATAAATTAAATATCAACGTCTGAAATTATGTGCTTCATGTAAAATAATTCCGTTAGGTCTGGGCTACAACAACAAAATGTTTTGGGCTACCACAATAGAACAAATCCTAAATTTGCTGTTTAATGATTTACATCGTGTAAGCGACCCAACGAAACCTGTTTGCATAAACCTTCGTGATTTTGCAATATCCAGATTGAATTTATTGTCTACCCTTCCCTGTTGAAAGGTTTATTCTACCTTGTCGTTTCTTTCTCATGACCCTTTATTATTGTCCAATCTATTTATACGGCCCATTCATGTCGGCGTCAATCTATTTGTCATCACCTGACCAAAGTAGTGTCGGGTAGTTTCAAATCGCATTCATCATCGCATACATTCATATCCCATTTGTCAACGCTGGGAACGCTGTCTCGATAAATGTGGCCTTTCTGCTGCAAAAAAGCACACACAGCCACACACGCATACGAAGCCAGTCAACACTCGAAGGCAGTCCCTGCTAATATATGCAAAAATGGTAATTGATTCATTGTTTCCCTGTCACCATTAATCATGACGCACGCGTTACCTTTTCGACCAAGTTCATCCAGAAGCTCCGCCGCGGTTCTAGTCTCCAAAGTTTCATCCAAGAATGTCCTCGATCGGTGCAAAATGTCGTACCGTACCGGTGTTAGTAGCTTCTTTGTGCGAAAGAATGGCTCTCGGAATGGACGTTGCGAACGGGGGGGATGGATGGACGAGGATTTGCTGAATGCTTGCAACGATTGGTCCATGTCGCCACGTATGATGGATACGAAACATGGTTGGCAAATTTAAACTCGCTTCATTGCGCCAGCGTGACGTGTCCCGGTGTCTAGCAGGTGCCATTACGGCACACACAGAAAAACTCCCTTTGCGCGGAGGCATGTTTCTAGCGCGAAAGTACTTCTGGTGGAGGGCAATAAATTATGCAAAACATGCTCCGTTTCAGGCAGCGTAATATCAACCGGTTCAAGCAAGAGAAAGAAACGAATCCCGACAAGACACGGAAAATGACTTGAACTTAGTAATGGTGTTGCGTTCTGCTCGACCACATCTCCCCCATGGTTTCCCCTTGCAAAACCCCAAGCAATGTGCACAATTACCTTCGCCTCCCTTCGACCTCTTAAACGAATCCTTGACCACCTGAGTGCGATGCTACGAGGCACACTACTGCAGAGTACTTTAAATTGTTGATTTGGGAGTAATTTGAAGCAAAATTAAGAAATTTGCTTTTAATGAAGCACTCTCCCGAGGACGCACTCGCACGACACCGACCTCTTCCCCCCCATCAAACAAACGACGGGACCGAAGTGTATATGAAGGCTACCATTTTTCTTTCCTTTTAACTTCCCAAACCACGACAGTTTCATTGAAAGAGCGCTCCAGCACTTTGCCATGAGTTGGGAGTGATATTTTTGTCCAGTGGTGTCCATTCACGGAAACCTTCCCCGCCACTGCCCCGCATAACTGTCTTTCATGTCTCCCGAGACAGTGGTAATTCGCTACAAGGGCGTCCTTCCGAGCGGTGGCCTTCTTCTGCATAATGCAGCAACCGAGTGGAAATCCAACGGTACGAAAGTTTTTAATTAATGGGCGAGTTGTAAGAAAAATCACAAATTTTAATTAGACGATAAGATTACAAACGTGAAAATGGACCGGGAAAGAAACTTTCGCTACGTTTCCCGTTTTTTCAGTTGCATAAGTACACGCCTTTCAAGCGGAAAGTATAAAAGATGTTCCAGTGGTGTAGAGTTTTCTGATTCCGGAAATGGATAAATTAGTGGAATCCAGAGCAGCACCGAACTTTGCTAAAAAGTGAGGCGTAGCATATCTAGATCGGAGGGTAATGCACTTGTCTTGTTCATCAAAAATAGATTTGTTATCATTATCATCGCCAATATTCCATATAAATTGATATAAAAGTATGGTCTGTAATGTTTGAAATGATAAATTGTGCTATTATTACATCCAATGGAAGTGATGAAATTGATTAAAAAGACAAATGAATTCTGTTAGCAATTCTTTTCCAATAGAGTGCCTATCCATGTTTAGCCTATCCTATGTGCATGAGTCCTTTCGAAAGATATCGCTTGAATAATATTTTGTCGCAAAGGCCAACCATTTTAGTCGTAAAATATGCGTGGGTGGATAGAATGGCGTTTGAAAGAGTCTCTGAATTTACCTTTTTATCTCCAAAAAGGATTTATAAAATGAATACCTCCTTCCTCTAACTAACCCTCATCCATCATTACCGGGATGAATGTGTTTCATAGAAAAATATGGTGGACATCGTGAATTGTATCGCGAGCGAAATTCAAAGCGTCCTTTCCAGGAAGAAAGAGAGTGTTCTAAATCATACTTTACGTTTTTTTATGACCACATTTTTTCCTACCACCTTCTTTTTTCGTACGTACGCCACCCCTCGGTAGATGGTTTACAACCAAGGAAATCAAAGGCAACCTAGATGTTTCCTGGCCTCCCGTTATCTCCTTCGAGCCCGTTTTTCGATCTCGTTCTTGTCCGCTTTTTGAATTTTTAGTTCCACGCAACGAAGCACCGAGGGATAATCCTTGACAAACGTTCCTTCAACAACGGGCACAATAAACCGACCGAGTGGAGATTTATCATATCCTTCAAACGTGAAAGTCACTTTCACTAGGCACGCGCGCCTTTGCGCGCCGAGCCACCGAGGAGTAAAAGGATGAGCTCATAAATCTTGCCTAGTGTTGCGTTAGAAAGTATTCACACACACACAAAAAAAGGAAATTGGCTTCATGAACAAGGGAGAGGAGGCAAAAAAAAGCACCCACTCTCATCACAATGACAATTTTTGTGTGAATCTCAGATCGGAATCGGGCTGGGGTGGCCCTTTATTCACTGCTTTCCCTTCCCACCCCGCCGTCGAATCGTGCGCGTAAGTGAAGGGAAAATATTATGATGATCTCCGGTGATGAGTGAACGAAAGTTAATCATCTGAATGATGATTGGGTCAAACGAGCGGGAAAATTGATCCGCCCCTGCGTCGGGCGTTCGGCTTTCGCCAGCCTTCACCCGGCCACGGATGACTGGGCGCCTCCATCACATCCATCTTGTTCGGGTAATGGGTCACCTTCGCCGGCACCATCGTTCGTCATAATTGTGCCAAGCGGGCAGCTGGAACGATCCATTTCCCTAACGATACTAGTTAGTTGCGTTGAAAGGTGAAATATGTGTGGTTAATGTGAGGCTGCTGGTAGACAGAGCAGCTTTTATTAGCCGACGTCCATCGTTGCGTTTGCTTTGCGAGGCGTACTCTGTATGAGAAAATTATTAAATTGAGTTTGAGGTTTTATTAGTTCTCCCGTTTTTACGACCCGATGTCGTTTTTAGTGGTCATTTGTTTGGGATATTTGTTCCCCTCGATGTTAATACTACAGTGCGGAAAAGGGTAGCTCTGAAAATCCTTAACTCCTCGCTTCGGTCAAACTGGCGATGGACAGCGTCGCATGAGCCAATCGAACCTCAGCGACCGTCAAAAAGAACGCACACCGGACGGCAGGGAAGGGAAGAAAAAAAGCTAGACGTGATGTGATTGGAATAAATTTTCATACAAATGCTACTTAATTATTAACGCCCCACATCGCAGGGGTTGTGAGGATTTGGGCCACGAAGAAACACATTCCAGGAAGTCAAGAAAGACATCAAGGGGACACATTAGCAAAAATCGAACGTCTGTTTGAACCCCGGGTGTGCTGGTCGTGTTTGTCGTGCCGCAATGCCTCCGCAGCCCGAAAAGAAATGCCTGAATGTTTCATGAGCCCTAAAAGTGCCACCGAGGCTCCCGGTTGTCGAAGGCCCGGGAGCGAACGCAAACCGGGCGACGACCTGCTAGAAAATGTACATTTTATCAGCAACCGGAACCGCTCCTGCGGAAGAAGCTTTATGGACGTCGTTGTGTATTCCATGCCCGGTTTGCCCACTCACCCTCGCACCATCTTGGCTGCGGTTTGGACGAGAAGCGGGCAATAAATACAATATAACTACATTACCGAACCCCCGGCACGACTGCAGCAATTCGGTGTGCGGTGCTTGGTAAGATGGTGTTAAGTCGCTTAGTTGCGCACCCAAGCATTATGTCCCGTTTCCGATTCGAAAGCAAGGAAGCGTTCGCCAGTAAAGCCGATCGATAGCGTTTGATAACGGGATTTGAAACACTTGCAGAAGTGAAAATAAATGCTATTGCGTTAAGCAATGAGGTAAATTAATTATCTCTTGAATACTGTGTCCAGTTTTCAGTCCAGAAGCTCCTCCATTTTTCTAAATTTAGTAAATTATCGATTTCATCATCTAAAATTCGTTAGAATGGAGTAAAGATCTGTTTAGAATAAAACTTTTTACTAAAAAAAATTTTCAAACATCTTTTAATAGTTATGTAAGGTATATCCGTAATATTAAAATAAGTTTATGAATATTTCTTAAACCTACTGCCTAGTTTCTATAGAGCCGCTTGCAATTTCGTCAGTTTTTGCTCCATATAACTGGTTTTAGTAACAATTTTTGTCCAAATCAGAGATATGCAACTCTACTTTTGCTGTCTCTAGTTTGAAATATTCAGTTTGGTATTTTTATAATCCGATTTCGAGCTGTCAATTCTTGAACATTTTTCGAGGCATCAGAAACAACGCTTCGTAGCGCATTTACTTTGAATAATTTCTGTGTTTTGTTATACACAAGATCGATTTCTGGTGCTTGAACCTATCCATTGTATCTTTACTGATACGAGTTGTTACATTACCTTGTTGGAAATTTAACTTTTCCGTATGAAGCATGGGTATGAAATACTTTTAACGTGATTCTAGAACCAAGTAATTCTTTTTTTTTCTTAGGTATGACTTTGCATGACTAGCTCGAACTTCCCAGAATCACAGAATGCAGCCAAAAAATTAATAATGAAAGACAGAAGAGGCACCATCAAAGTTGCGTTTTGAAAAATACTGTTTTTCGCTCAACTAATCTTCTTAGTAGCCTTCAAAATGTGTCTAGATTACCTAAATTTACTTTGTTCTTTCTTTTAGAAACAAAACCTATTAAAGTATTCAATTGTAAAACATTTATAAACGACCTATAATAGTCTAATGAATGGCTCTAGCTAAAAAAGTTACTATTTCGCATTGCTGATTCATATCTAATTTTGCAAATGCCAGACGTTTGGTTATACAACTATAAATGAAATTTGGTGCTCAAACCATTTTAGATCATTTTATTTCTGAATCATGCATTAAAACACAGCAGGGAGTCTGCTGTGCTTACAGACGTCTTATTAAATCTCTCATTAAACATTTCCAAGATATTTCTGCTCACTTCATATAGTTTTTACTATTTTCCGGTTAAATTGATCAAAAATCTTCGATTTGCATGTTTTGTGTTCTAGTTTTGTCATCACATGATGCAAACGTCCTACAAGGTAGGTCAACGACCGTATGCCTTCGTTTCTTCATTTGAAGCTTTTATTTTACTTTATTTTCCTTCTACAAAAACCTTTCTCAAACCATGGCTGACCGCATTTCCCGAAATTTGAATGAAGAGAAAACTTCAGTGGTGGTGAATATATTGTGAGAAAAGCCGATTCTAGACACAGCATATTTCCAATTGCTCTTTCTTCGTGCTTTTCATAAATGCTATAAGATAAAACATAATATAAATAAACAGTAGAACTACCGCACCAGTCATTTTGACTGGTCCGTTATTTTCTCAATTTCATTTATTTCTTAAGATAAAATAATTCTACGAAAAGTTAATGCATGACTTTTACATATCCAATTGAATGTTAAATTTTATGTTTTCAAAGATAAAATTGTCTTTTTTTTTAATGTTAAATTTTATGTTTTTAAAGATAAAATTGTCTTTTTAATATTGAGCATAAATTGCGATAAAGTTTTAAGCGTAAAACTCCTCGCAGTTCTAATGTTAAAGATAACATCGACGAATGAAACTTATGCTGAATACTATTTTGAAATTATTTGTATAAATTAGCACCCAGGAAAAACAAAATCATCCAATCTTATTTTATATCAGCAAAAACACTGACCTGATATCAACCGTGGACAATCTAAATTCTTCAACTAGTAGCGTGAAATTGGCGTCTTTTTTTAATAAAAACGCGCTACCACAATCCAAGGCAGCCGATCGCGGCCCGTGCCGGAATGTCAGCGAATCGGAAAACTTTATCCGGATGTCGGATCTGAAATTTGTCACCTCGTCGCATTCTGCCGAAACACCAGCCGTTCCTTCGCCAAAGTTTAACTATTGCCCACAAGCCCAGGCCAGCGGGAAGTTTTTCCCCGAAAATCCTCCAATTCATTAGCATACAAATGTCGGGGATAATGTAACTTTACGTTCCTTGATCGAAGCTTTATGCCGTTCACCCTTTTCCATTCTTGGCCGAGGATGGAAGGGTGTCAAATGTCGGCGAATGAAAAGTCCATTCCTGTTGCCAGCCGTGTTGGAAAATCTTCCGCAAAAACTTACACCGAACCCTTTTTTGCTATAAATATCTCAACGTGCCACGTGGGAAGCGCTAAAAACTCTTCCGCTTGTCAGAATTCTTCCCGAACCAGCAAAGTAAGACGGCGGGTTGAAGAAAAAAAATCAAGAAAAACCAGGGGTTGAACATTTTCACTTCCGGGCCAAGGTTTGGGTGCAGCTGGTTTCCGGAATCTAGACGATCTGGCCGATCGGAAAGTTTTCTACGCACCTCGTTTCACCCCAAACCAATGCCGGACCCTCCCCAAAAAACGGGTCAGCTTATCTGTGTTTTAGTATTCTTTTTTTATTTCTGAGCTTCCCAGTACGCCCCTTCCCTCACCCCGAGGCCACACCTTCGACCGGGTAGACTTTTGATTTTAGGGCTCGGGATTGGAAAATTCCCAAGATCGTAGGGTGAAGATTAGCTACACCTCCCGGAAGAGCTTCTCGGAAGAGCCCAGGCCACGCAGGGCCACGTTTTACAAACTCACTCGCGTTAAGACTCGTTTCCGTTCCTTCCGATTAGGAATTAAGGTAGCCCGAATTCTTGGAAAATTTTCCCTTCTCACACGCCACCCTCGGCCTTGCCTTTTGGGTTGAATGCCCCATCCATTAGCCACACAGGGCCTCGAGACGGTTGAACAGGTAATCTTCCCAGAGCGATTCGAAAGAATCTGCCGAACCCACGAAGCTCCGAACAACTGTCGGACAACTGGTGAGCCCGGTATTAAGGGTTATAATTGATGGATTTTTCAGTTCGCAAAAAGCCTGCAGCTTAGGCCTGGCGGTGGGGATGTGCACTTTAAAGGCTCCCCGATAAAGGTAGGAACGTGAGTGGATTGACCAAACTGACGCCTTGGGGAGAACAGCGAAGGCCGGCACATTTCCACTAAATCATTCATCGCTCCCAAAGCTTTCCACCGTAGTAGCCTCCGGAAATCCGATTTATACGTATTACATCGGTTCAGTACACACTCCCATAAACATACACATACACATCTCGAGCAAACAACGCCCTTAGGGAACTCCCAGTGGGGTGGAGTGGAAATTGGTTTTGCAATATTTTCTTTATTTTACGGATAATCAGTCGCAAACTGCTTGCTGTACAAGCGGTTTTAAGAAAATATCAATCGCTGACTGCCTTCAGCTCCCCAAAGGCATCGTCGATGGATGCTGCCGGATGCTGCACAGAGGATCTAGATGCCCGGGTCTCCTAAACTCCTTTCGTTTGCACAATGGACGCCAAGGTAAACACAGCGTCTTGACGAGAGCATCTCGGTCACCGGGGAGACCAAACCTCTTGAGGAAACCGGCCGGGCGGAAGGGTGGATTTGTTTTTCCAGCTGAAATAATGCGGTCAAAGGGGGCGGGGGACGAGGGCCGGGTCAAATCTCTAAACCTTTCCCTGCGCCTGCCTGCCTTCGAGAGGAAGTAATCTCATGAGCTTCGCTTGCTCAGCAGAAAGCGGCAGCAGCTCGGTAAGACGACATCAGACATCTTATGCTTCGGTTACGCTTTATTGTGTTCATTCCACCACCACCACCAGCTCCGTGTGCTCATCCCCCTTATCGTTATCTTTCCATCGATAGTCACTCGGTGACTGATGGGGGGCAATCCATTTGCCCGCAACCAAAGGCAAGCTGTGATGACTTCGGTCCACTCGGGAGATCGTTTTTCTGCCCCGAAAACAGTCGCTGCGGACGTTGTTGATCCACTCGGCTGGAAAAGATAAATCGGGTGAGCGTTCTCCGTGGAAAACCAGGTGAGGGGGAGAGAGGGCAGACGACGACGACGATGATGATGACGACAAAGGCCAATAAACTAGCGATGCCCAAGTTTTGCGCACCGTCTTTCCGGACGACTTGTATTGGGAAGTGTTTGTGTACACACTTGAATAGTGTGAACCACCGCACGGATGAAGGACACCGCACCGGAAGTGGGGAATCAGCCCCCTGTTTGTCACCGTGGGGAGAATATATCTTGCCCCGTTTCGGTGGCATCCGAATGGGGCAAGCAATCAGTCGCGCCTATTGCGTGTGCCAGAGAGCAGGCCAGACCCTCGCCTTTGCTCGGTGATTAGATGTCACGTGCAATTAATACCGGAAAATCCCGGTCACTGCCCACTGCCACTATTGTGTCAAAAAAGGGAGGATGGTTAGGACGGGCTTACTTCCGGCTTAGTGCGACTCCTGGCTGTCCGATCGATGCCGCTCGGCGGAGGGAGGAAGGTACAGGGAAACTACTACGCTGACAAAGTGGAACACAATGTAGGACATGGAAGGCGTATAACAAGCCGCCCAAGCGAATGGCTTTTCGATAAGATTTATGACGGTGAGCAACTTTTATTCGCTCGTTCCCTGGCCTCTTGGGGCAAATCATTTTCTCGAGCAGTCTATAAAAGGTCCTTTTCTTATGAATTCAATTCGAAGGAGAAGTATTATTGTTTATGTATTTCTCATTTTATAAAATCGATTGTTTTGTAGAAGATTGATTTCATTTGCTATTCAGAAATATACATCCTTGGAATTATCACTTCAAAAATATCACATAAATAATCAAAATTCAAACATAACTGCAATAGAAAACCGTTGAGTGGGTTGAAATTTTTAAAATCATCTTTTGGTTCTCGTATACCAAAAATTTCTTACCAATAAAGTGAGCAGGATCTTAAAACTAATAAACACTCATAAACAATTTGTCTAAATGTTTTGAAAGTAATTCAGCTATAATAACTCAGAAAGTAATTAATTTATGTCAAGTTGTGTTGTGAAACGTTTGTGAGTAGACATTGTTAGGCGTGGATTTGAAAGTGTTTAAATTTTTAGTTCTAGTTCGTCCCCATCATCAAAAACGTATCTTACGCAAATTCAACTCTTGAAACCCGCAATGTTATTTGCTGTTCCTAAAATTTCTTACACATATATCAGCTTTCGAAGAGTTTTTAAACTGTACATAAAGTTATAAGCCACGGCTAAAGCGTTAAGTGACGGTGCACTTGCTCATAAATCTATTTTACGAAGTTTCTTGTAGAAGCTATTGACGAGTGTTAAGCAAAAGTCATAGTGCAACGCTAAACACCATGTTAATTCCCCAACCATAGACATCACATTCATTTTATATTGTAACGCATAATGAAAATGTTTTGAAGTTGTA
Source organism: Anopheles coustani (assembly GCF_943734705.1). Taxonomy (NCBI): domain Eukaryota; kingdom Metazoa; phylum Arthropoda; class Insecta; order Diptera; family Culicidae; genus Anopheles; species Anopheles coustani. The sequence goes on from NC_071289.1 coordinate 59,592,030, forward strand.
TATTTGAAAAAGTATTTCAATGTTTTATACCAAGTCTTGGATATTATTCAAATTGGTTCATATTATCCACTTTATATTTCCTACGAACATCAATGATAAAATCAGAGCTAAGACTCTGTAATTTTCCTTAGTCAAATTCCTTAGTAGAATTCTCTACAAACCTTTGTAAAAATAGTTTGAATAACACTTATAAGAATATAATTACGATAAAGATATGACAGCAAATGATACGAAATTCGACTCAATCCAAAATAATTTCCGCTATTTAAAATGGTGAAATTGACTGAGCATTTCCAATAAATAGGTAAAGCAAAACTAAATCTGACCAATCACGGCAAGCTACATATCATCATATCAAAATGTTATTATGCGCAAGAATAGCTCCAAGCACACGTTGTTACGAAAACAAAATCGCAGTGAGGCAGGACCATCTGCGCGACTTACGAGAATCGATCAGTGAAGCTCATTAAAACTTATCACAAGCCCAGCGTTACCGTGCCAACCACGCCATCGCAAAGTAATGGGAGATTGCGTTAATAAGTGATTTATTTATCACGTATCCCGGGCGGGAACCGCTATCCTGCTCGAAACGGTCGCGACTCCCAGCTGTCGATAGTTTGGGCGTGGAAAATTACGAACCCGAGAGGATATGGAGCACACGATAGCGCCATGTGGATGCCAAACCGAGGAAACTTTCACAACTATCCGATAAACATTTAATTATTCCAATTATGAAATCGGGCTCGGTACGACATCGGGCTACCTGGGCGAAGGCACATGGGTAGCAATTAGGTAAAGTTCGAGCGCCAAGGAAAACACCTCGGAGAAGAAAACCCCTGATGGGGTTTGGGGCCAAGGGATTCGAGTCCCTGTTGCGATGGGAAGATGGTTGATGCTGGAGCATGGAAGGTGAGCCTTGTTATCTTTCACGATTCTCGCATAATTTCTCCCCATGGAGTATTCTTGCGGTGTGTCAATCTTGTCTTTGGAATCTTGGAATCGATTCCTAGCCAACCATAGTGGGTAGGATAGAAACCGCAGGAGCAATTAAATTTGAAATCTATTTTTATCTAATTTTCACCTAATACCTACGGTTGTCTTAAACAGCCATAAAGTTAACCAGAGAAAATTAAATTCTCGGAATAATTACACAAAAACAAACTATTAATATCAGCTTTTTTCAAATAATCATCACATAAAGAGTATTATGCGTTTTCCGTGAAAAACAGTTTCAGGCTGCACTTGACATTTACTATCTTTCATGATGCAACTGAACTTCATTCCTCCGACAAACTCGCCGCGATTTTCATCGTTCATTTTTTCCCACCTAAGTCTATTGCATGTCGACAAAACTCGACAGCTCAAAAAAAGGACTGAAATAAGCTTCAAAAATCACTCTTGCTTCCTGGACTCTCGCTACCTGATGCGTTAGAGCGTGAAGCGGAAAACAGCGGCATACGTTCACACCACGAATAACCGAACCATAGCGGTCGGTTCGAAATGAAACATCCTTATTCGAGCAAAACTTGTTGGACGATCTTCTGCTGTTTTGCTCCAGGACTTTCCCACGAATTTCATTTCTGTGAGAAAAAATACTAGCCGCACCGAGTTTTTATTACGGTATTGAAGTGTTTTTTCTCGTTTCACTAATTTTTGCGTAGCTAAGTGTGAAATACTTCTTATAGTTTTTATTTTTAAAACTTCTACGGGAGCGAAAACTTCAGGAAATGCAAAAGCTGTACCGTTGGGCACATTTTCCGATATTAGAAAGGTTTTTTACCTTTTCTGTTCGTATTTTCAGCGGATTTTCTGTACAAAATATAAATATGAATATCGATTTTATTTTTGAATGCTTTGAAACGACGTCATACTACGGAGGACGACAGATTTGAAATGTGAATGGTTTGGATCTCTTCCGACAGCTGGTAACGAAAATGACGAATGAGGCGTCAAATTGAAAATTTGCTCAATATCATTATCCGATTGCGTAAAACCGTTACCGTTACTTTCCATATATCCATTCTTTAACCATTTTTCAACAGCCTAAAAATAATAAAACGATTTCCAAACTATCGGATTCTTTTGCTCTTTTTTCACACGTATTTTTAAATTGTGGGGCAAAATGAGCCAAATTGTGAATCAGGACGTTTGTTCAATAATAATAATTTAAATAGAACTATTTATCGTGATACCATTATCGTAGGTGTCTGCAATTCCATCACAAAGTATAATTCATACAAATGTGTTTCTTTCTAAAAATAATGTTTTGTTAGTGAGGTACTTTTACTTTTTTTTATAGACACTCATGTCGGTATGAATGCATTTTGTTTAGCTAAAACTGTCTGAAGCCAATGTTACATGATTTCAGACATAATTAATTTCCTTCAGCATTCTCTGTCAAATCTCACCACTGAAGCACCTTTCTCCTGTGTGAAAGCATGATTAGTGTGGGAGTTCTATATCAATTACTATTTCAACATTTCATTAGTTTATTTTGTAAATACACCAACACGCAATTGAGCAATCGTCACCACGGACTATTAATTAATATTTTCCAAAACACCACATCAAACGCGGTTTTTACGCTGAATCATTACAATACTTCCTGGAAGCTCGTATCAATCCGAAAAGAAAAATAATTATCTTTACATCACTGCTTTATTACGATCTATTCTCTGCAGGCCCAACGGTTTTCCAAACACTTTCCTAACCAATCACATTTCCTTCCCCGATGACACGAGCTGGAATGGAAGCGCTTGAGCGTGAAGCGATAGTGAATAGACGATTAAGCGCTAGATAATTTCGCGTTTGGTACCACTCCATCTTGCCCGAGTTTGATTAAAGGATCAATCGATTCGAAACGGTCCGCTGAGCGATTAGTTGAACGATTGTGTGTAGCTTGTGGAAAGCGTAGGGAATGTGCTTACTTTGCGGCTTCAATAGAACAGTTCCCGGAGGGATGGAGGAACGCAATGAAGCGTATGTGGGAAATTCTAGTTTATTTCTGCTTGATTACTGATCGCTCCGTTTGGCCACGAAATCAATTACGCAAATAGTAATTCAATATCCATCGTGGCCTGCGGTGCGATGTGATGATTTTATTAACTTTGAAATAAAATAACTTTGGACTCCATCGAAAAACACATTCCATCGATATTGAATTGCTCCGATTGAGTTTGATTCGAATTGAAAAGAATTCCGCTCGGCACCCCTGACGGAGTGGAATAAATTTTGCCATTTCCGGGGAATATATAACACTGCTTGAAATACCTGCCATAATTACACTCACCCGGTGCGATACGAGAGGCTTCAAATACCATTAGCCTAATGGACTTCTGGCAGACATTTTTAGCAACAATTTCGACACCCGCCCCACCCATAAAGCTATCCACCAAACGTATGCGTCAGCATGGTTATCAAGCAAAAATTGCACACACACAGATACACCCTATCGTCTATGGTTTTCAGTGCCTCCAAAATGGAAATTCCTTACATCAAGTTGCGAGTGCCGTGCATGATGCGAGTACGATGTGCTATTCAGGAACGCTATTCTTTTTTTCCTCCTTTTCCATCCAACACATACGGCAACTTTTGCACGCCGAAAAGGGAAGTGTTTTCATTTTTCTCGGTAAAGCATTTTTATAGGCTATCCTTTCTGACCCGGGAGGATTTTCCGGAGGATTTAGTCTGCCTACCCTAGTGACATGACTATGGACCGCACGTTGAACCGGGGTTGACTGTACATGTGACCCTCTTCATATGACACTTGCCCACATGAAGGCACGAAGATGAAGTCAAAGTATTTTTCCATTTTCTTTTTTTTCTCCTCACCCGTTCTCTGGAACGCTTATTCGCAGGTGTTGGTTGCAGGGCCGGGGATTGGGAAAAATGGCTGACGGTGGAAAATGTTTCAGGAAAACTTCCTCAGCACAATTTTGCGACGGGTAATGATCGGCATAAAACCTCCGACCACTTCCGGTGGACATGCAAGGATGTGTGTTGGAGCCGGCCGCCTTCGGGACGGTGCAACCTCATTGCTGTACGCTTTATTAACACCGATTTTTCGCTGTCCTTGGTTTTCTTTCTTGATTCTATCCACCATCACGTGGTTGGAGCTTTTTCGATGACACCATTTCTACAACCAACTCCTGCTAACTGAGGCTGTCCAGCGAGCAACGTTTTCCATGCCGTCGTGCCTCGAACAAACCGAAACCTTCAAGCATTCACATTTCACTTCACACAAACTCCGACCCATTTTACACATGTTCATTACAAGCTATCAAAATTCCACAATCTCCATCTTCCATCGGTGGGAGCGGGTCGCTCAAACGACTGCATTTTCCCCGGACACTTCCTGCCAAGCACCGAGGCCCGCCCGAGCTTCGAAAAGTTTTCCCAGCCGCGCCGTGTGGGAAGCGGCGGGGGGAGTACCGGGTCTAACTTTTCCATCGCCCATTGCGCTGTAATGCATGCAAACAACAATCCAATGTCGTCGGTGGTGCGTTCGTTGCTGGGCCTAGTTGCGCAAGCGAAAACGGAAATGCTCGCACACATCGCCACCCGCAACAACGTCGACAGTCGAGGTCGGGGAACAATAGCGGGCCAAGGATTCAACTTTCCACTTCTGAGGTAAAACTCAGAATCTACTTCGCGGAAGTAGATGGAGGAAAGAAAAATAAAACAACCGTACCGAAACGATGTTTGGAGAATCTGTAATAGAGTCCTTTATGCTCGTCTTGTTGTCCTACATATGCACGCCACGTGTAGGGGAAGGTAAGGTAATATGAACCTCCGAATGGATAAGGAGTTTTATTATACGTAAAAAAAACCGATCAAAATTTTTGAAACATAACTATCAACACTTTTTTTATGTTTCACAACTTCAAACCACAACTTCACAAATATTCAAATGTTATCTAAGCTACCAAGTTTCAAAACGAAATTTTCTCCAAAGAACAAATAACAAAGCAATTCCATTAGACAAGGACTGCTAGTATAGGTATGGTTTCTAAGATGAACAAAACTCATCAAGATGTGACGAATTTTCTCAGGTGCACATATTGGTTTGGATGCCACAATTCCCCAAGTCGGAAGGGTTGTTTACCTTTACCGAATAGATTAACAGACCCTGGTGTATTTAAAGTATAAAATTAATAATTTATAAACTTTCTTAGCTTTTCTTCGTAATTTACCTTAGGAAGCTTCGTTTGCATCTCAGTATTAAGATTTTGTCAACAATATACAACTATTTCTTTCTGTTAACATTCCGAAAAATGTTTTTAGCCATTGAGTTATGCCAACCTAAATTAAATAAACTAGAAGCTACGAACGGAGAATCTGTTAAACATTGATTTATTCTGTTTGCTTGAAGATGAAGCATCCCCATGTCTCTTACGAAGGACTATGAACTATTGTTGTGGCTTATGAATTTTTTGGCGATCTATGATATGAATCTTTCACCTAACATTCATTCAGATGGATTCATGAATCTTTGGGGATTAGAATCTTCAAACGTTTTTTAATCTTTCCAAACTTCTATGAAACTTCATGAATCTTTCATGGATCTTTCACGACTCTCTATGATCCTATCATTGGCTTCGATCAGGGCTCCCAATTCGATCGATGACTACCAATTTTTTGCTGTTCACTTTTTATCAGCTAAGTAATCTTTGGGTTTCGTGAATCTCTAATTAAATAAATCTCTAAACATAAATCTCTAAAACACAAAAAATCATTCAGATTCATGAATATGAATCTGAATTACACAACTCAACAATGAACAAAAGTTATGAAGATTTCATTGGTGTCATTTATTGAACAACCTTTTCAGATACTTGATAATGTTACTGCCCAAGGACTAAATGTAATGTATACTCATGTCATACCTTTGAAAAGTATTAAATCTTGGAACTCCAAATGTGTCATTTCTTTTAATGTGTAAACACTAACGTAACATATGATTTAAGTTTCTAAATTGAGCAACACAAATACCAAAATGCATTTTTCCCCACTTTCCCCTACGGGTACCGAGGCTCACGTTACAGCAAAAGTCATGTTTCGTGCCCCGATCGACAGGGCTGAGACTTTCCGGCAGGGACGGGACCTTCATCGCCTTTCGTAGGCTTCGGATGTGAATAATCCTACGAAACGGTAACGCGATGGAAACCTCTCCACCGCCGGGCAGCGTTCGAGTTAGTTTTGCGTTCAAGTTTTGCACGTTTCCACCCCGGCGTATCCCTGCGTTTCCGCCCATTGGCTCGATCTTTGCCGTTCATGTGCAAAGTGAAGGAAGCTTGGATCCCAATAAGAAACAAGCTGGGGTGTGGGTAGAGGCCGGATGGTTGAAGTTCTGTTTGTATTTTTGCGTGCCTGACGAAGAATGCGGACAGGCGTCTGCTGGATGCTCGTGCAGAGGCCCCGGGCGATTGTGTTTGTCGTGCCGGGCTGTTAGACGACAATCGGGACCTGATTGCCCGCAAGCTTGCGGTCATGTGGCGTGCTTGCGAATGGGAAGAGTTGAAAACACAAAGTTTATCTTGCTCTCTGCACATGTGGATCGAGATTTCCGAGTCATGTTTGAGCATGCAATGTTACATTGCCAACGTAAATGGACCAAAAGTTGTATCGCACCATGATGTGCCTTTGCTGTAATGTGTTTGTTGTTTTCGCTTCATGTTAATATTGTGGCATCGTGTTGTTTTGTTGCTTTAAATTTGGCAAAACTAAAAAACGAATTAAGAGGAAAACAGCGTGTCATTCATACTCATTCGGAATGCCTCTTGGTGATGTTTTGGTTTCACCGCAATTATCTCATTTTCACAATACAAATCATAACCATTTATTTCATCCATAAATCTACAATCGGAATTTCTTCCTCTGTTGTTGAATTTCACCACATCTAAGTCTTTCATCAAATCCATAATTAATAAACAAATTCAACCAGCAGAGGGGGATAAAATCCTACGGGAGTTTAACAAATGGACACTTCCACTTTCCAATCAACCTCAGCGCTCCATCCGTCCCGCGTGCTGTTGAATTCTCAACCTTGAAACCTTGAAAGCCTCCAACTTGCCCCATTTCTCCGAATCGTTTTTCCAGTGAAAAGTTAACAGTGCTTAATGGCAACGCGCGAAAAAGTTCCAATTGATGGCAGGGAGCTCCGGTAGGGCGAAAGCAAAAAATCAAACTTTCGTTTGTTCCGGCGAAAAGGTGAGGCCTAATGACCGGGGAAAAAGCGGCACTTCGGAAAAGTCCTTTGTGCCGGGCGCCCCACACCCCACGTCTATCGCTACGCAAAAACCAAAATGTAATTAATTTATCCAATAAGTCTTCCGCAGCCCGGTGAAAGTCAGCCTTGCGCGGCCAAAGTAACAGCGACGTCGGCAGGCACATTGATGAATTCAACGTTACGTCGGCTGTTTTCTCCCGGGGGGCGTGGGCCGATACCATTGCTGGGAGGGTATTTTTAATGAGCTGGAACTGCTTTCTCGTCCAACCGTACAGGCGTTCTGCCCGAACCACCCGCCGATACCTGGTACCAGGTTAACGATGAAAAATATACCGGTAGCTTTAACACACTCTGAGACACTCTGCATTTCATCCCCCTCCCCCACCAGCCGGGTGGTGGGAGGAACGTTGAAAAAAGGTCAGACACGGGAGAGGGTTTCTGTCGGGCTGACGAAACGGAACGCAACTTGTCACTCGCGGCCCGGACGAGAAAATAATGAACCCTGGTGACGTTTAAATTGTTTATCCAAAACTAATTAAGCTCACCGCTGCAGACCGCCGTCGTGAACGGCCAAAATTTAAAGATTCATGAACCGGTCCCGACTCAATTTGCAGACGACCGGTCGTTTCGGCTTTCTTGCGCAACACGGGTAGCTTTTGTTGACCACGGTAAATCAATAGCGTTTCTTTGTGGGCGCAGTTTGTATAGCAAGGCCTGTCGGAGTTATAGCTTTTCTTTCATTTAAAACAAGAGTTTAAGCTATAAACCAAGCACTTTCATACATTTTTATATTTTTATTACAAAAATGGTAACGAACGAAAGTTTAAATTGTAAATAGTTGAATTGAATTTCAGAATGATAGATTCTGAGTGTTGTGTTTAAAAAATGACATATATAAGAAACACCTAATACCTTTCATTTCAAAAAGTTCCAAAAACAATGCACCGCTTGTTTCAATAGCCACCATTTAATAAACTGATTCATTTCATAATTTACTTTCTGATATTACGGAAATTATAGCCTTTAAAAAGATGGTTCACTGTAACTAACTTGCTCCATCAATTTCATTTAAAAAATCACCAGATAAAATTCAATTCTTCATTTGTTTTCAGACTTATACATATGTAAAAATAATATTAACTGTACACGAAAAACCCTGGTTTGTAATACTTGGGCTGGTTGATTTTGATTGATTTGTGTGAAAAATAGTGAAAAAACGGCTTTTGATACGAATTTGAATTTAAACATTAAATTTCATCCCCATCCTGCATTTCCGATGGGATTTATCGATATAAATCTGTATTTTGCTCTTACGTAAAATATTATTTTACACCAAGTACCAGGCGTCTCCATTAAATGGAATCCACATGGCCATTGAAAACACCTCCCCCTGAAGGTGCTTGAAACGATGGACATATTGGGAAAAATACACTCCCACAGCAACCAAAAAACTTACCTTTCCTCCGATGGCGTCCATTGTTCTGCAAGTGATGATTATCCAGAAAGTATCCATCCAGCGAGTTGAAAAGTGTGAGCAAGTACACCAGCACCAACTTTTCCAGCCACATTTTAGCACCGCATTCAGCTGCACCACCGGGGCCCGGTGGGTGCAAGGGCGTCGAAAAGTACCGGCAGGGGTGACGCTAATGGCGGTGGCAAGCGGGCCAATTTTATCAAACGATGCCACTTACTCAACGACCCAGCACATACACCTACGAGCCTGGCCGATGCTGGCACAAATTTCAAAACATCTCAATGCCACGGCCCTGTCATTCAATTCCGCTCACTGCCACTCACTCACGAACCACTTCGTTGTTACGTTTGGGTTTTTTCTTGTCGGGTTTTTTTTATTGGTGGATTTGATATTTCTTTTTCCTTTAACGGTTTCTAGAGCATCTTAGTTTCTTAGTTTTGTTTAATACACGTCTTGCTGCTACAGACGTTTCATATATTGAACATACGAATGAGAAAAGACATTTTTTGAAACGCACTTCAACTTCTTTCCATCTCTGTCTTTTAATCAAACAATGTTTCTTTTCATCTGGTAACGAAACGAAATAAATGAAAACAGAATTTGTCAAGAGTTAATCTAGTTCTTGATGGATTATTGTAATTCAATTCCTTTTTATTATCCTCGACTTCTTAACTGAAACATTAGGACCATCTTTCAAATTTAAATCAACCCTAAACCATCTTCCAAAGTGAGCTACTAAAATTTACAGGTGAACGACACCAAATACACCAACGCTCTCTTTGGTAACGATTTAAATTTTACGACCATCGTAACTGAATCTTTCCGCAGCGACAAAAATACGGGAAGCACTCCTTTCGCCCGGAAGCACAAATGTGTTCCCCATCGCCGTACGCCGGATGGGAATTATTATTCCGCTACGATTCACCGATGTTGGAAGGGAGTTCGCACACCGCCCAACAAGACACGTTAGCGTTCGCAGCTTTTCCCTTCCCTTCGAGATAAAATGTAAAGGTATGAGAGCGAGAAGCACAGCTCACCGTTCGCTTGTTCGCCCTATCGATACTCGATGGTAAATATTGACGAAGCTGCAAAGAATATCCCAGGCGGGTTGGTTCGCTTCCTTAGGTTACCCCCCGGTTTCCCTCGGTTTCCCTCGGTCTCTCCTTGAAACTAAATCCGTTCACGCCTTCGATTATCCCATTTTCCACCGTCAATGACGGTGATGGCAAGGATCGATGATGATGATGATGATGATGATGGTGATGATGGTGATGGCGATCGTTGGAGCTGATTCCCGAGCTGAACGACGGTATTAAGTTTGAAAGGCATTCCCGGCCTGTCTCCGCCAGCGACCGCGACGCACTCAACTAGACGGAAAATGGGTTTGCTTCCGTTTCACATCGTTTCCGTTTTCGGAAGCCATTTTCCCCCCACGGGCTGGCAAAAGTATTTAGCATATAAATGAACGGCTAATTTATGATTATTTCACATTCACTAGCTCCATTCTGTCGGATTTTGTTCTCCGGAGCGCACTCCCAGTGATCCGGCTGGCAGCCATACGGTCTCCGTTCGTGGCGGTTGATTTGTTTTCCTGTTCGCAGCCACACCACCTGGGGGTAGGAGCGTTCCCGCGACCCCATAGGGACAAAGCCAAGTGGGCGCTCGAACCATGGCCGCTGATTGTAGTCACGCGTTTGGCACACCGAGCGATGGGAACAGTCGTACACTTAAACCGGATTACGAACTTCGTCGGCTGAAGAAATTACCGGCCCGAAACTCCCGGGAAACGAAATCACGCACATCGCACCATCGCCCTAGCGGACCGAATTCACCGGAAATGGTGCCCCCGCACCAATCACTTAGAGGCTGGCGTGCGACGGAAATCGCAGACACTCAGGAAGAACAGTCCGTGCTGCGGACAGGTTTACTTTTTCCCCGCAGATCAGTATCCACAATCACTGTGTGCCCACTATGTGTAAGTGTGTGTGTGTGTGTGTGTGTGTGATGACCAGGGCAAAGTGGAGCTGAGAAGTTTTAATCCTTCGCTTCCCACGCTTCCCCAAGACAAAAGCAAAACTGTCAATAGTCCTCGGTGTCTTGGTCCGGTTGTCGTCCTTGTCGTTTTCCGCGGACCTACCCATTCCAGCTTTAGACCATGACCTACAGCTCGGTCGCAATGGGTCCAGAAACAGATTTTAATCGGATTATGCGTCAAGATTTTTGTGTGTTCTTTATTGTCGCTGTTCCCTTCGCCGTTCGGCGTTGAGTGCTACATTTCGGTTTGGGTAACCCAACAAGGTATGAACAGCTGCTAGTGGAGATCCTTTGTGCACCGAACCTTCCACCTTTTATGTTTTGCTTATCAACCAAACACCGAGGCTCTTTCCGAGAACGGTTTATCGCTTTCCCAACATCACAGGGTTCAGGAACTTATTTTCCAAACCACATCACATCAGACACTTAAACGCTCTCGGCACAAAAGGAGGGTTGTTAGTTTGACCTTCCACCGTTCCATTGTATAACAATCCACTATAGCACGAGGTACGTAGCGCTTTGTCGAGTTAAGCAATTTTCCCGTCACAATATGTCCAACAATCAAACTGACTCCTCGTCAAGCCCGCACAAAACGGTGATACATATTTTAGAGGAACCAAATTCAACGCGCTTTGCTTTTTCAACCTCATTTTCTTGCAATCAAACGAGCCACGACGAATTAGAAAATAAAACTACACAATCCCAGGCACACACACGCGCACACAGACATGTTTACCAATCTTTCAACCAATTTGAAGAACGACAACGGTAGCAACGGTTCTACTGTGTACCAACAGAGGAACACATCGTTTGAGGGTACTGCACCACAACACCACACCACATTAACCTTTCACACCGAAACCACCAGCACCTAATGACACTCAGCCCCGTGGCCACCCTTCATCGATTTATCTTCGTTTCGGCTTAATTTATCATAATTTATGGGAGAGTGCATTCCTGTTCGCACCCATCTCGAAGCTCGCGCCCCGATTCGACGGTAGAACGGAGACGGGGTGAACGCACACTTGCTACTTGCTTGCGGGTCGATTTTCCCCGGAACGACCTCACGGAGGGGGGGGAGGGAAGAAAATGCGAGGGGGGCGGTTAGATCACCATCACACTCGGAACATCACTCGGCGTGCGGCGTGCCTAAATATAGGTTGCGGCCGTGCGTCGACATGAAACTGGCAATCAGATGGCCCCGATTCCCGTTTTCTCCCGCATCACCGGATGGGCATCATCGTCGTTGGGCAGGATGACAACATCATGCCCCTCACTCGACTCACCAGGTTCCGGGTATCGGGGGTCCAGCGAAGCGAGCGAACCTTCAAGGAGCTTTCGACGCGCTGGAGACGTCGACGACGTTGCCCAAAAAACCGACACGAATCCCTCCGCGACCGAACGCCACGAGATATCGCCGATAACTGAATTCGGGCCAGCTGCCAGTGGCAGGCCGCACTTCCGTGCGAGTCCTGACGGTTCGGGCCACGTTCGGTCCCGGTGCGGCTTTTCACGCCGCCGACTTCGGCTCTTTGGGGCGGCTCGGGTGTCGTGCGTTTTTTTTTCTCTCGTCCTTGTTTGGTGGCCTTCGGCACAACCAGCCACAGAACGTCAGAAATTGGCACTAACGTGTTGGGAAGCTTCGGAGGACTTCTGCTCGAATCCACTCGAACCGGCCGTGTGACTGCTCGAACGCGTCGTTTGTCAGGAGCGTTGCGAACATCGGCGCATGCTCGGCCCTTTACCCTGGCCTAGGCATCCGACAGCCGAACGCTGCATGGTTCACGCTTTTCGCCGAAGCCGTGCATAACCGTCGATTGCAGAGAGATATAAAACTGAGCAACTCTTTCGCGCGAAAGCGCCTCCCCTCCCCCTTGGGGATACTGGAATATGCTCAAGGTTGCTTCCGGTGGGGCCACGAACCGGTATGTATGTGTGTGTGGGGGGGAAGATGAGCATTTGGGCTCAGTTGACGGGCAAAACACAAACATCGGTCAGCGACGTCATGCGACCAGCTGGAGCGTCGATGCGGCGTTTGCTGGCGAAGAATTTTTCCGCACATTTTCACCCTTTACCCAAAAAAAAGAGAAATAAATAAACATTGCAAAACCGATGCTACCGATGTCCTTTGGAAAACGGTCATCCGGAGCAACATTTTCGGGTGTTTTGTTTAGTACATCACGTTATGTTTCAAAAAAGGAATTCCTATTGATTTTGGCTTTGTTTTTTCCTTTGGCTGATTAAAATGTCATTAACTGGAAATAATACAAAACTTTTGAAACCTCTATCAATGCATCCATTTTATCGATGCTATTAAATCAAGTGTTTGAGTTTGATATTGAGTACTTCACTATGAATTAAACGTAGAATTGAAACCCTGATCCATGGCAAACAGAGCGGTCTTGAACATGTAAATCCACTTGAAATTTTTAAATATTATGCCCCTCAAAGGATTTCCTTAAGGATTAAAAGGCATTCGATATTTATAAAACTCTAGTTTAGTTTATTTCGAAGAAATCATCCAGCTATCTGGATGATAAAAGCATCTTGCTCGCATAATTTGCTGATTTTGCAAACCAGTTTCGGTGATTTAGACTTGGAAGCAAAAGCTCAAGATGAAAAAAGCCGTTAAATAAGAAAAATCAGCGGCCGAAATAACATTCAAAAAATGAAAAAAGTCGTTGAATAATAAAAATCAGCGGCCGAAGTAATATTCAATCTTTGCTTGGTTCTGAAGTTATCTTAACTGAGAATAACTAAGTTATAGTTCAGAAAAGATTTTTCAGAAGGTAAGTTCTTCAGTTAAAGCTTAGACTTTTTTTTTATGTTCAAGATCGGAAAATTTTACACAAGAAAGAAAACAAAAAAGGGTTAGGGTAGTTCTCGTATTTTTTTAATTTTGAGATTGATTAAAGATCAAACTGAAGTTATAACGGAATCAGCTGGAAACATAGTTTAAGGACTTCAATTTAACATTACAAAAGTATTCCTTTCTAAAAATATTTGATGTTTAGCTAAACAAAATAGACAAACTCCAATATCTTTAAAAAATATAGAGCGTTCATTCAAACGTCACGATTCGTCATCCGATTAATAAACTATCAAAACCACAGTAACAGTTAAATATAGGCAAATACTTTCGTATTCCGCATAATAACGAAGAAACTGAAACGAAACAGTGATTTCCGAATGGGTTAAATTTACATTCACTTACAATCATCAATTTTTCAATGTTCCTAGAAGGGAGGGGTGTTTTGTTTTTGCAAAACTTAAACTTTTCATTTGCACACATATATTTTGCATGTCTAATACGAAAGTTTTGATGTGATGTGCAGTACGACATGTTGGAGTTGTACTCCTTCGTCTATAGTAAAGGAAGGAGTCTGTTTGAGTTGTTCAATTTGTTCTTTCACCATACGCATAATGTTTTATAGACGGATCTTTTTTATTATTTGCCTTCATGGCATCAATATTTGCCAACCACATGCCCAACTTCTCTATCATTTTAAAATCTCTAGCTCTAAATAGATATGAAAATCCATTAAAACGGAGCAAAGTAAAGATCACAGACATAGAATGGCAAGCAACTGAAATTTTATTGCAAATCTAAAACATTTCCCTTCATGTTTAGCGTGGGGCTGTTAGTCATGTCCGTTTGGAGACTTATCAAATATTTACCTTTGCACACGTGAATAGTCCCTACAAAGGTATAGGGGGGTCACGAATTGATTGTTATCCGAACAAATGCCACCGACGTACAGGCAACTTCGCAGATCACTGAACTAAAATGTCCTGCGTGTTTTAAATGCCTTTAAGTTGTTTTTGTATCGCGTGCCGTCGGGGGTTAAATTAATTACTACCGAAACGCAATTGCATATATTGTTCACTCACGCAAATCCATCCAAAGAAAAAAAAAGGAGCAAAACCAACGTCGACATAAATCAATGCCCAAGCAACTCAAAAAAAAGGCTGACCCTTACCCCCAGTGAAATCGGTTAATCTTCCACGCCGTTGCTGTCATCGCCGTCCCAAAACCGGATGCATGAAAATTAGAATCGAAAAGTTCACCAAGCAATTATCTTGCCGTCGCCTTGCCGACCGCCTCCTTCGGACCGCACTGTAGCCTTCGTGGAAATCACCCCTTGATTTCCCACTAGAGAAAGGGGGCACAAATGTCATGCATGTATAAATCAGTGTTAATGTGACATTTTAATGTTGCTACACGCAGGTACACTGACGGTTCCCGGACGCGACCTCCCACCTGCAGCAATGCGGTCGAAATGGATGCGTGTGAAAATGGACCCGTAATCCGTCGAATCCGTTCGACCGTAGCGAAAGGAAGGAGTTGCAGGGGAAGAGAAACACTGATCTTCACTGCTGCTGTTATTTTTGTTCGTGTTGTTGATGATGTTTGCGATGATGATGATGATGATGATGACGTGAGGAAAATCCGTGACCCCAGCGGCGGAAGGTTTGGACAATCGTTTCACTTGTCTTCACGCAAACCGGGAGCACATTTTCCCGGAATTGAAGTTCCCCCTTTTCCTTGCTCTTTTGGCACGCTTTCCCTAATTCGCTCAGTTTCAGGAATCCATTCTGCCGTATTCTTGAACCCACCCTCTGCACACCACAACCCGGTTGATGGTTGCTTCAAGTCGTTCCGCAGGCCTCCGCAAAAGCCCTTCGGCAAGCAATAATAATTAAATAAATATTTTATTGTGGTACATAAATAAATTTGCCCACCAAACACGGCGGCCCACGCCTGCGTTCCTGCTTGATCGCTTGAAATGGTTCGGACCGAAAATGCCGCAGCAACAACAACGACGGTGCACCGGCCCCACGCTTTGATGGCTTTTGCTGCCCGTCCTAGGCCCGAGCTGTTGTAGAAGGATATATTTTGAGGCGCAACCGACTATCAAACAACATCGACTTTCGGAACGACGATGGTGCCATCCCTCGACGGATCCCTCTCTAGTGTTTCGGCATTCGCTGAAAGAAGCGCTTTCCAGGAAAGGCTCGATGTAACCTGCAGCACCACTATCCTTTTCCGTCACCGGTATTGGTTTGGCTGAGCATCGATACCATTTCCGCGCCGTTGCGGCATTTGTTTATGCTTGTCGAAGCATTATTTATTGAGCCGGGGGTTGGTGCGATGATGCTATCATAAATTGAATTTGGATTTTGTCGTCCATCCTTTCGGTGATGCTTGTCCGTCGGAAGGTCAACGAGCTAATAGCTCAATAAAATATTTCCTTATTTTTTCCTGCGTAGACAAAAGTCTTACTCTTTCCACAGGTAAATAAAACTATATGCTTTTGAAGCTATAGAGCATTATAGAGTCGAACCCTTTAGAATACAGCCGTTGCCAGCTAACGTTGCCTCTAAAGCGAATGATTTTGTCTTTTACGCACTTTATTTTGAAATAACTCATCAACTATTGTCTCTAAAGCAACTGATATTGAAATAACTCATCGATAGTTGTCTCTAACTCACATGTTATACGTATGCAGGCACGTATGCAGCGTATAATAATAGCTTTAAGACCCGGTATAAATCACAAAAATAATAATGTTTATTGTTCTTGGAGTTTCACAATGTATCATAACCACAATTATATTACTTATTCCCTAGTTTTTGGCTAGAGACAAACCCAGATGCGTTAGACACAAAGTCAGATGAGTTAGAGACAAAATGAGATGAGTTAGAGGCAATAGTCGATGAGCTATTTCAATACTACATGCTTTAGAGACAACAGTTGATGAGCTTTTTCAATCATCCGTGGTTTAGAGCTGAACATAGGTGGCAAACCCTGTATTTAAAGATCAAATCACGTTTCAGTGCATTTTGGAACCCATGGAGATACAACTTTCGTTGCGAAAAAGAAACTTTGCTTCCCTTCTCTTCGAATCCCATTGATCTGCTTTTTTTTTCTTAAAAATATTTTAACTTCAACTCAAACCAATGCCGGAGGCAACATCCTGACTTGTGCTTCGCATTTGAGCACATCCTTCATCAATCCAACCAAAACCCTCGGTGTCCCTTCAGAAGGACACCACGTGTGCCGTTTTGTTATGACCTTTTTGCAGCTAATCCCTGCCACCAGAGAAAAGGACAGACGCACAAAAAAGCAACCTACCACGTACCTACGTACACAACTGCACTTGAATGCAACGAAGTGCAACGTTGCTGTGGAAAAGGCATCAAATCAAACCGAGGGTCTTCTCCCCCGAGGGGGAGGTCAAAACAGGCTACGGATGAAGTGTGACGACACAACAGTCAACCGCAATTCGGGTCGGCAAAACCACAGATGACCCACTGGGATCGAAAGGGGTCATGCTCGGGCTTCGTTCGGGCAGTTGATGTTTGGTTTTTTGGAAACTAGGTTTTGTGAATGATCAAGTGTTTTTTTACTCTTTAAACGTTTTGTTTATGACGGATCAGAGCAGATTGAGGCAGACTATGACAGCTAGTTTATCAGTTTTCTTGCAATGTTATTGAAGGGCCCGTATGTGACCAAAAATCGTTTAAAATCATTTTAAAAAAAGTTATCCAGTTGAATAGTTCCCAAACCGTCTTTTTATAAACAAAAAAAGTTGCATAGACGTCGCTTAATTTAACGAAATCGTATTGTCCGGAACAATGTTGTCATCGTATCGCAAGAAAAGTCCCAAAATGTTGGAGTATTTCAATCAAATTTAGAAAATGTATATTCACACTTCACTTCACACTTCAGGGTACATTTCACCATGAATTGCACCTTCATGCAATGTTTATGCTAAAAGCTTTGATGGTTCGTAGAACATGAACAAAGTTGTTCGTTTTTGTTCCATCTGCTGTCAACATTTATCATTGGGAATGAATAGCTAAGAATTATTTATGTTTATGCAAACAAATCGATTCTAGTGTCGATCGCTGTGTCTGTTCGAATCATTAAAACTAGTAAACATTCATCATGCTGTCAGAGTGAAGTGTGAAAAAGCAAACATGTACCAACGTATTTTATGGTGCGCGTAATGTAACATATTTCAATTTGAAACAAACGCGTAAATTTACACTTGTTTTTTTTCTTGTTTATTTAGAAAGATCCTTTTTATGTATCATCGTAAACGTGCAACGCTTTACCGATGGACCTTCGATGGGCACGGAATGTGGCAGAAAATCTTTGGAAAAATTGCTTCCACATGATTTCAGCAGCTTTATGTCGGTGGCAGCATCTAAGGATAAACTACGGCCTTTAATTTTAAGCCGCACTTTAAGGAAAGAAAGAAAGACACCACATTTCCCGCCGTACGGTGAAGTACGTCCATTTACTTGCTTTTACTACCCGTTAGCCTATGTGTGTGTGTAAGTCTTTGTGCATGTGTATGTGAGTCTGTGTTGGGGGGAGAGCTAGAAAGTATACGCTCGTAAATCATGCCTTTCAACTAATTTTGAATTTTATCACACCTCGTAAATAAACTTCAACTACATTTTATCCGATCATAAACTTGGCACGTCGCGTAGCAGCGATCCTTGGAGGAGATCGTCCAGGGCAGGCAGTTGGACTCTTCCGCGCGTTTCGGTGCTTCTTCGGCGCTATCGGAGAAGTTCGGTAACTCTATCCCGGGCTGTTGTGCGCTTCCCGGGAGAAGCCATCCCGAACCACTACTGGCGGCGAAAGGCGATGAAAAAGATTGAAAAATTAAAACGCTCTCCTTCCAACAAGGTTTTATGGGTGCAAATACCCCACATCTTAAACCACTCGCACGTACCATTTATACCAGCAGGACACCAAGCCATGTTCCACTGTACCAAGGACCAAGTGACACTTAATTATGCTTCGAATGCGGAGCACAAGGATCTAACTCGGGCGTGAAGTTACGACACCACATACAAACCCAAACACAAGGTAAAGAAAACTCCCCCAAGCTTTTCCTTTCGTTTTGACTCTCAGGGGGTCTTCACTTTCCAACGAAGAGATGGTGGATCGGTGTAAGAGTCCCGAAGTGGGAACGAACCAATGGGTTAATTCTCTTGGTTTTTTTTTGCATGCCCAAAGTGTTTGTGGGTAGTGGTTTGGGTGGTTTCCATCTTCAAAATCCAAGAAAGATGAAAAGTGCACATGATTTATGTGCCAAGATTTAGAGCCAACCCTTTGCGACGCATATTAGGTTCGAAAAGAAAGCTTTCCGTCCACAAAATCCTGTCTTTTTGGAAGCGAGAAAAACTTTCATCGCCAACATTGCGTTAAAAACCCCAACCCGTTGAAAAAAAGGCTAAAATGCTCAAGGAAGTTTGCAATTAAGCCGACGGTCTCGTTTGGCCATTATTATCATTCGGTTTCGAGTGAGTGAAATCGAATTAATGCCACACCGGAACCAAACTGGATGAGTGAAAGTTTGGGCAGTAATCGCGCGAAATCTCGACGCGCTCGAACGGCATGCAAAGATGGATATTAGGCCCGTGGAAAACGCGAGCACATTTTCTCACAGACCCTCCGAGGGACTGAGGGATGAGTGATGATTTGTGGATGAAAATTCATCCCAGCGCGCGTATTGAGGCCGCTTGTTACTCCGGGAAAATTAGCACCGGCCCCGAACGCAAAACTTCCATGTCCCGCGCCAGGGACAAACTCTCGCTGAGGACACATTTTTGCCTCAGTGTGGGTGGGAAACGGCGAGACCGTTGACAAATCCCCAGCAACCACGAGGGAAGTTGGGGCAATGTTGAAAATTTGTAATTTTCAAATACCGTTAATGCTTCGACGATTCGGTTGTTTTTCTGTTCCGCCGAGACAACCCATCAGGCGTATCGTGGCTGTGGCTCAATTCTTGATGGAACTTTTCCCGTCACGTGGCTGCCTCCGAGCAGCCCCAGCAGCAATCCTATCCCGTAGTTTCAGCGAGCGTACTTAAGCCTCCCCCGGTACGCAGCAGGGAAATCCTGTTCTGACATTTTCCGGCAGCAGTAGCAGCAGCAGCATGGCGCTGATGGCGATACGCCACGCACGAACAAGCGCTCCTTTCGTCCTGCTGGCTCCGGGTTTTGCCGCTGCCAAGGCGCAAGCAGATAGATTACACATGTTTTCCACTCATCGACTCCGTGCAACTTCACTCCAGTCGGTTGCACACAGTCATCAACGTTGAGCTCACTGCCGGGTCCGGGCGAAACGGGAAAGACACTTCATCTGTCGGTGAAAACCCAAAGCAGCAGTTTAGGGTTGATCACACCAACCTCACTCACACACACAAATCGAGCAGCGGTAACGGAAGCCCTCGGCACCGGCACGGCTCGTATTGAATTTAATTACAGAATTAATCTTCATAACATTTTCTATTAAAATGTACCAGGCTTCCCGCCGGGTGCCAGGGATCTCATTTGGCTCCCACAAGCAATGATGCCACCAACCGACACTAGACAAATTCTCTACAAAACGAGACCATCACGGAGCAAACGAGCATAATAAAATTTACCCGAAAGTAATCGGATCCTGCCCAAACTATTGCACATACCAGCAAGGACGAAATAAAAAGTGCCTTAAATAAACGTGAACAACTGAGATGCTTCTACGATTTGATTTTCCAATGTTTTCCAATTTTCCAACGAAAACATCACAAACATATTTTAGCAAATATTTGCCACCACGAGCGTCCGGCGGTAATTAACTTTCCGATGAATTTTCTCAAACGCCATTTGACCGAACGTGACCGCCGGCGTCAATTGGGCAGAATTGCCGGCAATTGGATTTTCTTATCTTTTGTTTATAATTTGATCGATTCGGTGCAACAACAAAACAACAACCAAAGCAAAAAACCAAAGGCCACCTCAAACGACAGAAAATTAATTTTCTTTCGGTAATTAAACGGCATTAATAATTGATTATTGGGTAGCGAAACAAAATGGACAAAAACTACCCACAAAGTCAGGGAAATTTGCACCAAACAGAGAAACAAAATGCCTCCAAGATGGATAGGCATGGTCTGAAATGTGGAAAAAAAATTGCTATGTTTTTTAATTAAAGGAAAATCCATTGCGCCTCACAAAGGCAAAGGCAAGATAAAACCGTGACCGGCATAAAAGGCTGACCCCCACGACAAAGACGGTCGAATGGTCTGGTGGGTAGATGGGGGAGGGCATAAAACGTGGAATAAAATATTGCCCAATCTCATCTCCGATATTGACTGAAAGGAACCGCACAGAAGACACGAACATAAAACAAGCGAAAAGTCGATCAATGGGTGTTTGCTTTTCGATAAAAATTAATTACATCGAATAAAACCTTAGATGTGACGAACGCACCGCAGGAAACGTGCTGAGCAGTAATTTATCGATGAATAATTGCGGCATTACGAATTCTTGGACACTTTTCTGACGGTTTTTGACGATCCATTTTTCATCGTGGCAAGTGATTGTTAATTGTGCCTTGGAGAGTTCTGGATGTATCTTCGCATGCGATAGAATGTCCGTTTGGTAATACTTTGGGGAAACATACTGCTCTTCAATTTTAATCAAACAAACTTTGCATCTTTTCTCTACCTTCAAAAAGGCCCGCAGACATTCAACAGACTCAAGCCGAATGCCAAAGCGAGCATACATCAAAGCGAAAACACTTAACATAACTTCCGCTGATGAAATGAGACGTAAACAGTGTGTCTATCGGACCCTTAGGAACTCGAACTGTTTCAGCTGGGGAGTAAAAGGATTTTCGTGGTGAACAATCTCCACAACGCCTAGAGAAAATGGGTGGTGGAGGTTGGAAGAAACTTTCCCTAGAACGTGGCCAAAAAAGAGCCATCGTTCACGAGAAAATGTACCGCCTTTGCGTCTGCACCGGAAAATGGCGCACCGGCGCTACCTTTCAACGAACAAACCATATCGATGCACTTATACTTACAGCTCGAGCAACGCTATCGGCGTGTGTGTGTGTATGTGTGTTTATTAGTATGAAACACACATAAAAGCCACGTGAGCACACGGTGTGGAGTATGTTTGCAGGCTTTCAACCACTTCACCGACTAAACGTCTTCGAAATTCCGAAAAGCTTTAAACCATCCTCAAGGTTGTTTCCGTGAAGCCGGATCTATCTCGACACCGTTCGGGAAAACGCACCTACCCACCTCACATCAGCCCGTATGATTTAAAATATCCTCTAGTTCGCATCCGTTTCACCTTACCGTACCTTCTGTATATGTACCGAAAGCCTGTTACATCACAGTCGGTATAACAAACAATACGTTGAACTCACTAAAAGCATCCTTACATGTTTGGAAAGGGCACCAGCGTTTTTATCTGAAAGAAATAAAATAGAAACACGCGTGTCTACGACCAAATCACTCGACTCTTTGGTAGTCAAGATTAGTTTTAACAGCGCACTCATACACGGCTAAAGGGTAGGTCAAAATTCTTGAAGATTATTTTTCACTCCCTACAAAGGTAAAATGAGCTGCGAATGGAAATTTGTAAGTTTTCCAAGCTACAGCTAATTTTAATCCCCTCGACGCAACCTCTCGAGACCACTCAGCAACAAACTCGAAAGTCTGTGAACCCGGGTGAGTTGAGTAAATCAATACCTTATTCCCGGTCTTCATCGATTTTACTCCATCACTTTCGACTCACTTGAAAACTTTTGAATCGAGATTGGAACGATTTCTACACCGATGGCGTTCAATGGCGGCCAGAGAGCACAATGATCCCTTTTACAGGCGAAATATTTGTAGTTTGAATCGTTTTAATGATTTGTTAATGGACCGTTTTCACGGGCCATAGTCTACACCGAGCCATTTTCCTACGAAAGACTCGCTCGAATGATCGTGCGGAGTGTTTAAATTCCTGTCCTTAGCAACATCTGCACATCATGTGTGCGAAGGAGGCCATGGTGTCGTGCGAAGTCAGCTTGCTGGCGTTCTTCCACCACATCATCTTTAACCGTCGACATCGGTGGGAGCAGAAGTAAGAAGCGGCTTGGTTTCGTTTCATTAAAGACACAAGGCCAGTCACCGCCATCCATCGGTTGCCTTCGCAAACACTCCACAATCGGGAATCAATGTACCGGAAAAGGCAAAGAGAAATGGAACCCTCCGACTCCAGTGGAAGGAGACACATTTAATATATTCATACGTGGTGTGTGTGTGTGCGTGTGTCGATCTCGTCGACAAAGGCTGCAGACCTGCTCGCTATACGTACAAGCAGCCCGGTTTTATTGGATCCATGGCGAAGTCGTCGACGAATCGTCTGGCGCAGCGTAAGACGACGATCCGAAAACTCATTACCGGAGTAAATTGCCGAGTGCAGGAGTCCGAAAGTCTGTACAATTTCCATTCATTCACTGCCGGAAGTCGATTCATTGAAGGGTGTGCACATAAGTTAAATCTTCCAATAACTCATCCATTCCTACACGGTTCGGTGTGTTTAAATACCTTCTCTAATTATACTGTCTTTTATTGCCAACGTAAAGTCTTATTGAAGTGAGAATGTGTGTTCTGTTATTCAAAAACGAATGTAAGCTCTTGAGAACGAGAAAAGACCGACCTAAGGCGGCAGTAGTTTCTACAAACTAATGCATTAAATTGATTACACGACTGGGTAAGAGATTTAAAGTAACATCCTTACCGGAATGTATCAGTATCCGAGCATTGACGTCATGTCGCACAGTCAAACACACACACACACACACACACATACATGAAGCCCTTTCCCTTATATCGGTGTATCGATATATACGATCGGAAAGTTCAATTGTTATAAATTGCCACTCATTCCCGTGATTGGCAGGCGCCTTGCAGCTCGCGCGGTCGAACAACTTTTTCGCTGATTTAAAATTGATAGATTGGCTATACACACCAATGCCACACATGTATACACACACACAGGACTTCCTGAGGTTGGATGCAGGCACACGCCGGTTGTCGCTCTAATCTAGACGGATGGCTCGACATTTCGCTGGGAAATCGATAGTTTCACATTAGTTCCGTCTTGTGTAGCGTGAAAATCAACATCAACAAAGAAGAAATGAATACATTGGATCAATAGGTTCCGTTTTACCCGTGACGTAGGATTTGTATACATCATACATCGCTTTTTACGTTCTGGTGCTTTTTAATGGTCCCTTGTGGAGTACGATTTCGCTCGTTAGTGAATGAAGTAGATGTTATAAACTTTAAAACATACGACTGCTTTAAAACCACTGATTTAAAAAAATCCTTCAATGTTGTCCCTTCCAGTGAAAGTTTCCCTTCAATCAAATCCTCCCACTGAACTTTTCAAACAAGCTTGCAGTCAAAGGGGTTCCTTTGACCTTTGGGGATTGACAAAAGTTAATCGCATTGTAGTTGTATGTGTACGTTTTTTAATCAGGAAATATTTAAATTTCAATTGGCTTGTATCAAATGTACTGTAATCCCTTTTAAATCTAGAAAGTAGTTTCAAGAAGTGAATATTATTGGAAATTTTTCATGAATTTCTTTTAACTTTAATTGTATGCTTACTCAGTTTAAAAAATATCTGTATTTTCATATTGAACATTGCTGTAAAAGAATTGTATTTCTATATAAATACTTCTGTAATCCCTGAAAAAAAGAAAATTAATTAAAAAAAAAGTAAAAAATAAAAATAACATGATTCCAAAACTTCAACAAAAACCTTTGGCTTTAGACAACTATTTTTGCTAAATCATTATTTTTTATTCCGTTTAACTGCAATACTAAAACATGGTAGATAGTTTTGAAATCTTAGTACAAAACACAGCTAATTAACATGCAGTTTGTGTAGATACAGCTACTTAAAAAATGCATAAATTGTTTTATAGATTTGCGCATATAAATTTCACCCATTCTGACATGTTGGGCTGTAACGAAAATGAATTATTAAATCAAAGGTTCACAATGTCTCGTGGTACACGGATTTTGACACTTCAGAAACTGAACTGGTGTTGCTGAACTGCTCCAGGTGAGTTACTAAGAGCCCCGCATTACCCTTTTAACGGCCCTTGTCTTGGTAAGGAATTGAATGTCGAAAGTGTTTAACTTGTCAATTTATTATTATTAACTTCTGCAACACCATGTAGCCGGTTACGCCTGGTAACTAGTCTAGTTTTAGGAAACGTTGCATCCATCTCCCATTAGAACATTGGACGTTCGTCATGGAGAGAAAACTTCCTGCTAGCGTTGATTATAGATGGTTTGATACTTCTGTGCCGAAACTCAGCTTTCAAGTACGCCGACCAGGAAGCTGGAAGCAGGTCAATATAGTGTGATGTTTGATCCATACACCCGTTACCGGATAGTGGGCCATTGTGATCCCATTTGCTTCGATGCAGCTCCATCCTCGAAGTGGGCCATTTGGATCCTTAGGTCCTAGCACTGGCTCGTTGTATCTAGGTACCGGATCCTCAACATACGCAAGAACCTGCTCGTCCCAAAACGTGCACACGAACGCGCACAAGCTGAAGTCAGCCTGGACACAGCGTATCTTCCAGCGAGAACGATTCTCATTAGCTATGCAAGTAATAAACGTGATCCTTTTCCTAATGACATCGTTATCAAATTCATAACAATGCCCGTCGAGAAGGCGAGTTCCTTAGACGTGCCCGTTTCGACGAGCCCCGTGGTGGCAGCGTGTTGTTGTGCGAGGCAAATTCACGTCGACGCCTGCAGTGAACGTGAAATGGAAAATTCATGAACCTTCTCCCCGTGCAGGGGGAGCGGAGTCGGTGGTCGAACGAATCCATTCTTCCGGTTCCGCAGACGCCGTGAAGCGGGAGAAGATGCTCAATCATAATTGGGACATCAGGCAAGCGGGTCCGCATTGTTCCCTTCGGCCAGCCCAACCCGAAGTTCAGGTGTCAATTTGTTGCACATTATTCTGCACTGCACCTGCTCCAAGCAGGCTGCATCCATCAACAATATAACGACCCGGCCTTACCGTGTTCGGCCAAGCGGGGTCATCGTGGTGGAAAAGTTTGCTCAATGGGGATGACTATTATTACGTTGAGGTGAAGTACGCCCGTCAATCGACAGGCAAAGTCACGTCCGCCGATGACAACCGTTCGACGTTGTTGAAGTGATTATTCAAGAGCCGTTTTAGTTTATTAATTTTATGACTTGCACACTTGAACGTGCGAGAAAATTTTACATTCTTATGTAATGTCGCTCCTAATGCCCATCATTGGTTTGAGTTGGCTTCCTGGACTTTCGAGCTTGGTTGTTTTTTTTGCAATTGTTGCAATTAATGCAACTTATTTGCATTTTATTTAACTACCAATTTGAACATATGTCCCAAAACAATATTTACTAAATTCCTCTCCTGTGGTGTTTGTTAGTTTAAAAAACTTTATTTGGAGATGAATTAGGTCATAATTCAAGTGAAAATGAATTCTAATCCATCACGTCCAGCAGCATCCGGTGCAGTCGAAATTGGTAGGAAAATTAAAGGACGTCCCCTTTTCAATCACCGATTTCATCGCTGCCCTTCTCGTTCAATATACGTCGCCGACAGGCCTCATACTCACGTACGTAATCATCGTGATATAGGAAGCAGCTGCCTGAGAGCGCTCTTTCGTCACTGACCCTTTTCGGGATGGTGCTAAAAACTTGAACAACTCCCTCGTTGAGCCGTCGAAACGAAACTGTTACCGTTCGCCAGCTCCCACGAGGCAAACTCCCTGGCCGGACGGAGAGCCCTTATAACTTTACGCCGTTTTTGATGGCTCCTAAAACGGGACGACACCATGCTCGAACCGACGCCCAACGAAGCCGCACGAGATGGATGGGCGGTTCCGGAGCTTTCGAAAAAGTAGTTCTTAGCCCGAGATGGACCTGGCCGGGCAGCACTTCACAGCGTGTTGAGCGAGTGCGGAAAACTCAGTTTGCGGGTGGAAAAAAAAACAAGAAAACCCTCATACACACAATTTGCTTCATGCATCCTCGGCAGCTAAGGGTGAGTTTTCCCCCTCACGGGGAGAAAGTATGAAGATTTATGTTTGACTAACGATTTCCCTGGCACAACAACACCGAACCGGACTGTCGAACGAGTGACGCGGCGAGTGCGCTGGAAAGCTGATTTACAACTCGGTCATAAATCATGGAAATTATTTCAGCAAAAACTGCAGAACACGAGATTGGCGAGATGGCCACCGAATCCTTTTCCCGCTTCCCGGATGAAACCTTCAAAGACTGGCTCCCGAGATTACGACTAAGATTTTAACCGATCGAAACGGCTGAACTTGGCTGAACGGAGTGAACTGTAGATACAGTGTAGGAAGTGGAGATTAAATCTGAACCAAGTTGAATCCATCACTTTCTAAAACGTGTTCCACCGTTCAAGTGCTCGGTTTTTTTTTCCGGGCCACCCATTGTCAGGGCTGGCGTCAATCTCCGAATGCTTTGCGAATATCAATCGGAAGGATTTTATCTCAATAAGCTTGTCGCTTGTCAACGCAAACGACAATCGGGGTGATTGAAAAGATAAGTCTGTAATCGTCCGATGTGCTGTCGTTACAGTTGAATTTTAATCCCCGCGTTTGTGAAAAGAGCTTTAGAAAAACTAAACTGAACTTAAATCATTTTACCCAGCTTCAGAACACGTTAAACTGAACACAACCTTCATCATTGGTTACGATCGACATGAAAAGGGAGTGGCTACGCAATATGGCCAATATTTGGTTTTGGCTGCTAAAAATTATTCCACTCGATCCACGTAGGTACCGCGATTGGAACCGTGTTCATAAACGCAACGAAAAAAGGCAACAATGCACACGCTCATTACGAACAAATTGCTGAGCCAATATTTACCCGGTCAATGCGATTAACAGATTTGGCTAGATTTTCCCCTCCCCTCCCCCGGCGCAATTCGGACGAGGTAAATTGAATGAAAGGATATTTTTCCAATTTGTCAATTTCCGTCCCCGGCCACGCCGTTTGCTTTGGGAAAAATATGCATGAATCAACAGAACCGTGGGTGGCAAAACACGTGGTGAAAATGGTGGTGATAGTGCTAGCACCTGGCTGATTGTTGCCAGCGCACGTACCAACCCTGGGCGCGGACCCCTCCCCGTTCCCCGGAGGCGCCCCGAAAAACCACGGGAAATTATTGTTGCATCACAAAAAACCCCAGCCCCCGCAAGGGTAACCGCAAACATAGCTGAAATGTGTGTATGTGTTTAAAACAAAGGCCCCCAAATCGTGGGTGCGCAAAATGGTGGGATGTGAGCCCGGGAAAACCATTTCCCCACCCGAACGCAGCCGCTCAGTCTTTTGCGGAGTTCATCAATGGCGGCGTGCGTCAGGCGCGTGAGGTTGCTAAAACATTCACCAGGGTCCGAGGGCATTAAAATCATGTTCAGAGAATATCAAAATATTTGACCAGCTGGTGCACCGCACATCCACCCGGGGATGGCCGGGTTTTCCTGTTCTCCGAATCATCCCGAAACCAGGAACATACATGTGGTTCGGAGCTCTACAAAACCGTCAATTTTTTCCCCAAAAACATGGGGTTCTGTGGAATTATATACATAACTCATCATACTGTCGTCAATTCTTGCCGCCAAAATCAACCGATCCGCAGGCAAGGGGTAGATGGGGGAGGGAATTATGCCGCAGTGGAATGTTATGCCGTTGGTTTGTGTGTTTCATATTTTAACACTGCTCCCTGATTGCAGTGTCCTTCGTTACACTGTGAAGCACATAACCGGGGGGGTGAAACTCCCGGGGGTGAAGCAAAACCTTCAAGTGTTGGAATTTTACTTTGCAAGAACCTGAAATGCCT
Organism: Anopheles coustani; assembly: GCF_943734705.1. Classification (NCBI taxonomy): domain Eukaryota; kingdom Metazoa; phylum Arthropoda; class Insecta; order Diptera; family Culicidae; genus Anopheles; species Anopheles coustani. The sequence goes on from NC_071289.1 coordinate 59,620,505, forward strand.
CGAAGGAACGCAATGCTACGTTCCAATAAATCAAACCAGCGACTGAATGCGATAACTTTGAACTAACATTTTGATCTTAAAACTAACAACTAATGAATCAACTGTATGAATCTATGTAAAACCCGAAGTGGAGAGAAATAGAAAACGTATCGTAGCAGGATGTTTACGGACACGGATGTGGAGAAGCAAACGCGGTGTTCGTGGCGATTATGTTTGCCCCCTTTCATCATCCTTCAGGACGCGTCATTTAACTAATGGAATGCCGGAGAACCCCACTTTGCAGCAAATGATTGAGTTTGATTGGAGAGAAAATAGTTTGGAATCGCGCGATAACGGCGGTTCATAGCAAGAGTTATTTGTTTCATCACTTCATATGGGCAAACTTGTGGTCGTAAACAAACACACTCGGCAACCAATTAATGCAAGGGCAACATTCTTGATTTCCTTTCGACATTCCGACATACTCAGCATTGCCGTTTTATATATGAAAATCACGTAGCAATTATCAGTAGATTATTAATTCAACTATGGAGCATACCTGAAGCACACTTTGGGCATGTTACTTACAACATTTCCGATGGCTGCTTGTTTCACATTTAAGAAGAGGAAAACACCTAACCACCTTCATGATGATATCGTTGCTTTAACATTAAAGGTATATTTAGATATAAATCATTGGTTGATAGTTTACAGGCGAACTCCAATCAACGATAAGGTACAGGTGGTTTGCTTCTCCGACTTGGTCCATTTGAATCACTTTTTCCGTGAATTAAGCTCAGTGTAAATTCCATTTTTTATTTTAGTTAGCAAATAATATTTTTCAAGATCTCAAGCAATAAACTTTTTATGCCAGGATTAAAATCGAATGATTCAATTCGAATAAGACTTTAAAAAAATAAAATCACCTGATTCAATTTAAATACTACTAAAAACTTTATAGTACCTTACAAACTCTATTAATGTATTAATAAAAACTATGATGGGGAAAAAAGTTTAAACAGTGGTTTGACATTGATTAAACTTTACTACTTCGCGTCTCAAATTACAAAACAATAACAATTTATGAGGCACGAGACATCCCCAAGTGGGACAAGACCTCTCTCCGAAGAGAGTTTTCGGTGACCGAAAGACGGTAAATTAAAGATCGGTGATCAGCCGTTCGTAATACCGCGGGGTGCCAGGCTCGAGATTCGATCCCACACCTGTGGCGTGGTGTTTTCACACGCAATAGCGGTATACCGCTGCGCCATGGGCACCCCCTGAAAACAATTATACCATTGAATAAATAGGTCCAACGGAGAACGCCCAGGATAAGGCCTAATAGCACGGAGGGAGTAGCCTGATAATCGAAATGTCAGTTAGAGTATGTAGGTTATAACAATACGGCAATGCTCAGAATGCCATAATAAATAATAATAAATAAATCGCAATCGCAGTTAAAAAAAACATTCAATTAAAAGCATCGTGCATCTTGTAATTAAGCTAAAAATAATAGTGTTGCAAAATACATGCCTCTAACATAAATCAATACGTTTCGTTACATTATTCAACATCATTTGGTTGACCTATTAATTTTAATTAAGATCGACCCCTTCACAGTGTTACCCAAGCCTGAAGCGAAGACTGCTTTTTGTACTGCTTTTTGTCACACGTTTTGTTTCTACATACACGTTCTTATGTGTTTGTAAACTTTTTTTGACATTAATCAATGCAATTGAATCAAGTTTTTACTTAACTTAACCAATTTTTTGCTTCATTATTTTTTTAATTTAATATAAACATGTTTACAAATAACCATAATTTAATAAATAAAATCGTAGTTTTTTAGAAAAATATTATTTATTCTAAGGTTTCAGATTAAAAACCACACAAAAATGTAAAAACCCAGTGTGACAATTTTTTGAGCCATTTCGCCAGGGCGAAAGGGGTGGGGGTGAAGGGGTTAAAAGGTTGGGATTCATGTAAAACATCGTAATAAAGCTCTTAACATGCGCTAGTTCTAGTACATTTACCATTTTGTCTACTATTTCACTCCAAAGCTAACAGGCTAACATTTCGATATTGTTTCAAAGCTAGAAAATAAAAAAAAAACCTCAACTCACCAAACCGGACACATTGTAAAGGAATATGTTCACCTTTCAAATCACTTTGTCACTTACCACAACGGGTCACCTTGCACTTTTGAGGTCACATTAGCAAAACTTTGTCCATCGAGCACGTCATTGTTTTGCGTGCAAAGTTTATCCGACCCCTTTTCCAGTGCCTTGTGTCATATCCTGCTCCAGTTGCAGGAGCAACATTTGACAGCTGACCGACTCTTGGCCAGCTTTCTTCTGTCGCCGGTCTGTTTCAGCGCCGCTTCTGCACGTCATGTCACCAGCTTATGGCAAACTTTATCCTCGGCCGATGCGGTACCGAACCGAAATCCCTCGTTCGATCCCTTCTCACATTGATAGGAATAACAGAGAGGTTAGTTTTTAGCGTTTTTCCGTTGAAGGCTAGTACTTTGCGCGTCACCAGCTGCGCAGCAAAGCAGTGACGCTCTAAGACATTGTGCAACCTTGTTCTAAAGAACCACGAAAGTCGCCATATCGTAGACAAGTGGTATAAGAAACAACGAAGGCAGCATTCGTTGTTCGGGGAAGTTTCTTCCAAAACTTCCTGGTGTGCCAAATTTGGCCCAAGAAAACGGCAACAAATCTCGTATTTCACCAGCAATGCAAACTGGCCGAATGGTAGCAGTTTTGAAGCCAAAAAATATATATACACCATATAAGCCGGGCACGGTAGTTGGGGAGCAGAAATTGTCCCGAGAAGCTAACCGAATGTGCTCATGTTTCTTTCAAGCGTCGCTCTAAAACTGTTCATGCTATCCTATCCTGTCCGCATCAGCGAGAGAGCGAGAGAAAGAGGGAAAAGGAGAGGAGTTAACTACAAAACTTTTCCCCAAGCATGCATAAAGATAAACAGTTTGCCGGACAAAATGCATCCGATTGCATGCATCGTTCCCTAAACGCTTGTGCATGTGCAGACTGTGGTGCTGGTGAAAAGCTTTAGACCGAAGATGACATCTCGGGAGGAAAGTTAGAAAAATCTGTTTACAAATATAACCATAAATCCTACCGAAGGTACATGTCATGGTTTGCATATTTTGTCGTGGTTTATGCTTACGGACCCGAAGCGTTTTTTTTCCTTTATCCGGAATAAAGCATTTCCAGGAAAATCCTTAGAGATCCGAAAAATTGAGGGCATCTAACGAGCAGCACCCAAGACAAAGCATCTAACACACCATTTTTGCTCGGGAAAAGCTAACTGGCTAGTGGTAACATCATCCTTAGGGATGCACTCTTCACTCGGTTCGGCTGCGAACCTTAATTCGGATTACGTTGGAGATGTGGAAAATTTAGGAGTAACGGAAAAAAAAAACACCTTCCCGAAAATAACTCATCCCATCTCAAGATGCGGAACGCATCGTAAACAAAGTGCATGTGTGCAGCGCCCTCCCAAGTGCGGAAAAGATGATGCTGCGCTCGGTATAAATTTTTCCGATAGAATCCCTCGTGTGTCTCACACCATGCAATCTATCACGTCTAAAGCTGACAGCATTCATGAAGGGAAATTAAAACTTTCATGTGTACTGCATAAAGATTAGAATTTGGTTTTGTCTCTTGAGGAAAATTTGTAAAAAAAAAACACACAATCATCGATAGAACAATTTTCCATGAGACATTCTGTTTGCTGTACATATGCACCCTCTTGCTGTACATAAGACGGAGTGGCTAACGAATATCAACTTGAAGCATCCAAAACCCCAAACCTATCCGGAATGTAAGGTCGTTCGAGCTTCGGCATAGATTTATATGTTTACTCACTTTGGCTGGTGGCTCGGTAGTTTCCGTAAACCAATCGTAGACAATATCCGGCCCCGGAGCCCGGCCGGGGTGAATCTTCGAAAACAACAGACCGGCAATAAAATAACCTAAAAATAAACCAAAAAACCAAGTCAACAACAAGCGACCCACCATCAGGATGCCTTGGCTGGCTGGGCGCTTTCGCAACCCGATACCAAACCGAGTCTAATAAACCTGCCTCGTCACTTTCCCCGAGGCCCATCATCACGGGACCTTGGGAATAAATAATGAAACAGAATGTTTGCCAATCGTTTCGGATTCAGATTTGGCCCCGTTGCCACCACCACCACAATGTTGGGTTTCGGATCGAAAATTCCCATCCGTACAACTACTCTGCTGATTGATTTATAAACATTTGGTCTCCGTTCGATTTCGGAGCAATTTCGGGCATTTTTCCACCCGTCGTCTCAACCGGCTTTCAGGCAATCGTTGCTTTTCGGTTGGAAAAATGTAATTTGTTTTGTGATGCACGTCCTAGAGAGGACTTAAAATAATCTAATCTGAGGGAACAGCCATGTGTAGTTATTCGATGATTAATTAAATTGATGTGGCTTTTTTATGAAATGGTATGATGTTTTCAATCGAACAACTTGTAAGGATTACGATGAATAATTAGTAATATCCTTGTAAGGAGGTGAGTTATTTCGATTCGATTTCCAATTAAATTCTAATCGAGGAGCTCACTCCCAAATGAACGAATGCTTTCTTCGCATTTCGGTCAACATTTTAAATCTTTACCATCAACATCGTTCGGATTCAAATCAAATTCAAATACTTACCGGAAATTAGCTGAACATAGCCGTAGCGGGTAGCTTCACTTGCCGCTCACAGGTGCATTTCTTTCACCGGAAAGTGCCCGGTGTACTTTCTCGATACAGTGTTTCCAATTTGCATGCGATTTTCTTCCTTCCTCCAACGGGTTTCTCATCCCGGCTCGTAAATGGTTCATTAAATTTCTCGTTCTTTCCCTCAAGCCAGACGTTTGCAGAAATTGAAATTTACCGTACGTTCAAAAAACAAATATCCGGCATTGGCCGGTTCTTTATTTCCGCTTCGAAGGCACCGTGTCATGTTCACAGGCTTCCACTTGCCGCCACGCTACTATGTATTCTGGCCAAGATTCACTATCTCCGTAGAAGCTCGTTCCGGGGGTTTTCCTTTAAATATCTAAACATGCTGCACTTCGATCACCTTACGGAGGGTGCAAACGAAATGGTACATCGATGACACTATCTGAGGTACTGTACCTATGTTTGAAATGTTCAAAATCAACAACTCTTAAAAAAACAACTGTCTCTTACAAACTTAAATAGTCGGTACGAAATTATGATAAACTTCACGGCGGCGCATGAAACGGAATGAATTTCTATAAATAACCCTAAAACCGCACAATTTCGAGCATTATCTCAATCATCGATGCTTAAAACGAATGGAAAGGGCCGGCAGGCATTCGAGACACCGGAAGACACTTTTCTATGCGATTGAAACTCTTTCCGTATAATTTGTGCTTCTTTTTTGTTCTTTCCGCTTTTTATCATTCTCTTCAAGTGTGCTGGATATGACCGATTCGGTGGGAGTAAAATCCTTTTCCTTTCAAGCCGGATCGAATCGGCTAGTGAGCTCCATGAGCTTTCGTTCTCATGCTTCATAATTTAAACGAAGCCGGGGAAGTTGGCAAACGAGGGATGGCAGAAATTCATAATTAAAATCTTTCACTCTCCACCTTCATCGATACCGTCGACGGGAAGGTGCTTCCCGGGGCGCTGCTTAGCCCACCGGCCGCTCGCCGCACATCCTCCCTCCAATCCTCCTCCGTGTACGAGCCCAGCTCGGAGGATATCGTCTGCTGGTCGACGGAGAACACGCTAGCCATGCTCGAGTCAACGCTCGCCCCGTTCGAGGCACTCTCCTTCGGCTGGAGCCGACGGGGGCTGGCTGACGGGCTGAGCGTCACCGACGTTCTCATCATCATCGCCAGCGGGGCCATCGAGCCAACGCTCAGCTTCGATCGCTTTTTACCGGGCGATTCGATCGGATCCTTGGAGGGAACGCCGTTTTGGGTCACCGTGCTCGGAAGCTCCGACTGAAGGGATGCACTGTTGCGGCCCGCACACCAACCGAGCGGTTCGTCCGACGTGAGCAGCGAAATGATGATGCCGAACAGCAGCGTCAGCAACGTTCCGAGGCAGCTGTACCACATGTAGCTGATGCCGTACACGGCTGCGAACCAGGAAGAGTCGTCGTCCGTGTCGTCGTCCTGTCTGGCTGAAGCTTTTACGTCGCCACCGTAATCCGTGGTGGACTGCATGGGACTTTCCTCAGAAGACAATCTACAGAGGGACGCAAAAGAAGAAATACAAGAAAATACTTTAAAATAACCATAGAAATAAATTTGCTAACCAAAAACAAACAATATACAGGTATGGAATGATTGTAGATGCTAACACAATCATTTTTCAAGGATCGCTTCTAACGTCCCTGTTAGTTAAAATTAAGCTTAACACTTTTATAAAACAGTAAATTATAATACCATGGTGTGAAGAGAACTAGAATCATGCCATGAACTTATTTCCACCTCATTTTAAGCAGCTCAATGTTTGAAGAGGAAAAACTTCCGATCAATACCTCCAGACTAGCGAGATTCTTCGAAAAGAACATTGATACGTGAAATGTTTTCTGGCGTGCCCAGAGACCCCCGGAGTGTTTTCCCAGCCGGATCTTGGCCAAGGGCAGAATTATCGTCGACCTCTCGACTTTCGACACCGCCGATTGCTCACGGATCGAGAAAGCAATCCGTGATTGCACCGAAACTTTCTTCATCATCGCACTCTTGCCGCCGTCAGGAAAATCCGCATCGTCTCGCACTTGACCGGGTGCGCTTTCGCCACCCCCTTTCCCTATGCGTGGAAAATGGAAAAAAGCACCACCGGCCATAGGACCAGCGAAAAAAAAAAAACACACAACCAACCGCGGCACGCCACCTCGACTCCGGTTAGATTCCGTTTCGTGTTTACTCTCAATTAACTTTTCGTACACCACCACACCTAGCGCCATTCCGCGGCCACATTACAGCCCTCCCCCAGCCGTCCCTCCCTTTACAGAAATCCGTTTCCTTTCGAGGGAAAAAAAGGCGAATGCTAAGCAAACCAAAGTGGAGCGGGAAAGTGAATCCTTTCTTTTTATCGCCCCAACCTTGGGGAGCCGCGCGCGTGTGTAAACACGGAAGGAATGTTAAACGGAAAGCGCTCCGGGGAGGATTGAGGCGAAAATGGAAAAGTATTGTGGAAATTGTGGAACGGGAAAAGGATTCGTTACTTTACATCGACTCATCCGGGCTCTTGCGACTCTCTGTGCTGCTGAAACCAGCTCAGACAGCAAGAATTAAGACATCCGCAGGTGCTGGAGCATTCGCGAAAGAAGGATAAAATTTTTGTTCAAATATTTAATACTATCTGGACCTTGTGTAACGCTCTGAATTCATAATGCTCAATAAGATTTACAGAGTGCATTGTGAACCGGTTCAACGGGACGGTACATCAAAAACGAGAAAATAGAAGAAAGCACCTCTATTATTGCACCTATTCTAGCCATGTTCAAATTTAAGCCACTTCGATGCCTGTACATACCTGTAGAAATGCTGCTCGGAATCTCGACCGCTCCAATCCTCGTGGCGCACTATGTTGAGCAGGGAGTCGGGATCGACGCCGGCGTTCAATTTGAGTGCCAAGCTTACCGACTCACCCACGGGATGCACCTCATACCCGAGACCTTGCTGGTTATCCCACGCGCTGGCACCAGCGTTGCAACCTTCGACGGACGTCGGCAGCGGCACTGGCTCTTCGTTGTTCAGCTGAGCCAGCACTCCAACGACGATGACTAGCACCAGAGCCGTGATGCCACCGAACATCGCACCCTAGGAAAAGAAGAAGAGAAAAGAAGGGAATCATGTATTATTTCATCCCGAATACGGCAGAGCAATATTTTAAACCGAGTATGTTAGCCGTTTTAAGAAACTAGAGCAGTTCACCAAAGCACGTAGCAGTTGTTTCCAGGATGTAAAAGTCATTAATATCAAATTTAATGGTTTCTATTTTTCAACTTAAAAATAGAACCGGAACCATTTTATCAGAAACAGAACAGCTTCCGAAAAGCCGCTCGATTTTAATTGACCGGCAGGTCTTTGTTTAATCATTGGTAATCATTTCGATTGAAAGCTAACAAAGCGAAAGTTTATTGAGCCCTAGCAATTTGAAAAATAAAATAAATCGATCCCCAGCATTGCAATAAATTAGCTCTCCGCAAGGATTATGAAGCACTTCAAAAATTCAATATGTGCCATAGTAAATTGTTTTCCTATAGCAACAAGACTTTATCATCACTGGCAAACTTTTTACTGCATTGGAGGACAAAATTGAAATGAATTAAACAGCGTTACTGGAAATTCATCATATTGATTTAATTATATTGATCTAGTAACCAATGATTGACATGTAATTAAATGTTAATAAAGCCATCCAGGAGAATCATTAAAGAGAGATTATTACTGAATGGACATAAAGAGGAAAACGGATTGCAAACCAGTTCAAAAGAATAAATGCCAATTATAACATTTATTTTTAAAATTTTACTAAAGTGTTATTTTTTCTACCTTTGTAGGGTTTGGCTCCTTTTTTTCTTTTTCGAAAACAGATGGCCTGTTATGCGTAACAATGGCTATTATGAAACAAACGAATTGTATGTCAAATAAGTGATACAGAATGATTGAGTAAAAAAAACGAATCATTAAAGACAAAATCACAGTCCTCATACTTAAATGCTAATAGTTCAACTACAACTTTAGTAAAAACCTAAAAAGCACCGATCCCATGAGCTTAGATTTTTCTGAAGGATATTTCTATCAAGGATCAACAGCTATGCAAAATCGTAATGCCTGTCAAGAAAACATGTTGAAGTGCTCCAACAAAGAAGACTAACCGTTGGCAAATGATTGAAACGTAACGTCACAAAAGGAAATGTTCATCGACCCCACATCCATTTTTCATTTGAAAATTTGAACGCACCGGGCATGGAAATGTATGAAAAAAACCAATTTGAAACCCAATGGCTCTCCGAATCAAATGAAACCAAGTGGACGAGGCCAAGCGAGGCAGAGATGATTGCTCTCCAGTGGTAAACGACACACTTCACGCTCACTGCTCGCACCGCCATAATAAGCTCATCTTGTTGCGATTGTGCTAAAATGGAATATTAACAGGTAATCAAATTTTCATATTTTCAATTTGCACTCGCACACTTGAGGCACATCTTATAGCCGTGTGTATGGGAGACCCTCCGCGGGAGAAAGAGAACAGCTATTCTTGAGAAGCTATTGAGGAGCAAGTATCCCCTTGGCGGATGGCGTTCAGCGAACTCGTCATCTTCCGAGGGTGCCCGCATGTTACCTTCTTCCATTTGTAACTCTAGAAGCGGACGAGTTGATCAACAGCATCAGCTTCGTGATGATCCTCATCATTACCCTCATCGCTGCTTCTTAGGTGTCGCGAAAGTAACCAGGATGAGGGCACTCGTGCCACACAGGTCACTGCGGGCCAGGTCGAGCGGTTCTTGAAGCGATTCCGGAACATCCCGCTTTCCTTACTTCCCTCCAGCTATCTCCGTTCACTCGAACAGGGAGATTGCTACCAAAGTCACCCCCGACGATGTCTAAAAAGCGTGACAATCCTCTCCCCCAGATAACACCGTTGGTGTAATCGTGTGAGGGTGTGTGTGCATGCGTCAATGTTTGCTTACCCAGCCGGAACCAAGGCACAATAAAAAGCTCATTTAACTTCACTTCAATGAGATTAATCGGATAAAGTGGAGAGTGTTTTTCAAGCAGCTCTTGTTCAGCCACTGTTTGCCATCTAATCCCCACATAATCACTGGCGTACATAGAACCCATCAACACCATCCCTCCCTTTACGACCGCCTCCCCATCATTCGGTCGTGCGGAAAATGTTGGTGAATAAACAATCGCGCACATACATACACAAACACACACCGAAACGAAGGAGGAATGGGATCCCGCGATCCATAATCATATTGCACGAATTAGACAACGAACCCGGCGCAATGTTGTTTGCCGATTGGAGAGGCGAGACCCGTGGATTCCGAGCGGGATGTCGTTGTTGTTAAACAACTTAAATTGCGTTTCAATTCAATTTCGTCGGCTGTCGGGTGTGAAAATAATTTGTAAATGCTAGGCAAAAGTAAACGAACAAGTAAATGCTACCGCACGTGGCGGCACCTCATCTTTACGCCATTCTTGGTAGAATGCTGATACAGCGAAGCGCATTTTTCTTTTGCGAAGCCGGATTATTACTGGAAGTTAATTATTGTTCTAACGCTTTCTCTTTGCTTATAAGTGCCATTGTAGGGATGGAATATATTTAGGGATGGATATTGTTGAGTTTGGTAATTATTTTTTGGCAAATGTTGGGCCAATTGAGTCGCTTGTACTTTCTAATTTAATACATACGCTGTGATTTTTTTTTCAATTATACCAGTATCTTGTGTGAAATCTAGCTGTGGTGTGCTTTAATATAATTCTCAACTTACCTTACTGTTCGCTCGGCGGAAGAATATTCCAAGACTAAACAGACCCAGCGTTACGCCACCAATCAAACCGTTCAACGTAAGGGTAGCCTGCAGTATGCCACCGAGGCGTTCCACCACGAAAACTAGTCCGAAGGAAACTAATCCAAAGCTGTGGAATATAGGAAAAAAAAGGAAAATATCTTGGTTAGTATGAAACTGGGAAGCAGGGGTTGTATCAACATTGCAACACCTGCACTGAGTGAGGGAATTGAAAACCAACCAAAAACTCTACCTTGAGCCACCGAGTTGGCCCAATATTGGTAAAGAAGGATCACGAGTAAACCAATAGGAAAACCAAAACCAGACCGAACCCTAAAATAATGCTGTCGGCAAGATGTTCAATAGTCAGAAATGAAAACAATCCAGATATCCGTGCCAGTCTTCCGGTTCAATTGCAGTATTTTTTGGTTTCGTATGGGGGTTTCGTTTTTTTCGTTTCTTCCAATTACGTGCTAAGTGCATTACAAGAAATGTGGAATGCAAAAATAGAAAACCATTGCTTCACGATAAATTCATATCCAAAAAAAGGACCCCAGTATTGCTTTAAGAAAAATTTCGTGTGATTCTCTGTTTAAGTACATGAAATTTACAAAACTATAACAATCACAACTAATTAATTTAAACACTAATTTTATTTAAAATGTTGTTCATTTGCCATAGCACCTTTATATATGACCAACGCTAAAAGTCGATCGTTATGCCAAGTAAAATAAAAGGAAGTATTAAACTGGAAAGGGGTCAGTGTTACAAAAATGGGTAAGTTAAAAGCAGCTTATGAAAATTAATGGTTATGAAACATATCGTAATAATCAATCAGTATATTATATGGATAAACTACTAATTTTGACTCTATCAAGCAAGAGTCGATAGATATACCAGAGTTATCTTTAAATGAAATCACAGAACAAACAGAAAAAATAGTAACGAAAGAAACATGCTTTATCGGAAATCAATTAGAAACAAGCATGTTTTGTAGCAAAATAAAAGGTTTTAGAATACTTTTATCAAGCTTGGGTCATGATTGTCAATTAATCAAAACTTGTGATGGAAAACATATCCAGATTCAACTATCTGATATCGTGCAATACGTTTTTTAAGATGAACTGAAGGAATAAAATAGAAACCATTTTCCATCGTATTTTTACTATATCCTGTTAGATGTTACCGTGCATTTGATATTATCGTGTAAAAAACGATATTCGCTCTAAAACGGGTACTTTACATGGATCTTAATGGGAGAAGTGAAATATCCTATATTGAACAAAACTTGTTTGCAAAAACAATGACACAGTCAGAAAAGTTATTGATGAGGAAAATGGATCGTTGAAAAATGTTTATAAAATAGACCAATAATATCTGTTTGTACGGCATGGCATAGGGTTCCCGTACCTCTGCTTAAGGCTTCCATAAGATGAAAGATGAATTATTAAAATGAAATACATCCCATAACATTATATCTTTTCTATAAAATACCGCATGAAAAATCAATGTTACGAAGATTTCATGTCACTCACTAGCTAGTCACTTTTTTTCTTCTAAACTGCATAAAGCTTCCTGGGTTCGTTTTTAACGACTTTCCAACCAAAGCCACTTCACGGATGCTTTCCGGTGATAAATAAGTGCCTTTACTCAAAGCTGACTAAAGCCGCTTCGAACGGAATGAAATGAAGAAATCCTGCTTCGATTTCCAGTGGATTTTTCTCCGAACATAGCGCCCGGCTGACATGCCACCCCAAGGCGAACGCCAGGAGCAGGACAAACCGCCGCATACGGCAAGGAAGTAGGTACAATCGAATTAATTTTTCCTTTTTCTCCCTCGCTATACTGCACCATTCAAAACTCGCATCGGGTACACATACAAAAAACAATCTATTCCTTTTCTGAAACATCTGTGTCTCAGGATCCAACAGGCAGGGAGAAGGCATACGAGTGTTGAGTGCAGGGTCTTCGGTGGAACCTCCGGCAGTACACACGATAAACCGATACCAACGTCGATAGATCAATACGGCTCGATTTGCTTCGGGTGAAAGCAAAGAAGCGTCCGGATCAGGCGAAGGGAAGGAACAAAGCAGAAATCGATCGAACAGAAGATCAGCCGGGACACGTGAGACATTGACGACGTCTCAACTGTTTGGCCGTTTCCCTTCCCACTTTTCCACCACATTAACTTAACCCCCCCTGATATTCCACCTCCTCAACGTTCGGAGGAAAAATCGTTACGAAACGTCAGTAGGTGAACGTGATAAAGCACCTGTTTTGCTTGCGAACGGCTCAACTGCTAAGAAGTTGTTCGTGCAGCATTATCCCCGACACAACAACGACGGCAGCTCGTTTCGACGCCAGTCTATGGGGGTTGTCTTGATGCGTGACACATCCGTTTCTTATCTCTTCGATACGAGGCGAGTGCCTTGTATAGCATTACAGATATTATTTACCTTTCGACGGTGGTGCGTTGCCAAGGGGAGGGGAGGGAGGGGGAGGGGCAACAAGCAAACACGTGCGGTTCACGACGGAGCAGACCACACCTAGGATGTAGATTGCTTCTTCCGGAAAACGGAATCCACGGGGATCATAATCCAGCCTTCAGCCCGGAAGACTTTAATCACGCTTCCTACCAGCTTTATCGAGAGAACTTCGTCTTTAGTTCCATTCCATTGACTTTGGGCTTTGATTTTTTATTCAGTTACCCCACCCCCAACCCGAACCATTCGCGGTTCGTGAGAGTTTCTCCCCTCCACTTCTGCTAGAGGTGAATAACTACCGCCCGGAGGATTAATCGGAAACAGGCCAGCGGACGGGGTTCGGGTGCCCCCGGGGGAAATCTTATTCCGGCCAATAATGGTGGCCGAAGGTGGAGTGTATTTATTTCACTGTCATGGTCCATCGCACGTGCACACGTTGTTCGGTCCAGCGAGGCCCAAAGCAACGGATCGAAAACTTTCCCAACACGATCGCGTTCGCACACTTTCGCCCATGAGTGCACAAGCTGAGGCCAACTGTACGTCAGAGGATATGGGACCCCAACACGTAGAGGGAAAACGTATTCCACCATATAACGCACCTTTCACTCGAGACGAAATCCATCCGTTTCTTCCTTGTTTTATTTCACTAACGCAAGGCATCCAAATGCGAAGGCGCAGTTGATGTTTTCTTTCGTGCAAAGAAACGTTGAATATTTCCCCCGTAAAATGTTTCATAATGTGACTTTTGACGATTCGTCGACGAACCTCGCTCTGTCTCGGTGTATAAGGGAATTTATTTCAAAGTAAGCTGCTCGTCGTCGTCGCATCCCACGCAATCCGTCAAGCATCATTATGCAAACGGCCCACAATCATGCTGTAACAACAAACGACTTAAAACAAACGACCCTCGACAACGGACTAAATTGGCCCGAACGAACGAACAAACCAACCGGCCCCAACAGCGTTGATGGATGGCAAAAACTCCGGGCGAAAAGTGCGCCAGTGCGAGCGTATGCGAGCGTTTTTATTCCGTTATGGAAAGCGTAAACAATTTACCTAATTTTGCGACAGAACGACAATTCGAAGTACGCGGCCGCCTTCGTAGTGAGGGCGGGGGGAGGGGGGGGATTATTTGACGGAACCCTTAACATTTCGCTATTTCTTGCATACGAAATTAAATCCCCTCCTCGTGTTCCCTCCGTCCAGGTAAGCCGGTAAAACGAGTGCAAATTTAGCGACCTTCTATTCGTTGCCCGATGATGTTGTTATGAATTTCAGCCGTCCAATTGAACCACCGTTCGGAGCAGCTAACCACGCGAAAGGTGCTCAAATATAGGGTGGTCTGTTTTCTTGCCCAACTATTACCGTCTGAAGATTCCTTTTTCGATCAGTTTATTGTACCTCGTTCTGTCCGTTTAAGAACACTCCGTGAATCCCAATACTCGTGGGAATGAGAAAAAAACACGTCTGACGAAAAATAATTCATCCCATCGACGAAAGCAAACAAACGCACGCGATCGGCAAACTAAAAACACACCCGGCGGAATGCTCGAGCATGCAGCTCAAGCCACGGAACGACAAATCGAGACAAATCGCTCCCGACCCCAACCCTCGAACCTGTTTGCCTTCGCGAGCATCACTGCTTAATTCCGATTCCGCGCCGTGAGATGAAATTTCAAACAGGTTAAAGGTGAAATCGAGCGAAAATCCAATTACATCCGTTTCAGCGCGTCCCCCGCCTACCCGTTCACACACCCGCTCAAACGCCTACAATAGGAAGCATTGCATACCCGGCCATAACCTGGCCTTTTCGTAAGCAACCAGGCGCCTCCATTGGCTCGGGAAATGTGTTGGCGCCTTGCTCGAATATCCTCCGATATGGCGTAGCGCACTGGCGGACACCCACACAAACATAAAACCCACCAGCGGCCGCTACGAGACGGCGAGCAGTGCCAAGAACGTGTCCGGTTGACCGAGCGGAATCAAAACTTGGCCGATTGCCGATAACGGGTGGCACCCTCTTTCCGGGAGTGGATAAAAAAAAGAAATCCAATTTTTAAAAACAACAGGATTAATCTTTTTCCTAGTCACCGCAGTCACACACCGAGCGGAGCTATCAGTTGGAGTGTTTCTATATTACCGGCCCTTTGTTTAAGTACTGCAGGACGATGGCCTCCCTCGTGCCATCGGGTCCGTTTCCATTTTTTTTCTGCGCTCAACAGAATGTCTGTATTTTTCGGCCTGCTGCTGCTGGAGCAGCTCTTACGTCATCCGGAGCGAGGAAAAATCGAAATTTTATAGCTTTCCATTAGCACCGGGAATCGGGTATCCGTGATACCGCCTGCGAGCCCGATAGCGGGTGCCAGATCGGGCAATAAAAAGGAAAATGCGGGCGGGAAAAATCTGAAGACACGGATGCAGCAAAAATGCCCCAAACAAAACAAAACAACAACCACACAAAAAATAATCGGAATTGAATCCACTCCACGGATTCCCGGAAGCGCACCATTGTGCGACACCAGCCGTCATCTCTGGTATTCGCCCGAACGAGTCCCCTTTTTCGGGGGGTGGTTGGGTGGTGCCAACTGCAACATTTGCCGCCAAACTGCCTCTTTGCCAAAGCCATCGCCAGGAGGCGGACAGAAGCGGCCCGATAAGGCGAGATAGATAGCTCCTCCACGCCGGACAGATAGGAGCCAAAACCGAAAGCGATCGTCAAAGCTTCCTTCCCCTCCCCCCTTCTCCCCTCAAACCCCCAACGAATGCATGCACCTTCCGATACGAGGGTGAAAATCTGTTTCGATCAACAACGGCCCTGCAATATCGTTTTCTGGCACAAAATAAAAAGAAAAACCAAATCCAACTCTCACACACACACACATAACTAAATCTGCCAAAGCGAACACACAGCGCCCGTACAATCGATTCCGGTGCCTTCCGGTTCTTCCGGCGGAATCTTCAGCACCATTGGTTCCGGCGGTTGCAGCGGGCGGTTATCTCGTTTATAGATTTCGATATTTTCCAATGCATTTGATTTTTTGCCTTCTGCCACCCGCGCGAAGGACTGTGTAAGACT
Source organism: Anopheles coustani (assembly GCF_943734705.1). Taxonomy (NCBI): domain Eukaryota; kingdom Metazoa; phylum Arthropoda; class Insecta; order Diptera; family Culicidae; genus Anopheles; species Anopheles coustani. Next base: position 59,636,590 of record NC_071289.1, read on the forward strand.
GTTTTATGCATTTTGTTTTTTTTTTTTTTGTTTTTGACGACGGAGGTATGGAAGGAACGGAGTTTTTATTCCTTTTTTTCCGTCAGTAGCCAAGCCAACATTTTTTGGTTAACTCCAAACGCGAAGCTACAGTATCGAATGTGCTACAGTTGGGAATCGGTTGCTCGCCAGATGAAACTGTTCGGTCGGAAAAATGCACCCCGTACGTGCAGCGTACTGGTGTGGAAATTAATTTTTAGCACCGAGCATAAAATTTTACTGCGTTTATTCGTGTGATCCAATAAAACATAATAAAAATCTACTTCATGGCTGGCAGCCTTAGATGGGCTAGATTCGCACTCGAACTGCATGCAATCATCTTGAGCGGCGCAAAATATATTCACATTCGAAGGAAACATTTTTCCGCCCGGCGCTATCAGGCGGAAAATCGAATGATCCGTTTGCCGCAAACAAATGTTAATCTTTTCGGCTTGTCACAGAGCCTTACCCACGTCCGACGTGTCTTCCTACCTCGGATTGGAAGGCCATTCATTTTAAGCTATCAAAACGAAACGCTGCGGGAAACCAGAGCAAAGTGGCCTGAAGGACAAGCAAAAAAAAAAAAACAAACAGCTCCATCCGAACCATTCCAGCCCGGATCCGTAGCTTGTTGCGTGTAATGAACTAACCTACGGATTGCGATTCATGGCGTGACCCCACGCCGTGTGAAGGCCGTCTCCATTCTGCCACTGCTATCAAAACATGGCAACGCAGATGACCCCGAAATAAGATAGATGAGATAGGAAGGAAAAACTGTAGGACGAAAATATCAACCACATAGCCTGCACACACATACATACACAAACCCACGTCACGTTCGATACGATGTCCGACGCTTCGGCACAGTAACGGGCCATAAATTACCCTTCGGAAAAAGGGACCGATAGGAACAAGTAAGCAAAAACCACATACACACACTCCGCATATCGCTTCGGACCGGCGGAGGAGGTGGCCAGGTCATAACCGTTTGACATCAGTGCCGCCCTTTTGGACCCCCGCCCTTGCCCTTTTTGGGGGGACCCCTGAGCAAGTGGCGAGCACCATTTGTCTTTCTCGACAGAGTGCCGGACGGCCGAAGCGATTGAGGACAGGCGGCCCCAGCGTGTAAAAGTGGAACCGAATGCGGTCGAAAACGTCTTCGGCTAGGGAAGCTTAAGTCTTCCAAATCATGCAACCGCCCGTTTACGACAGTCATCTATTTTCCCATCGCCGGCCGTATCAGGCTTTACTACGGTGTAACCATTGGCCGGGAAAAGCGACCGGACGGAAATATAACCTTTCTCCGCACGATGCGATTCATTGACATCCGCGGAAAGTGGTGGTGCTCTACGTGAGGATTCTTTGCGTTCGTATTCTGGTGCTAGTCGATGTTGCAATGTATAACTAACATCAATAATTGAACAGATATGAGCATTAAGCTTCTTGTGTTTCTTGTTGAAGTAAGAACTAAACACAGCAGTGTATAGAAGAAGGAAAAAAATTAAGGTAAGGTGAGGCAAGATGCACGCCTTAAGCAAAGAACAATTGATTTCTCACAATCCATTTAGAAAAATACCTCACTTTTTTATTGTGAGCAGCGGTAGATTGAGCATTCTAGGGGTCCAAGCAGTTATTAGTTGAAGGCTCCAGGAACTTGCAATACATTCACCATTAATATTTTTATTTCAACATTTATATAACTTCAATTTAGGTCGAGCCACTCATTTTCAACAACCAATCAAATTTAAATTAAACCACAACTTTCATTAATGTTATTCCATTGAAAAGTTTGCAGTGCGAAACCATCAATAACTTTCCAGGAGAATCATTTTCCATCAAAATCATTACCTTTGAACAAAATTGACAAGAAACTTAATTTTTACTTTCCGTCGGACTCAGTTTCCAAGGAACAATTTTTCAGTCGTTTTAAAAATGAAAAATACTTTTTTGTACAATGTTTCAAAAAGCAAAACATAATACAATGTTAAACATTATTACTATATTTGAAAATGTACAAGAAGCTGCTAATCCAATTCCAAACTATTCGAAGAATTATTCTTAACTATTTCACACCTTTTCAAGTTCTTAATTTACTTCATATGAAAATACATTTACGAACTTATCACACATTGGATAAGACAAACAATTTTTTGCAATGAATAAAAATGATTGTAACATTTTCCAAATTTGAAAAAAATATGGACAAAAAGAACGGGGCCCTCGAAACCTCAGAACTCAAAGCAGTACCTCGGTTTGCTTACCCTATGATCCTCCTCGGATTGTAAAATAAAAATAGTGATAATGTGGAGCAGTATCTCCAATATGTGCAGTTCCCACACAAGGTGGCATACATCAAGAAGCAAAGTCAAATGGACTTCCAGCTCAAAATAAAAATTTGAATGGCGTATTTAATTTTAATTAAATGACTTTTTTTTAACATAACACATGCCGATGCGTTTTAACCCACCGGGGGACTTTGCCCCACTTTCCTCTACTTGATTTATGATATTACTAAAATTTTCATATCATACTCAGAAAACCCTTTTTTAGCGCTCAGAAAATATCTTCTTCGCTGTTCAGCGGACAGGCAAAAAAGGGAAAACCAACGGACTCTCTTCACGTTCACGAACCGTTGTGAATAAATACTTCCCTTGGCTGGCGCGGACGAAAGCATAGCAACATGTGCAGACGTTATGGAATAAAACACAAGAAACAACACCCTACTTACCCCAAGGACATCCACTTGGCGTACAGTGCACCCTTGCCTTCGGGTATCTTCACCTCCATGCCGGTCACAAGCAGATCCTCGCTCGTAACGGCGGCCAACGAGTTGAGGGCTGCCGCGACAGTTCTACAGGATAGGGTGAAAAATAAGCGAAAAGAAAATGAAGTAAGAAAGATAGATCGCACCACTATACGAGACACTCGCCCGAACCGAAACGGTTACTAGAAATGGGCCCCACCGACCACATCCTTAATTGCCGCCGAAGCTAACGTACATTGACGTGATACATTTAAGTAGGAAGGAGTCGTGGGACAAGGAAAAGGAGTGTGTGTGTGTGAGTGTGAAGGTAAAATGGTGAACGCGCCCGGTCGTCTCAGCGTGGCCTCAGCAACGCGCTAAGTTGGTGCGCAAAATACGAATGTAATTATTATAACAACATAAAAGACAAGACACTAGCGGTCGATTCCGGCACTGCACGATCCGACGATCCAAACGACGCAAACGGCACACTGAAGTGATAATGCGAAAAGGAAGCTACACGAGCACGGCCACTTCCGAGACCTTCCGAGCTCAAGTGGCTTCCGGAACTGGTGCTTGTCGGCGCCGGTCTTCTGTTCAGCCGTGGACGCGTTTGCCAAGCCAGTCGAATGATGCACCCAAAAAGCAGTCACACGGTCGGCCGTTTTTCCACGCTTCGCACACCCACACACACACACCGGCCACACGGACGGAGTCCAATGGGAAGGTGCCGTTCGGAGGAAGAATTTTATTAGAATGTTAATTTTATTCTCCCCATCAAATGGCATGCCCGAGGCAGACGCGAGGTGCGACATAAGGGCGGAGAACATGGTACGGAACGCAAGTGTAGTCACCGGAAGAACTTTCCGGCTCGTTTCGTAGTTGCTGCTCTATGACAATCAAATTTGAAGTCTTCTTATTGCAGCAAACTTCCGCTAGAAACAGTTTCTATTTCATGTTTGATGCTGAGGACGGTTCGCAGCAGGAGAGAACGCTTAAACGGAGTTGTCATGAGGCATTTGAGGAAGCTCTTTTCTGCCATATGTTTTCCATTGCAACAGGAAACGGAAAGAAAAAAACTAATGAAGTTAAATGAATTTAACAAACTACGAAGACTATCGATAAAAGCTAATTTCCAAATCGTTCCAATGAAATCATTCGTCAAAATCACTCACTCAAAAAAAAACTCCAACTCATAACACAGTCATAAAACATTTGCCAAATGCATAAATTACAATGCTTGCATCATCAACCATCCATCCCCGGTCTTGGCTTCCTTTGGCATCCATTATCGAATGGAAATTGTTGCTCCAGACCGGCGCTACTATTGTTTTCCCTCTCCACCGTAATTTATCGTTCAATTGCGATGCTTACGGCTCATCAATTACGAAAGCACAAATCCAATAAACGAACAGCTTTCCCAGCTTCGGAGCGCGCTGCGGTAATTACCGTCCGTTCCGGAAGCGAAATGAAAAATGAGTCTGCCTTTTTTTTTAATGTAAATCCCATCCGGGTAAGATCGGTGGTCCAAGAAATTGGGTGCTTTCTGCTTTGATCCTCTGCTCTCGGGAAACTCGATTTCGAAACCGGGGGGCACAGCACAACAAAACCCCGAAGCCGAAAGGTACCCGTCATGAATTTGCCTTTTCTTTTATGAGCAGGGTCTAACCGGTGGACGCAACATGCCGGAAAAGATTCGCCTTCCCGACCACTTCATATTTCAGGCGATTTTCTTTTTCGTTTCGCATTCAAAGTTTTCCTTTGCAAGATGAAGTACAGAAAGACAAAAGCTGAACAGCAACAAACCCGGGGATGAGTTGTGCGGGAATGATTTGATATTTTTATTGCCGTTGGGAAAGCTTCGGAAATCAATTCCAATCCAGTTGACGCGTCCCGCCACGGGCTTCAAGAAGGCTTCAAAACATCCACCCAGTGCAGTGACTTTTCGAGTGGAAATTTTTCGACCGGCCGAGAAGGCTTTCCATTCCTTTCCACGCCCGCCTCGGACGAGTTTTAATTCCCTGCGGGAGTTTTATTTTTCCTTCGTAAAATCAATCCAAATTAACAGTCGTAAATGGGAAAGCTCCCGGTGCCAGTTTCGCGCTGCCCACATCATTACGAGCCGATGACGACCGGACCGGAAGGAGCGAAGGAGCAACAAGAGACGGAGAAATTATCTTCGGTCGAGCATCCCGATGGTGGAACGGCGGAACGCGAAGGACTCCATACTTTTATGGATGATCGTAAAGTTGATTAATCGGGTCTATTAAAAAGTTATCAAAACCTACGGGTCTACCTAGCCAAGGACCGGGCGGGCGGCCAAGACGCAGACCCTCGACACGAAACATCGCCCAGAAGGTCGTCCCGAACGTCCATCAAAATTCGGGCACCCAAGATTAGTGTCTCAATTCGCGAATGTCCGACGAAGAGATGCGGACGAGACCCGCACAAAACACCCAAGATGCACACACACACACACACACGGCCAGACAACGGGGACGATGTCTGACGACCCGGCGGAGATGGGTGGGACCCGGTTTTCATGGGCTTCCTATTTACGACGCCCTACCGCCGCACATCCTGCAGCTAATAGGATGTTTGATGGGAAACCTTGGGAAGCCCGGAGCTCAATGGAGATGATTAGTGTACGGCCATCATGCGACCAAAGCCCGGGCTTTGCTGCTTCTGCGAGCAAATGCCACGCACTCAGCCGCAGACATCACGTGGTTCCCGCAGGTTTTCGCAACGATTCACGGGTCCGCGCTCTTTTGGGATGATAGGGGAACGAGCGCGACTTGGTGATGGTGATTTAGTGCGGTCCATTATTGATATTCGTCAATATCAATCACGATAGTTTGCTCTTTGGAACGGTTTATATATGAGTGAAGACGAAAATAACTTCAACTGCCATACTTCAACATAACGTACAACGTTTTGTTTTTCATACTTTAATATTTGAAAGCCAGCGAGGTGAATATTTCCACCATCCAAGGCATTTGATTTACGCAGTTAGGTACTTATATGCCTAATCAACGACAACTGCTCATCAAAATGTGCTGTTCTACAAAGAAGTCGTTTCTTTGCATCCTTCAGCAACCATCAAGCTTCGTATTAATCAATCATACCGGCACATGACAAGGCCTTACATTTTCGAATGAATTACTGGCCAACCCGAGCGGATCTGAATCTACTTGAACCCGTTCGCCTGGCTCATCAGTAATCTAATCCTTTCTTCTTCAGCAACATGCTAATCGTAGCTACAGGCCAAGAAACTAGCGGAAGCGGATATTCTCGAACAATCGCTGTTGAATGGAATCTGTTTTCTAGATAATTTACCGCCAGTAGCTCCTAGTGGACAAATGATTTGATTTGATTGCTTGAACAGCGCCCTTCGGCAGCTGCTTTCATCAAACATGACGCAAGAACCGTTTCGTTCTAGTGCTGCGTATGGAAAGGCAAAGGTTTTAGAACAGTAAAGCCTGTCGAAGAGTATTGCTAGAGCAGCCTTCCTGTATGGTTTGACATTCTCCATTATACGGTTCCTATCTAACCAGGTTCGATTGTATTTAAAATCATTGGGTAAATCTCGTAATTTCCACACGGATACATATCACAACCATTGCGAACGTTTTATGTTTTTCCAACTGATTCAATCAAGAAACTGCCCGCCGCCATCATAATTAATTTCATTTGTAAACCACTCACCCACCGAACACTCGAACCTGCACTCGAAAAAGCCATAACGAGGCGTACGCATGCAGCATACTTGGTAACGGGCGACAATATCCCGGAATCGTGCCAGCATAAACTAATCGGTAGGTTGTGCTAATTGTCCACCATAACATTCAGATTACCACTCTTGAAAACGGAACAAAACGATTTCCGCCGTAAGCGTTGCAGCAGATTGTAATTTAATGACTGATTAAACAGCGAACACATATTCACCGCGAACCGCACCAATCCTCCTCGTCGATTCCCCGTGCCCTTCGCGTTCTCTCCCGATTGATCTAATTATATCTAGTCGGATTACAATTTTTCGATCATTTACCGCAGATTGCAATACGTTCATTTATTCGATAACGGTGTGATAGTACGCAGATAGTATCACAGTTCTCACACTTGCAGGTTCCCTTTCTTCGGGATGCTGCGAAAGAACACGGAAAATGTGCCACTATCCAACATCGGCAAAACCCATCCATTACTTACCCCAAGCTGGCGGCGAAAATTCCGGCCACGAAAATACCGGTCATGAATTTGATGTGACCAAACACATCCATCACGTAGTACGGCAGAAGCTGATCCTTGGCCGTGATCTGGCCCGCGGCCAGCGGGTCACAGTCGGAATAGTGTGCGAAAGTCATCAATCCCGTATAGAAGTTCATCAAAAACACCGCAATCAATCCTGGAACGGGGGGAAAAATCGGATCGAAAAACAGAGCATAAGGAAATGGTAAAGCTACACGTTCGGGTACATGAACAGCGGACCGCAGCGAACAAAGTCAACAACCGAAGCAGCCATCGAAAAGAAAAACGCTTTACGAGAGAAGGAGCTTCCGGTGGAAAAATGAAAGAAAAAACAAAACTCAACCAAAGGCAGTAGTTTTGCCGCAACTGCAATCGAAAACATATCAATTAGATTGAAAAAAAAACCCCGGGTGACGGGGTGGATCGTGCCAAACCGCGACGTTTGGTTGATGCTGCGATATACTAATGAACAAAAAACTAACTTGATTTACACAAACGTTGAACAAACAAACATTTAATCAACATCGTCAAACGAGTGAGCACCTGTACCAGAGATTGACCTAACGAAGGGAAAACTAATGTAGTTGTTACTTTAGGGCAGGAAAAGTTGTTCAAATGTTAAACCAATCGTTTGGATAGAAGGAAAAGAAACACATACTGTTAGTATTAATTTAAAAAAAACTTTTAACATAACGTTTCTGCTGGTTTGATCAATAATTTCGAGGAAAAATTCAAAATCATTTTAACAACTTTAATACTCACGTATGCATTTTTATCTTTGGCAACAACTAGCTACATGTACCCAACCGGTTTCTGCCATATTTCATTTATCGTAAGGTGATTCAAAATAAAAAAAATCGAACAAGCAAAAAAACCCTCCAACGGGATGGAAAATGTCCTTTCCACTCACATTGTCACAAATCAAACGATGGTCCATTGAAAGCTGTTAACGCGAAGGGAGCCTTTTTTGCCACTCGTTTCGTGCGGGTGCGAATGTGTGCGAAGATAGTGGCGGCCGGAAAAAAACTGACACTCGAGTGGAAGTCGAAAATCGATTCGAGAGCACCGAGAGAGAAAAAAAATATAACCCCACGCATGATGCCACGTACAAACTTACATAAAAAGGAAACCCCAACAACCAGGCGGATGCACTTACCGAGCAGGGAGAAGTAGAGTGCACGTTTGGCCGTTTTCAGCGATTTTAATGACATGCATTTTTGAACGGACGCCTGATTGGTGCAGAACAGCGAGGTCCAGTAGAAAAAGCCGCCGATGATGACGGACCACACCGTGTGGCGGGTCGTCGGATTGGGATCGAAGCTGCGGTGGAGAAGAAGAGGCAGTGACACAAGCCGAAGCAGCAGCACAACAAACAGGAAACACAGCAGCCGGACGGATTTCACCGCAGTCACAAGTCATCGGAACATGCGGCGCATGTGGCAGGTTCGATTCGGTTCGGATTCCATTCGTGTCGAAGCGTCCCGCCGCGTTTTGGGGTTGGGAGTTTGTTTTTGCACCAAGATTGCACCAGCCAGGGTGGGTTTTCATTTTGGTGACCGAAAATAACATTGTCATTCGCCGCGCGGAGGGTTTTTCATCGAATCGACATCACCGTACATTTTCAACCGTTGAAGAATGATCATTATCGTGAAGCCAGACGCCGGACCAAGGGAGCAAGTGAATAATACAGATGATGATAGCGATCAGGCGATCCACAGCAAAACGGAAACGAAAATAAAAACAAAACAATACATTAAAGGAAAGTGTAACAAAATAAAGCAATAAAATATGTATACTTAGTTTTATAGTTTATATTATACTTAGTTATACAAAGTATACTTAGTTTAATGTACAAGAAAAACAATACAAAGTTAATCATGGAACCCTAATGAAAATTGGTAAAAATTAATGTCTAACTCCTGGAATGTGTTTTTTTTCCTTTTTTCCTTAAGGCTTGTTTTATCCACTCCCTCCCGAATAAACAAATCTGTCCAAAAATGACGAAAATGCCGAGCTTTACTCTAGTGGATTATTTAAATTTATTGTGTTTTCAAAGAATTTTTCTCAGAACTCTCCCCGCACACTTGTGGCACTCGCTTTAACATTCAAGTGCGACAACCAACGTCAGCAACGTCGTAGTAGGCCTTTTTCTTGTACCGGCACCAAACGAAACATAATACAATTTTCCATGACCGGTTAAGTTTTAGTTTTTTCTTCTTGTTGTTATTCTATTCGCATACTTTTCCTAGTGACCCACCGGTGACTGTTTATCGTCTTTCGGATCGCGCTGCCAAGTGGGAACCCCAAGCGCGCCGAAGCTGAAGCACCAATGGAGGCGCCCAGTGGTTCACACAAAAAAGCAAATTATGTGCATAATTAATATTTATGAACTTCCGTTCAGCTTCGAGGCTCCGGGTGCTGCCAGTGCTCTCCAGGAATCCCATGGAGCTGGGAACAGTGCTTTTTCCTCGGCCACGACAGCGGCGTGTATGACAAAGGCGACAGCGACTATGACGGTGAAAATGATGAAACCGATGCGCGCCATCGTGAGTGGGCACGAGCCGAGGTCGAGAGGGGTGGCGGGGCAGTGGGAAAAAATATAAACGACAAAAAAACACAACAAGTGCTTGAATAATACATGACCTATCCCGCGCAAAGAGCAGACCGGAAACGGAAACCAGGTGGCGATAAAATCAACCAACCCTCCGGGCGATGTTTTGCCATCGAGAATAAAAAAGTAAGATCATTCTCGATGACGAGTGACAACAAAAGGCGCGTAAGAGATGGCGCGATTGTTAGCTGGCGAGAACGTTTGTCGCGATTTAAAATAAACAAATAAACGAGTACCATTTTCCCGACCTTTCCACATATGCGCCAGAAGTCACGCGTATTTTAAACAATCATCAAACTTCATGAAAATGTACCATGAACTGGGAAGTTCCAGGACCGGGAGAACGGTTTGCTTTCCCCTTAAAAACCTTCACGTCCATACAAAGGTACTTGCTTGATTGTTGTGAACGCCGTGGATGAATCGTATGCACGTGTTGGTGCCCTTTTGCAGCGATGGCGAAGCATGAAGGAGTGATTTTTAATTAAATGTGAAACCTACTTGAAAAATTCAATCCTGTCGTGTTCGGAGGCGCGGGAAAACACGTCCGGCAGGGCGGCCGAGTAGTGCGACCCGAGTGCGAGGATTAATATGAGCGAAAGCAGCAGCACGCAAGCCTGTCGAGGGAAGAGAAAGAGAAGCGAAAAATAAACGATTAAACAAAAGTGAAAATCTCAGTGAAAAGGCTGGAGGAGCTGGTGTTTAGATTAAAAAGTTTTTGTTCTCCACTGCGAATATTTCAAATAGAAGGAGGACAGGGCAACGTTCAACCTCAAAAGTATTTAGAAACATTTATTAAATTAAAGTGATTTATTTTCCTGAAAAAATACCAAGGCCTAACCATTTCCCTTCAATGAGCATGAAATCAAGCGAGCATAGATTAACCAGACAATCCTTTCCCGGTTTAGGACTTTGGAAGCGTTTCGGGCTACCCATCCCCACGCCTTCCCTACCTCCCCAACGACCCGTCGTTTTCCAGATATTTATCAGTAATCTTCACCTCCCTTCCGACTTCCGGCGCTACCCTATTGCAATAAGCTGTTCCGGACAATCGGAGACGAGCTTTGTCAACTTCATGCTAAACACAAACCCAAATGATAAATGATACGCCCTCGGCCCTCTTTCCTTGCGACCGGTTCCATTCCATTTCGCCTCCTCATTCCCACCTCCATTCCATCATTTCGACTTTGTGTTGGAACGAAATCACTTCCCCATTTAATTTTCCCAACTCCGGGGTGGAAGTGAAAAGCGTTCAATTAAGCGCTGGCACCCACTGGTTTCCCCTTTCCAAAGTACGCACGGACACGCACTGCTCGGCCGGAACAACAATCCCGTCCGTTTTTCGTTCATTCTTTCGGTTGATGATAATAATGTTGGGAAAAAAGCTTCGTCCCGGGGTGTCAGCTATTTTCTGCAAAAAGTTGACACCGCTCTTCATTGGCAAGCGCGATGTTCAAAGTCAGTCCCCAGTTTCTTTTTTTTAAAGAATGTAATGTCCAACCCCGTGAGCACCAGCACTTGGTTGGTGGAGAATCCGCCATTTCCAAACCGTCGTCGGCCTAAGTAGCAAACAATAAAACTTTCTAAATCATGTTTGAAGTTTCGCTTTCGTCAAGCCGCCGCGGCTGGTCGATGATTTGATTTGGTGCGAATCCCTTTCGGGGCTCGTCGGCTTCCGGTAATCCCACAAAGAGAGCGGGCCTACACGTACACACGTACGCACGCTAGCTGATTTGCGAGATGAAGTTTTCGCCCGCTCGTCCCGGTTGGATGATTTTCAATTTTTCATCGGGACATTCCCTGTGCAGGACATTCGCGTAAAGACAAGAGTGGTGCTACCGGAAAAGGCAAATGAATTCGACTGGAAACCGTTTTTTTTAATGACAGCTGTTTTTAACGTTACTGAAGTATAAGTATTAGTTTAAAATATTTCAAAGTCATTTTTTAATCATTTTTTATTCCAAATTTGTTATAAATTATTTTTACTTTTTAAATTAATTGAAAATTGAAATCCTTCTCATTATCCACTAATTGAACGCGACGTGAAACCGAAAACTGTACTTTCTTTGTATTCGTAAGGTAATAATAGAGCAAGAAGTTAATCTCTTGGAAGAAAAATATCGTGAATGAAATTTCCCTGTTACGGAGCTACAATGAAGACCCCTAGCCAGGCGCCGTCACCCATACCACACAGTTCCATCCGGTTTTTATTGTCCCACACAACCAGCAATATAATAAACACAACCATTCAAAAATGTTGTTTCCCATTCCGAGCAACAAAAGCAGGGTAAACAGTTCACAAACTAACAGCATCGTGGTAAACGGAGCCTTTCGGCACCCGCGGTTTCACCCCGCTCGTTTTAGAAATGTGTTTTTTGTTTTTGTTTACACCCAGTCTGGCGTCTTTTTCATTTCCTACGGCGTAAGGGGTAGCCCCAGCTCTAGCAGGCGGAACCATTATAGCGGAAATACATTTGGCGATGGCAGGGATAAATAAAGCTGGCGCCAGAAACTGATAAAAACAATCACTCCGTACCCCGAAACAAAAACGGTAAAGCATAACATCATCAACCAGCATAACATCATATTAACACCCAAGCCGTGTTATAGGAAGAGGGGGAGAGGGAGAACAAACAAACAAACAAAAAAGTCGTTTCGCCTGCTTTTATGCGCACCATTTTCTTATTTATTCTCAAATTATCTTTCCCGCCGTCGCTGTCGGTGGCGGTGACTATTCATCGTCACTTCCGGCGTCACGCGTGATTCCCATAAACGGGAATGTGCTCCCGTGCCGTCATAACCGTTCCCGGGAGGAAAACACACGCCACGACAAAATAGTTACATCCCGGAAGAATGGTTACGATCTAGTCAACACATCGTTTGACAAACGGGAGGTTCCTTTCGTTACAAACATTCACTTTTGTGTTCCAAATAGTTCAGAAAGGAGCGACATGAATCGAATAAACTGGGAAACAGATTCTAACCCGGAAATTTACCAACTCTTGCAGCTAATTGCAAGAGGATCTCATTTATAGCTCGACATATTTAACTAAGAAAACCAACGCTACCAACCCTGGTGAACATATCCCGAAACGTTTGATTACAGATGCCGAGAATGATTTATGTGCGTCGAACAAACACTTTCAGGTACCGGTGAAGTAATAAACTCATAATCCTCGCTTCCGGAATCGATTACATGCAAACATTATAATGGAAAATCATACATCTTTATCAGGAAATCTGAGATTCCGTGCAATTGGGGTCCGTCTTTATATGATCGTTTGCGGAGCAATTTCTTCGAACACATCAATTCCTTCTCTCCACCAAATGACCAAATAGGATTTGAAATTGGAACATGAAGAGCCACGCAATTACACGAATCGAAATATGTTTGAGGCGTTACAATTTTTCATGTGAAATTCATTCATCAAGTTCACCCGAAAACATTACGTGAACGTTCTCCCCGCCCCCTAAAACTCGCTGTAATTGCTCCAATGGCCCCGGATGCGAGCGCACATCTAATCTGATTTCCTTCTACTCAGGAATCTATAACCCCGTTAGCATGTGAAATGTCGCGGAGCTCCGCAATCTGCAACTCAGTTTGGGCGCGAAGACATGCTCGAGCAAACCGAACGGCGAAGTGCGGTAATATGCTTCCCGAGAATCCCACAACGAGAGCTAATCATCCTTCCCGGCAAACGTCACGTCGACAAACGACACGACCGGGTTCGAAGTTTGCCTGTTTGTGTGTGTGTGCGTGTGTACCATCAAACAACGAGCATGAGGGGTGGGTTTATCGAGAATTCTGCATAAATCTTGCCCAATGAGTAGCAGCTATCAACGGAAATCATCACAAAACGGACGGGCTTTCTTCGGCTCGTCGGCTTTCGGATTCGCTGTGCTTCCATCATTCTAGAAGTTGATGGCCCTTTTTTTGCGTGTGACTCCTCGTGCTCAGATTTTTTTCCGCTCTTTCACCAAAAAAAAAAAACAGAACCTTTCGCAGCAAACGACAGAGGCTGGTTCTTATCTTAACGGCACCGATTCCACGCGGGCTCGGCCAGCTTCGTACGCAGCGGTGGTCTTAATACACACAAACAAACAAAAAGAAACACTCCAAGAGGAGTGCCTCCCTACGCTTGAGTAAGAGTGGGGGCAAGTACACAGCAACAACAGCGTTTCCCAATCTCTAGGTGGGCCAAACCCGTCGTAAAAATCGAGCCGCCCAGCATCGATGGCCCGAGTCTTGGATAGCTTGCTCACCGAGCAAAACGAAAAGAAATGGAAAGGGATGTGCTCTATCATGTCCGATTGCTGCCAACAACCAAAGTGAAGTGACTTAATTTTCATTCCCGGAAAAATTCACTGCTCCGTGCTGAGGCTTGGGAAGTAGGGAAAAACTTCTTCTAGCGCAAACAAAGGGAACGGCAATGAACCGTTTCGCCGAGCGGGACTTACCGGCAAAACAGTTTCTTCGTCGGAAAAATCACACACATTCATTTTTTCACGCTTTTATTTATTTCCTCCAGCAACATTTCATATTCCACCGGCGTCGAAACACTCATGCCCGTGCTCGGCCCGATTTTCCACGAGGGAAGGGCGCGTATACGGTGGCAGGGGGAGTGGGGTGCAACTTTGATTGCTCGCGCCTCCGTTTCCAGCTCGCGGAATGATTGACTGAACCGCTCCGGTTTGCCGACGTGCCGACGACAAACGACGATCGGCGCAAAGTGACGGAAGGAAATAAATTTTCCACTGTGATTTCTTTAAAGCCCATCACGTCACACTAGCACACAAACACACATACACACACATGTGCGCCAACGGAAACGGGGTGTGAGCAATGAGGCGAATTTACAACCACACCACCGTTCCGGTAATGCCGTTCCGGGAAATATTTATTCAAATGCCTCATATTGCATTCCCGCCGGCCAAACGGGAAAAGGAAAAAAAAAAAGAAAAACCTATCGCGCGAAATTTACATATGACTGATTGCCATAATCGGATGCCGTTTGTCAGAGAAGCATCACTCGATGGCATTCGGTGGCACCCACACGGCTTCGCTTCCGGTTTCAGTTTGTTTGGTGGCAGCGAACCAACTCGCTACGGGATCGCGATCGAAAGAGAGGAAAGAAATTGATCGAAACACATCCCGCAACTTGGCACGAGCGGAAAATGAATGGAATTTCCCACCGAGCCGCTCATCGCCCGCGATACTCCGTTCGCGGCACACAACTATATCTTTTACTTTCCGCGGGCGGATGAAATATTCACATCATTTTTGTGGAATTTGCCAGTGTGTGTCGGTCTGTGTGTGCGCTGTTGTGGCCGTAAGCGGTGTGGCGTCCCATTTGTAGTTGTTTGATGTATTTCCGTCTGCCAGCTTAAGGGACAAAGCATGAGGAACTGCGCTCCGTCTTCGAAATTTGATATTTGTTTCCTTCGCCTCGTCGTTCACCAAACGTCTCGGGGCCATAGATACGACTTTATCATTTTGATTCATTGCAGCAAACGATTATTTAGCGAGTTAATTTTCTTTAGCACCATTTTTCGTTCGTTCAGATTATACCCCGCCGGTTGGCAATTTTCACGAATCAACGTTAATACATCAAAATGCGTTTTACCGCAAGAATTCGCCCGTTCTGGAGTTTCATCCACTTTGCATGCGCAACCGGCGATAATTAATTTATTTTGCAATCAACCGAAAGGCAGCACGAAGAAAAGTGTTTCGTTCTAGTAGTCTTTGGCACCCCGTCCCTCGGGGATTTTCCACAGCTTGTTGGTTTTTTTTTTCTATTTACACCTGTTGAATTTCGGTTCGTACGCTCCACAAAAAGACTAAAACAATCTGGTGTTGCCTACTTCTCATCATCGCACCAATACCAATTAAAATAGCTCGCGATGCCACACTGTTGTTTAAAACACACCCCATTGCTGGTAACCACCCCGAGAAGGGTTTCCTAAGCACAGCTTTTACATAAACCAATACTTTATCTCAACGAAGAGCTTGCCTCCCTGTTGCGCTCTGTCGGCCACCGGCAGCATCCAAAGGAGGCTAATGTTGCCCTATTCATCTTAATAATGTACACAGGTGAGATTACACTCATCCGTTCACCTTGCGATCCAACTTTGTCGATTTGCCGCTCAAAGTTGCCTGCCACCGTTGTGCTCCTGCGAAGTCAACCGGTGAAATATTAGCCCATCTCAGGGACGAAGGGATGTGGCGCAACTTGTCACTGCCATGTGTCAAACAGCGTGAGTGTGTGTAACGTCAAACGGTGTAAGAATAAAAAACAAACAAACAAACAAAAATGTTAGGCACGGTGACATCCTTGGGTACCTCCCAGCAAAGCACGAAACCATATGCACGAATATTTTCCAACCGCTCGGCGAATGCT
The DNA here is from genome assembly GCF_943734705.1 of Anopheles coustani. Taxonomy (NCBI): domain Eukaryota; kingdom Metazoa; phylum Arthropoda; class Insecta; order Diptera; family Culicidae; genus Anopheles; species Anopheles coustani. The sequence continues at coordinate 59,652,602 of NC_071289.1, forward strand.
TCTCCAAACTTCCACCGAGGCTTCCCGCGCGAAAGAAACAATAAATTTCCATTAGGGTTTCAACTGGGCCGTCTTACGCAAATGGCAACGGTTACTTTTGCTCCGCTTTTCCCCTCGGGGACGGTCCCTTCTGAAATCGAATGAACTGACAACGCCCGATGGAGGCGCCTGGTGGCGCACGGGTTGGTGGGGAAATATTTATACCCACCCACCCCTTCCAGCGCTGGCTTTTTGCTGTTGGCCCTGCTGATGTTTTCGCACGTTCGCTGAATTTCCAGCTCCACCACGGACACCGACTTTTCCCCAAAAAAAACCCATCGTTTTCGTTAAGGAAGACCCCAACCGGCTGGCCACGACCGCCATTTTGGGGTTTGGGGGGGTGGTGCTAATGAATGCATAATTTGTCTAATTACAACCATTTCTCTGCCAGCATCATCATATGACCGAAAACACTGGGAAAGACAGTATCGTTTCGGCGTTTCGTGACCGAGAGCGGGGGGGGGGGACGATTTCAATTGGCACTTCTCGCAGCAGCGGAAAGCTTTTCCCGTTTCACACCGTGCGAAATAATTGTCGTGAGAGCAGTTTTCCAGAGCAGGCAGCGTGTGACGCAACGCCGTTGACAGAAAGGAGCCTAATCCGTACGGGATCTTTTCGTAAGTCTCGAGCACATTCGTGAGGCTTGGTGTGTGGGTTTGGAAAATAACATCATTACGAGATCAAGGTTGTGTTGTTTCGGCGTTACACCAATAAAAGGCCAACGTGCGTAGGTTTGTGGGGCAAAACGACCCTGACACTTGCAACTATGGCGCTAATTAATCGAGTAATTGAAATAAATAGAACAATTATGAACAGAGGACAACAGTAACAGGCGAGCACGTCTGGTTCTTTGTCGCAAAAACAGACAAACGAAGAACAAAAGATACACGCTTCAGTCCCATCTTAGGTCGCAACAAAACACACTCTTTCCGATGTAAACAATCGTTACTTTGTTTTTCAAGTTCACATACTCTTCTGCAGTGCGACGGAAGATTGTATCTCAACAACTCGAGCTGAACGCCTTTAAGCGAAATTCTAAACGCTGCCATTTAAAGGTCATTTACCCAAGACTGTTTCTTTTAACAATAAATGTATCTTTTTGTTTACTCATTCAACAGTTTCATCCAGGCACGGATGAGTTTGTGCTACAACATCCTTACACTGTCGACGGCATTGTTTGTGCTCCCGTCGAACATTGAGATTCTTCGCATCACTGAGTCAAAGCACTTCCATTGCATGTTCCATTGTCCACAATAGCTCAACGTGTCGACATGTCGCTCAAAAGAGCATCCTACCAGCAGGCGAAAACTTTGCGCCGCACGTTGCAAGGATAACAGACCGTCTCCTCTTCATTACCGGGCAAATCCTATCATTCTGACGAGCTTTTGCCGTCTCTACTTATCGACACCCGGGATCCGGAAGGCTAGTGGGCACCACTTGATCATCTTAATCTACCCACCATTCACCCACGCACCTCTTAACCTTCGCTAAGAAGGTGTCAACACGAGCGACCAGCGAAGTAGCGGGAGCGGTGACAAGTGCAAACAAACGCAGCCGGCAGGGGGAGCCCGGGCGGAGGACATTGACAGACAAGTAAAGCGAAAAGAATCACTTGATCATTCGTCTCGTTGACGTTGCAGCTCGCAAACGCACCCTTTACAACAATGCTGCTTTCGGTTTGCTCTCCCAACAAGGGTTCTTGAAGTGATTCCACGAACGAATCGCTGCTCGGTCGGCCCTCAACAACGAATCCATTGAAATACACGGTGTCAAATGTAATCTCATACACCTTCTAACAACAATTAGTTTTTTCCACTGTGTCGAATTTTCTTGGTTTAATTTTTAATCATAAGCTATGTTACTTTAGATCAATTGTTTTGGAATAATACCGACTCCAACTTTTTTACCAGCTTTGAACGATTTTTTAAAACCTATTTCATGGTTATTTGCTCTCAATTTCAATAGATTGCGGTATAGAACTAGGCTAATGTGGACATATTAAATTCTTCCATCATCGGTTGCGGATCAAACCTGCTGCGGTAATATTAATCAGCCTAACCTGACGCTACTATAGAATAAATAGATTCCTTCGGAAATTACTAACGCCCTGTCAGTGTTTGACAAAAGAAGGATAAATACTTGTTCATGCTTTTTCAATTAAAAAAATTGAAAATTGTCTTAAATCACTCGCTCAGGGCTAACTGAACAACTTAAACAGGATCTATTTTGGATATTAAATTATTGAATCCTACTATTCTTTCTTAGAAGCTCGATATAAAAATTTCGTTGAACTCTCAGATTTTTTAAATGTCAACACAACCTGAAACGTTTTCATCTTATAGATGAACAGTTAAAGATGATAAAAAAAATTTTGATGACTTGTGTGAACAATTTCGTTAGGTGTAACGTTAGGAAAATATGTAAAACAAATATAAACTGTATCGTTACCACTACGGCTCGATGAAAAACAGTGTCTATGAATATATTGGACACCGTGTAAAACGTCATTGCTGGGGCTAAGAAAACGAACAAGCGCAAGATTGTTCCTCCAAAGTAAAGAGCGAACAAAACAATAAAATAAAAGAAAATTCCATCTCTGATTTCCCCCACGACGTGTGTGCTTATGTAACGGGATTTTTCCTTTTCATTTAATGTAATGCTTATCATGTTTTTTCTCTTTAACAAAACAAATCTTCTTCTAAGAGCTTCCGGGAGCAGGTACAAAATAAACGCACTATTATTGTGTGCACCCCCGCTTACACGACATGCACGACCCAACCAGCCTGGATTTGGGTTCCATTTGAAAATTGAGCAGGCCGGAGAAAACTCCATACAAAAAAAACCAGCTCTCTCGGACTTAGCCGATTTTTGCGATGCCACTCTCGGCGATTGCCGTCCGCAGATGCCGCGATAGTGGCGGAGACCCGTCGCTCGCGGACTTAGCCAAATTTTTCGATCCCGCTCTCGAACATAGCCCGCCGCAGATGCCGCGATAGCAAAGGAGCGTCCTTTTTGTGCGATCGAACGAGCGCGACGATGTGCGTGTGGGTGTTTTTTCCCGTTCGCACAGCGCATCTCACACGCAGAGTGATTTTGACACATCGAAGTAAACAACGCAGCACGGTAAGTTCGCTAAAGTTTTTCGCTGATAATTACATGTTATTTTACATTTCAGCTGCTACAGGACAATATTTCTTATCTTCAATCAACCCTCAATCGATCAACCTACGATTCAGATCAGTTTGCAACGTAATTTAGCCGCAGCGTGCAACTACATCATCGTAACGAAACCGCACCAGCCGAGATGTAAACAATCTGGTGAAGTGAAAATGTTTCATCATTTCGCTTATTGTATTTTGTTCTTGCAGCATTACAAACTTAAACTGCATGTTTAGCAATGACTAGTTTTGGCTGCATCAGTTGCACTGCATTCGGTCACGACGGATATATTTCAGTGCAGCAATCGATTCAAATCTCCATCGTTTGTGTATCCATCATCCGGATCGTAAATAGTCAGGTGAGTCGAAGTGAAAGTATACTTTATCCGAAATGGATTTCCCCATTTCACATTGTGTTCTGTGATTTCAGCAACGCATCCGGTGTAAGGTGTATCTTCAGTGCAACCGGTGTGTTTATCATTCCGGTGGCCTGGTTTCGACTTGCACATATCCTGCTCGGTGTACATGGACAAAGGTATCGTGGCGTTGAATAACGCACCAAAGAAACTTCTTCAAACATGCAGGTGAGTTGTGATGTGCGTGTTTGATAATTTTTATAACGTTGCTAATTATTGTTATAACATTGTTTGATTATCACAGTGTATTTTCAATGCAAGAAAGGCATTGTGTGTAGATGCCATCCAGCCGGCTGCTCGTTCGATGAATAGACGGGAACCTCTAAGCTTGTGCGTGAATGTATTGCTTCCGCTTTTTTTTTTTTATCGAAAAATCAACAAAGAAATCAGGTGAAGTATGAAACGAACATTACTTATCAATAATAGGTCAGTATAACGGATTAATATGAATCTATTCTTCCAGCTGCATCTGGTGCCACAACAGCTTTTATGAGGATGCGTGCTTCCGCGGAGCTAGAGGTTCGGCATTGACGAATATCAGGTGAGATTGATTGATAAAATCACTTGAGTGATAACAAACACTTCAAAACTGTCCACCAATATATTTACTATTGCTATGCTTATTTCGAATTTCAGCTGTATGTACATCTTGTTTGTTTGTTCTGTGCTTTCTTCATAACAAACGAGTCTGTATTAACATGTAGTCTGCATGAACAGCTACGTTTTGGACGGACAGAGGAAATGCGCACATGATTGGTATCATCAGAACAAACAATCGGAATCAATTAGGTATATATGATGGAATGACATCATCATCAGCGGTACTAATCAGGTAAGATATGAAGTTAAACTTGACGATTCGAAAGCATTTGTTAATATCTCTATTTAAATAATGTTCTCTTTTTTGGCAGCACGAACGTTCCAACACGATGTGTGTAAGGATTCGCATTCTTCAAAGCATCCAAGCTAAACGTCCACGATAGGTCAACGCCACTAGGTTTTTACTTCTTTATATCACTTCCTTGGTTAACTTCGCTTTTATGAACAGCATCTTCGGTGAAATTGCAGTACAGCGGAATATTTCTGGGATTTATTTAGGTAAGTTTTCTGCTAAGACATATCAAAATAGAACCATACAAACGCTGTGGGACACAGGGAGGTGTATTTCGACATTAGACGTCCTCCGCTTTAATTGATCTTGGAAACATTATATGATGTCCTATGCCTTCAACGACATCACCATCATCATACCTGATCGACGGAAAAATCAATTGGTAAGTTGATATTTTATTATTTAAAACATTTACGATCCTGATTACACCAATCATGATTTCAAGAGTGATAACTTCGAAAACTTAAAATTTTTTATTAACAATTTGCTTACGTTTACTGCATGGCATCAGTGTTTATTATCAATAATCGAGTCTATGTATTAAGATAAGGTTTAAAAAATCGGCATAAAGTTATTATACCTAAAAGGCTAACGTAAACTATGAATATCAACTATACCGAGTCAATATAGAAAATTTCGTAAATCAACTATATTGAATAGATATCTTTAACACACAATAACAACAATCCTTTGTTCATATCGTTCAACAATAATATCGAGTCGATTAAGATTTATTAAGGCAAATAATTATTTATTCTACTTTTTTTCTATTTTTCATTCCAGACTTATCTCTGCATTGCATAGAACGTGTAATTCGTGGGTAGTCAGCAAAATAATTTTCGTTCAGCGTATTTATTCGGCGCACGGGCTGTGACGTCACAGCCAAGCGTCGGAGTGAAAGAAACAAATACACCGCGGGGAAAAGTAACTCAAGGCCCTGGGGTGCTCGCGCGCTCACCACTGAAATAGCCCGCGAAGACGCTGCTATCGCGGGGAGTTGTCGCTGTCGGCTATTATTTGCAGATAGCCGGCTATAACCCGCTCAACTCGAGTTTATAGCATTCAAATGGGTAGTTGGGGAAGAGTAAGCACTCATCTGTAAACATTCCTATCCCACGAACATGCTCAAACACAAGCGCTTCAACAGGAACAGTACACAGGACGGCAATGTAACAAGAAACAGTTGCCAGTGAACCGAAAATACAACGAGAGGGCTTGAAGAAAAAATCGAGCGCAATACAATGCATGAACATACTTGGACGAACTCACCTGAAACGTATCTGCGATAACGACCGCCTTCATGCCACCTTGGGACGAGTAGAAAATGCACACGAAGTAGATGAGGACGACGGCGATGTACCGGTTCAGACCTGTTGCTTCCGAGAGGGCGATGGCAGGCGCCAGCACGGCCACCGACGTGTAGAACAGCATCTGCGTGGGAACGAAACCGGAAGCGGGCAATGAATAGTAGTCGAGAATGGAATGATTCATGCACACCGTTCCAGCAGGAGTTGGAAAAACTGCGAGTACCAAGGGTACAAGAGTACAGTTCCGCCCGAGTCTACTTCACCTTGACGCTGAGAATGGTTTGAAATCGGTAAAAGAACCAACCAGAAGGAGCACTAGTGTGGTTTCCTAGACGCTGTCCTAGCGAGCCATCTCAAATGACGGTGATGGATTGGGTGCGAGGCGCACAGGCAAACACCCACTACCAAACGCCGTACGGTGGGTCCTGCGATTGCTGCGTCATAGGTGCTCCAGAAAAGGGTCTCCCTATCCATGCCCCAGTCACAAGGAAACAATTCGAGTGGGAGAAATTTGCCGGTAGAGGATTAACCGGGATTGACGCAAGCACAGTATACGCACACACTCACTTCCTTGCCGGAAGTAAAGATGCAAGGCCCCCTTTTTCCACCCGACCAATACTTTTAAATCATCGTCCACACCCCACACTCGTGATGCACTTGAGAACAAGCGAACGGAAACAAAAAGTAATGGCCCTAGCAGGTACTACAAGGTAAGCGACATAAGCAGCAGTAAATGGTAATAAATATTCGCCCACAATAAATCACAACTTGCCGTGTGCGACGTCGTTCATGTACATGCTGTACATTACACAGCGGTGTAGCATAAAAAGAAAAGCCGGAACAATCCCACATCCGCCGTGCAACCGCGGGGGTAGGAGCGGGGAGGCTTCCCAAGGGTGTCGCTCTTTTTAAGGTAGGCTTCGAATTAATCCATAAATCCTCGCAGATAGCACAGTAATTCTCGCAAAACCCCATGCACAGCTTGCTTGCACCAGACCAGGTATGTCGAGGACAACACTGTTGGGGTGGCGAGATGGTAGGAGGGGGTAAACTGGCAGATAAGAAAGCAATTTCGGTTATTTGCACAAGAACAGGAAAGCTACAAATGTCAGTAGCTACGGACAATCGGTTTGGAGATTTGAAATGTGCCGCTTTTCGCAACTACAACGAAATACGTACGAAACTTTTCCCTCGACGTCTCGATGGTTTCCCTTTTTTCCTTTTCCTCTCACTCTCCCTCTATCTTCTTTTCCTATCTTTTCCCTCTCTTCCGTTTTTTCTCTAGGGAAATGAAAATGGAAACCAGCAGACAGGAAAGCGGCGTTTGCCGTAGAGTGAAAGAATGGAATAAAATTCAATCAAACTTAATTCCATCACCCACTTAATCCACCCTTGATAAAGTTTACCTTACCCTCGCTTACGTAATCAGTGCCTGTCGCAGTGGCTCGGAAGGATGTAATCCTTCCACCAATCTTACAAGGTTGGCCTTAGTTGGCCACGTGCGAGAGTGCGCCTGTCTGAGTGGCCAGCAAAAGGGATTAGTTCTGAATGGATGCTTCGGCAAACGGGTAAGTTGTGCCACTCGGTGGCCATTTCACCTTCCAAGAGCAATAACATTGACATTGGATTGTTAATCGCGCTGGCAAATATAAATGCAAAAACGAAACTATTGGAAACATTAGCATGGTTTATGGAACAAATAATTGGAAAATTAATTAAACAATTGAAACAAAATGCTTGGAATAAGAACAATAACCTATCATGAAATGCGTGTATGGGATTATACAAATGAATACAAGGGACATATTTTAATCGATTTTCCAGTACACTCTGGATTATCAGTTTACGATTACGGTATCGTGATTCTTTTTTCGTACGAAATGCCTGTGACTGCTAAATATTTGTGAATGGAAAATATAATAGGCACAACTTTATTTGTGGTGTGTCTGGGAATGAAAAGTGCGATCTTCAGCTTGGGAAAAATGTTCCGTGCGGTGTTGGAATGTTCTCGACAATATATTTACAACATTTACGAGTTGTAAAACTGTCTTCATTCAATTAAGTTCAACCAAGTTCAAATGCACTTGGTTACAAAACATAGATAACTTTATTTTATTTTTGTTTCTTCAAAACTTCGGTTATCTATTCTTAATTTGGCTTTAATATTCAATCAAATATGCAACACATTTGAAGCTAATCAGTTTTGAATCATTCTCACTTATTTTATGAAAACAGAATTGTAAGATTTTGATTCTCTGTTTATTGACATTTCTAATGTTCATATCAATTTACTCTCCTTGAGGAAAGTTCAACCAATGAAAAAAATTAACATTCCAAATTTGCGGTGGCGGTATTTTTCGATTCCAGTGAATTATTTAAGTTGGAGTGAAAATTTAAAGAATTTTCCCTAATTATTTCGTTAAAACAGTAAAGTACTTCTTTTATGTTCATTTGGTTAAAAACGTCGATAAGAGGGAAAATCCAATCCAAAATTCAGTATGGTTTACAACATTCAGCAAATATGAAATTGAATCGTATGTAATTGCAAAGTACAACCGTTGCATACACGATTCCAACGACTCGTAAACGAGGGTGAAAAAAGCTTTGCTAAATTACTTTACCTCCCAATCCCAACATCTAAGAGGTGTGAAATCCATTACGGAATAAGCAAGCACATACAACAATTCAATCATTCGTCTGATTACGAATCAAAACATGCCGGATGCCGGTCTAGGGCTAGGGATCATAACTTTCCGTTGGCAGGCCTATCTCGTACGGTCGAAATAAGGTATCCCGGAAACTCCCGTGCGCGGGCGTGGTATGCATACGGCCGACGATTTAATTTTCTGCTTCAAATAAACAGCCTTCTACCGAGGGATAAGATTTCCCACAGCGGTAAATCGGTAACACACGGCCTGCCGGTGCGCCCGGAATCGGAAACCGGATAAGGGAAGCACACAAACGGAGCCAAGTTTAGCTTCGTTTTGCTTCTGTAGCCCGGCTAGAATTCTTTTAAAGCGATCTTTTATCTTCCTACGGTTTTGCCTTTGCCCGGGACGTTTAGAACGACAGGCAGAAATGCAAATAAGATGGGCGGAGTGGGAGTTGGTAAACATAAATTTACAACCTTCCGATTTACCTTTTTTTCCATCCATATGCCCCGCACACGTTTGGCCTGCGTTGAAAGCCTCTACCTCGAGTCCTCGGCTGGGAAGTCGATCAATCCCCGTCCCCCGTTTTCAAAACGGGGATCCACATTTCACCATCAACGCACCCTTCAACAGCAGCATTCCGAACCCAAGAAGAAAACGACTACGATGAAGAAACAGATAGTACAACACAACAAACAGTCGAACTTGTGGGAATGCGGTTTCGGGCTTGATTCGATTTAACGAGCAAAAATGAAAGACAAGATCAAATATAATCAACGCAAAAGCATCATCAACCCGCCAGCTGCAGGCCCATATTCGAGCGCGGGGCCCCATCATCCACCGGATGATCCGGACGCTTGCAGCAATCAACGAAAAAGGGATGAATTTCGGTGAGGTCCCGTTTACGACCGTATGCGAGGTCGAACCCACATCTTTCCCCACCGTCGCCACGTCGACGCAGGCAAATACTACAAACTCACTTTCTCTCTCCCGTAACAACGTTCCTGTTGTTGTGCCCGATGGAAAAGAAAAGGGTGTGAGTGTGTGCAGGCCCAAAGGAAGCGCTTTTGCATGCGAGGGAAGTGCAGGACGCGGTGAGAAAACCCCCGGTCGAGCACACACCTACCCAAAACCCATTGCTATCAAGGGTCGGATTTTTGCAACATAAAGCCTAACCTAAGTTTCCCGCACCAGATCGCAACAATATCGGGACCATTTTTATCGAAGTGCGAATATCTGGAATTGTTTATCCCCACCGTTTCGGGCTGGGATGAGTGTGTGTGTGTGGGTGTGGGGGGTAGGGATAAGAGGGCGAGAGAGACCCATAAAATAGGACGTTTTCAGAGGGGAAACAGAACCGAACGGCACACCGACGGAAAGCGCACAATGGAGTCGTATTTCGGGACGAAAGGCTTAACACCGGAAAGAGCTCCAAGTACGAAGAAGCCGTGTGTGTGTGTGTGTGCGCGCCAGGTTGGCAAGTCGTAGCGAGAAGTTGGAATGTGCGAGTAAAATACGGCCACAAAATGTACCCTCAGCTGGCGCGGTTCGGTGGAAAAGTTCAGAAACACAAAATGGAAAAGAAAATCTTGCGGGGAAGAAAAAGAACCCCGCTGGAACGGGGCACTTTATGGGAAACAATTATACTTACTTGCAAAATGTACAGCACAGCACCGAAGACTCGGATCCGCTTGTCGAAGCGCATGCCGAGATATTCGTAGCAACTGGTAACCTCTAATTTGTAGTAGATGGGATAGAACACTTTTACCGCAACCGGTACGACCAGAACCATCGATATCACTGCGTTGAATAACGTTGGATGCAAACATGGAAAGATTCCGGAGTAGAAGAAAATTGCAATTAAATAACGGTTAAACTGGGCACCACTCCGGCGGTAGCTAAGGAACTCGTTCTTCTCCGTCCCCCCATAGGCCTCTAGCCACCATTTAATGCACCACAAACATCGCCCTCTTCCTTACCGATCAGTGAAAACTGCGTTCCATTGAAGAACATCTCCGACGGGTTGCCCAGCAGCTCGATGGCGGTGATGAAGCTGGTCGTCAGGCTGAGTGTCACCGGGAACAGGCTCATGCCCGAGCCGAGCAGAAAGTCATTGGAACTGGCGCCGGCCGTCGCTCCACCGTCTTCCGCACTACCGGTAGATCCCTTCTTCTCGAACCAACCGTAGAAAACGCCTGAAAGAAAGGAAAGCATGGGGTAAGTAAAACATGCACCTTTAAGACGGCTGACGTTTTCCATCTTACCGATTCCGATGGAAATGACCAACATCGCTCCAACGGCCACATAATCGTAGACGGTGAAGGTACGACTCGTTTCGTCATCCGTTTCCTCCTGCGCCATCGCCGGTTGGAACGGGCTGGTCAGTGCGATCAACACCGCCACCACCAGATACATTCTGCCACCGAGAGCCATGCCGATGGAATGCAATCTACACGTTCTTCTTCACTTTTTGCACAGATTTTTAATCGCCACGTCCTGCTTGGTAGCTTTTCGGTTTTCTATGGCGTTTTTTATTGGTAAGAAAGACGTCTATCGACAAGTGCAAGATGAAGCTTCAGGAAATCACGGATCTGGATTGCTACAGCGACTGTTTCTTCGCAGGGTTGTCCAAATGTGGCCGACGTAGCTTCGGAAATTTAACCGGGGCGAGTAATTTACATTTCCAGACAAACCAAGAAAATCCAGTAAAGCTTTGTAGATTTTGTTCCTGTGAGAAATGATACACGAAAAAGAAGTGTGTCGCGTTATTGAATGCGTAATTTAACGGAAGTGAAACTTTATACGAACTAAAAATATCACATTTGAACATTTGCAATCGTTTAAAACGCAGTAATGAGTGTAGAAATTCTCTATTTTGGCTATTTTTGTTACAACATTTCCATAAATTATTACAGCATTTCCATAAATTAATGGTACTTCATTTCAAAAGTACTCGAAAATAAGTAGAGACAATACACACACCAGTTGAGCCTATGTACCACAAATCGTTATCATTCAGAATGCAATGTGTTGTATATTGACGCTGAACTGTTCCACTGTATTATAAAAAAGATTATTTGGAAATTAAAATATCAATGATGTTTTGAACACCAACCGCTCCTACAGAAAAGAACAGTATTAATAAATGTTAATATTTCAGAATTAGCTAATGTAAATTTTAAAAACAAATCTCGAACAAACCAATAAGCAAACTTGTAGTTACGCTACAAACTTAATATAGTGATCCAACGTACTTAAGATTTAATTTTCTTGAAAATGCACAAGATGCTTCGTGAATCTAGTATTGCAGCGTATAAAGTAATACCACAAACTATTGTTTCCTATTCCTACTTTGTACACTCTTAATAGAACATCATAAATTTAAAGCAGATTATATTGACGTATAAAAAGATTCACAAATCAAATAATTAAATAGGAACAAAGTTGCGAAAAGTTGTGTAGATAATAATAAGAATAATTTCATGAAGGATTCTATGTTGTGAATAAAAATATTGAACCAATAATTGTTGATAGTTTGAGAAAAATATTCACTGAAATTGGCAAAGGTTACACTTTTTCTCTATGAAACCCGTGTTTATCATCGCTGCAGATTTCAACGAAATAGAAAATTGAGAAGTACGCAATAGGTAAATGTTTAAACTACCACTTGCCCCGTAAAATACTTCACATTCACCTCAAAGAAAGGCACGACGCTTGCGATGGGGAGATTCTCGTAGGGTTAGGACAGTCCGGAACTGTGCTATCACTATGCGTCCCTGGCTATCGCGATGGTAGAGCATTCGCTTGGACACCTCTGACACTGGGCGGCTCCACTGGAAAACCCCCGAAATAACGGCACCCCAATCGCAAGATTGCTTGGCGAGATGTTTTGCGCAAAACTCGAAGCCCGGCACGGCAATTGTGGCACTGGCACTCGTGGCACACCGATCCGAACCGAACGCACCGTAAATGAACTCCGAACTGACCACAATCGATCGACTGCGGCAACGTTTATAGGAACAGTACTTTATCAAGATCCTCCCAAAACATCGCTTTCCGATATAGCCTGGGTGTCCGGCGTGTGTAGAGGTGCCCACGCCCACTAACCTCCGGCCACAGCAACAAACAATGCCTCCCTCCCCTCCGCTATTCTCCCTCTCCTCTTGCGCACCAATTCAATTACATTCATTGCTCGACCACAAGGTGCCACATGCCGATACTCGAGTGACGTGGGTCCATTTTTATCGTTCCCTTTCCCATCCGACAGCCCAGCTCCGCCAGCAGCCCGGTACCGGTATCAGTGCAGATCGAGGGAGTTAGAAGAAGATCTATCCAGTTCAAACTTCAGAAATGCAGTCAAGTCCCAACCGACCACTCACAAATGCTCGCACGGCCCAATCGATTTAGATACTGTCCACTGCCGGGGCTGCTGTTTTATATCGGACAATCGGGAGATCGACTCTCCCGCCCTCACACACGCGCACACACAAAGCACAAAGGCATGATAAAGCAGCTGCAGGCTGATTGGCTTATCAGTGAGCAATCACGGAGTCGAAAAGACCAGTAGCGCAGCTTCGTCTCTGACGCCGTTGGTGTCCGAAACTTGTCAAAACAATCGACCTTGCACCCGTCGGGCCGAATGTGGAGCTCTAGGCGTTGCATATCGGCAGCATAAGTGGTGCTGATAAGAATTTTTTACCCAAACAACATTGAACCGGGTTGTTGCTCCGAAAAACGTGACGCGCTCATAATACCCTACCCTTGCAAAACGGTCTGTCCCTCAGTCGATGCTGTTTGTTTAGTGTACCTTTTGCTGCTGGACCCGAACCCCAACGGACTTTGGACGTGAATGAATCATGACGCACTGGGAAAAAGGTGTGACGGTGCCAGACAAACAGATCGAACGGTCCCAAAACTCATCTACGCTTCCAGTCCATTATAATGGACAAGCGATAGTAAAAAGTAGATGATAAGAAAATAGCATACGTTCACGCAGACGTTAAGGAACACTGCAAACGTACATGGAGGTGGTGTGGAAAGTATACCGGAAATGTAACATGTGTCGATCGCCAATCGACAATCTATTTTCTCTCCAGCCTTCAAATTGGAATCTCTGATTGGCGTCTGATTTTCTATTCTTTGCCTCCCCTTATCAAGCCTCTAAATGTTGTGATTGCAAAGATGAGTTGGCAGCTTTCCTTGTGCCATTTTTTATTTTATTTTCCAGTGCCATTTTTTTGTTCAAGCATTCCTACTTATAAATAAATATCTGTTTTTGTTTTTTGTTATTTGGTCACTTAAGCATTTTCACTAGAAGTAATATTTACCTCAACGAAATTGACGCTTTCGGTGCGGCGCTGCCCGGTATTTGAGAAACGTTCTAAACTGTAGCAACACAATCAGTCCGAAGCGTCCCGTTCTATACTGCATTCGCAGCGCTGGCTATCGCTTGCTAGCAAAGGAAAGACCTGCCCAGACGAGGGGCCACACTGGCTTGGCGCTGTATTTTAGAAACAATTTTTACACACACTCCGCTGTCAGTAAAAGGAAACCACCTGCCAAAAGCACTACTGAACAACTTCAGAAAACAACTCGGTTAGCACCGCATGAAGCGGGAGAGATTCTGAGACGCTCACACGCGTGTCCGCACAGGTCGAGAGAAAATTCGAAACTCAATAAAATCCAATTGACCAGCGGCCATTTATTAGAAAAATTTTGCGCGCCATTGCTGCTGCAGCGGCTGCTGGTCCCACATACAATGTCCCCGGTACGTTTGAAGATAAGTGTGCGTGTGTGTCGAAGCAGGAGGATGCTTCCGATACGGTGCGCCACCCGGGCACAGCAGTGTGCGAACGTCTGTCTTGCGGGTGTTTCGAAAACAACATGTCCGCCAAAAAGGCCCGGCCTCTGATGAGTGGGCGCATACGGCGATGACTAATGGGCGGCTCTGTGTGTTGGTGGCCCATCGCGGTCTGCGGGGCGACCTTTCCGAGGTTCCGGAGTTCGACTTCACGCCGACTGGGTCACCCCGACGGTCCGTGCACTTCATTAGCACCAAACGGAAAAATTTTCCACAAACCATCTTGTTCGATTTGTTTTTGTGTGTTTTCGGTTCGGCGGTTCTGTTTTGCTGCAAGGCGGGAACAGCGCACGGTCCTAGGGCCAACACCGCGAGGCCTTTTTACCTTGCCTCAAGGGCCGGCCGGTAGCCGGTAACGCGCGGATATGTTGAGTTAGAAGAGGATGGATCTAGTTCGAACTTCCAGCGTGCGGACGTAACCAGCTGCACCGGTGCGGAGCGGTGCGCTGCAACCTGCTATTACTCGATACGGGGCCACAGCTCGTACACGGCACGACTCATTTCTCCGCTCCGCTCGGCAGATTGTCGCGCCTCGGTCGTTGGTGGATGGTTAGAGCTTTAAAACACTTTATTGCAGCTACGGACGGGGAATGGGAGCCGACTATCGCAATCATCATTTATGCATTAAATAAATTATTCTTTCGGCAGGCTGTCTTTTATCTTCACACACTATATGGGGACATTCCCATTCCACCACACGGCAGCGCCGAGTCTTAACTTAATCAGACATTCCTCGTCGCGCAAACCCTGAACTAATTAACCATCAGCAGCGGTTTTGCAGCGGCGCAATCGAAAGGAGATGAGTTCTCGCTCGACGCCGGGAAACTTTAACGTCGTCAAAGACGCACACGCACAGACAGCAAGCGAGGACGGCTCATCACTTCATCGCACATCAAAAGAATAAGCTCACCACTAACCACGAGCGGGGAAAGTTAATGGGTTTGACATTAATTAATTGTCTCCTAAGCCACAGTAATGCCGGCCGGCCGGTGGAGGCGGAGGAGAAGGACATCCCCCCCACCCCATGGAGGATGAGTTATGCGACCTCAATTCTGGGATATATCAAGTTCCCATTTTTTTGTTTTTGCTCCTTCGCTAGCCTAACGACAACAGAACGTTAAATAAATTAGCCCTTTCCGGTTAACTTACCCACCGTTCCGGGAACCTTTGGGGACTTCTGGAACTCGACAAAAAAGGACACTCCGCTTGCGAAGGACGTCTTCTTTTTCGCTTCCGCATATCTATCGCCAGGGCAGCGCCAAATACCCGACGCAAGAATTTGCTATTCTTAAAGAAATCCCGTTTCGTTCCGAGTGCGTCCTCGCATGCTTTAATTTGGAACGCGACTCCGTAAACTCACTTCTGTTTTGATTGCTTTGGCACATTGTCTCCTTGGATCATAACTTGCTGCTGCTGTTTTCAGGCCTTGGTCAGGCCTACTTTGGGTGAAATAGAACCGATGAAATAATGCAGTGCAGTTTCACTATTTGACTGACGGAAAAGGGTGACAAATCCATTAAAAATCCAATGGCAAAAGGCTGGTCTATGGTGGAGTGAAGTAATCTATCACATCTCCATCACGAGATTTTCTTATCTCAAACCACACCCCACTCTGGTTATCGTCCTACCCGTGACGTGTGTACGAATATTTTAATTTCCTGTCAACCGGGCATACGCACAGCCACCCTGAAACGGAACGAACTAACGACCCCTGCACGGAGGGTTGGGGCGAAGAAATCTTTCTCAATGGAGTGCGTTTAAATTGAACGGTCAATCGAGGAAGGCGGAGGCAAATCCTACTCGAATATTCTTCCCCGT
The DNA here is from genome assembly GCF_943734705.1 of Anopheles coustani. Lineage (NCBI taxonomy): Eukaryota > Metazoa > Arthropoda > Insecta > Diptera > Culicidae > Anopheles > Anopheles coustani. The sequence continues at coordinate 59,668,743 of NC_071289.1, forward strand.
TCCCCCCGTCCCCCCGTAGCACTGAAACACTTGAAACTTTTGCCAACCCCACGGCGGAGGTTTATTGCGCTAATTAAAATCTATCGAAGTTGAAGTGTTTGGAAACAGCTCATGCTACTTATTTATACCAAGCAGCGTGTTTCGCGCGCCCGGTGAGTGGCGGAAAGAGCGTCACTCGTGACATTATTTGCGACCGCCTGCTGATATGCTTCGGAATAGTTTAGGCTCATCAATCATGATTGCAGCTCGCACGGGCGAAGAACATTAAAACAAATACACCCAGCACCGTAAATTCTAAAGCTCGCCTGGAATGTGGCAATAATTTTTCCAGCCACCAACGTTTGTGGGAGGCGGGTGGAAATTTTTGCAACTTTTGTCGTAAATTTTATGCGAACAGCATTTGCTCCACACACAAACACACAATACAGAACGGGGCGGGAAATGCCATACAAGGGCGCAACAACAAAACGGTCACGAATGAAAACGAATGGCATTATTGCGGGTGACCTTAGAAAATTCGTTAGCACTTTATCAGTCCGCCGGAATGCATGAAACAAAAACAACCCAAGCTGTAAACACTGCGCCACAAAAACAAAATCCACCAGGTAATAAACAAAACTAAAGCTCATCCCAAACAACATTTTCATAATAATTAATACGTCCTTCTGCCGCCGTAAGTTATCATCAGCTCGTAGGCTGATTCATTGGCATCTTGAGAGAATCCACTTCATACTGCCTTAACGTTATTACCTCAACGAAACTGTCGCTTCCGGTGGGGCGATTCACGAAAATTTATCACAATTTTCGAAAACTCCTGCCGGCTGCTCAATAATGCCTGTTGCATTCGCTGCTGCTTGATTGGGACCATGCACTGCTGTGGAAAATCCGCTCGGAGGCTTTGGTAATTCACTTGGTTAAAAGCCGCACTGCCTTCGTGGAAGCAAGAAGCACAATTTTCTCTGTGGGCACAATTATACACAAAAACACACACACACGGGATCCGATAACGAGGTTGTGCACGATGCAAACGGTTCTGCCAGAATCGACCCAAGAACGACCCGACACGTCCAATATATTCCTTCCGCTGGATCGCGCGAACACCTGGAAGACGAACGCTCTTAACTCTGTGGCGTGTCGCGTCGCGAATGGATTAAGCGGACGGGCGGTCACTCTTGCCCGCTATCGGAGCCACTTCCAACCGAACTACCGAACCGACGCTCTATTTTCCCCTTCTACAGCTGCACCCAACTCGACAAATATCGGCACGGGAGCGCAGAAAGTCCAGCGCTCGCGAAACGCCACACAATTAACCTTAGCCGAGATGGTTCGCTGTCGCAAGGTTTCACCGCTGCACACCTGAAACCGAACCAAACCGATTCGAACCGTTAAGCGAAGCGGTCGATGCAGACGACCACGCATCACCGACGGTCAGTTCATGGCATCCCGGGCGGGAGTTTCCAGAGACCCACCACCATTGCAAGCCGTCATCAGCGGCATTACCAACGGCGGTACATCCAGCGCAGCGCGGAACGATTCGGTTCGAGGAAGATGGAACCGGTTCAAACCGAGCACGTGGTGGCCCGCGCTGCATGCACGTTCGATTCCGTTTTGTTGAAGCTTTCCGTTGGCGGTCCACGCACGCAAAGGAAATAAACCGCACGATCACGTCACTCACGTGCTGCTTTCAGGCAAACAGCTGCCGTCTTGAGATATTTCGTCGGCATCCAGCTTTGTCGCAGCGTCGTGCGGCAAGCGGGCAGCAGACGCTTGGGAGCCTCTTCTTGATCGATATACGGATCTTTGTCTTCGCAATACAAAATGGGTTCAACAGCACCGTAAAGTCCGTCCCTTGTTTTTCCACTGGTTTAAGATATTGGTTCTCTACACGAGATGTGGTTTTGGAATTATTGGGTTCAAGATTAAAGGAACATTACACTAAAAACAATGTCGCGAAGTTGTAGACGCTGAGAACGCGAAAAGAAACATAAACCTTTTTTTCTCGTATCATACTGAGAAAAGTATGAACGTGACTCTATGATACGTTAGTATGTGTTACGAGGGCTCCATCTGGAAGTACAATTTACATTAGTTTTTTATTAGTTACATTTTTTTAAATCATCTAACACTAATTCAAAACTAAAGCTATTTTTGTGAATAGCATTTACAATTATTATGTCATAAATAAGACCGGTTGTTATACACGTCAATTAATTTAAGGTTTTTCAATAAATATTTCCCATCTATTCCCACAGGTTTAAACTTTTCTTTTTAGACGGGGATTTCTTGTTAAAACGTATTATACTATCGTTTGACCATTTAAGAGTCAGACACTAGGTCAATTGATGTAAAGTGCGTTTGTAAATTTATTGGATGTGAATGATATCTACACACGTGAAGTGATTTAAAATACGATGAACTAACCTATAAGCGGGTTTTGGCCCATGCATGTAATTTTGGCCCACTGATTTCAAATAAAAATGCATCCTAACCATTTTTATAGTCTTGAAATCGATTTAGTCTAGTTAAATACCAAATTTGGGAGGGACTTCAATATATCGTAAATATCTACGAAGCTGTCTCTTTTTCAACAAATCATGCTGTTAGCAGATGGTTCACTCATCTGTAAATATAAACAACCACTTTGTAAATAAATCGGAAGTAATGTTTTTCTTAAGCGTAGTGTGTTTTTAGGAATTATCAAAACCTTATTTGAATTTTTTGAATACGATAAGTAATTTTAATTTTGATGTAAAAGTAAGCCAAAAGAGAATCAAGGAAATGTGGTTTCAACTGAAACAAAATTTGTACCCATTCTGAAACAGACAGCTCAGAAACTTTCTAAACGAAAATTCGATAATCCAACAAAAAAGTAAATATTAAAATATCTAATCAAACATTTAATCTCACTTATTTAACAATGATAAAAGTAAATAGCAGTTTCTAAATTATTTTAAAGATTATTTAAACCATAAAACACAAAAATGCATTTTTCATGTGGGCCAAAACTGATACACAGGTGTGCCAAAAGAGCGATAAAAAGTATGTTCGGAAATTGATAATTTTCCAGAGAAAACATAAAATAAATTCAATAATTTGAATTTTATTGGATGGTTTGATAGCTACTCGACATTACCATACCAAGTTTATCGTTATATGATTGATACAATGAATTCATTGATTTCTTTTGAAGTGACCCTGCCCTAAGTGGACCAAAAGTAATAGTTTTATACTAAGTAATAGTATATACTATAGTTTTTCTCAAAAGTTATAGTAAAAACTTTACAAAAAGCACGACATTATGTAAGATGCAAATAAAGTATGCCAGCCGTAACAGTTTTAGAAACTATTCATAAAATTACAATTTGTACCAGGGTACATCGTTCATTTTAAAACCAAGTAAGACAAGTACATACGTTCCTAACGAAAAATACGCATCATTTCAAAAGAAATATGCTATACGTTTATACTTTAATATTTAACTAACACACAGCATCTTTATGAACGAATGAACTTAAAACACAATGATGTGCTTCGATCGATAATTTCATCACTTGATCAACCTTTGACGAATGCCACCAGAGCAACTGTCCACCGCAGGGAGCTTGCCGACGAACCAACAAAATACGAATCGAATCCTTATCTCGCATACCCATGAACCACAAAAATGCCCCAAGCTTTTTGACCGGTCGTGCGCGAAAGCAGTTAACAGGCGCGCCCTGATTAGCGTTGATATTCGATCCGACGCAAAACGCTAACGCGTGGCGCAAACACTGAAGGCGCATACAAAACGATATCTAATTGCAAAGTGAGAAATTCGCTAACAACTCCATCGCCGCAGCCACAAATTAGTACTATCCCGTGGAGAAGTGCCACTACTGGCGGTGTTGGTGGGTGGTAGAGACGGTGCGTGGTCGCGTTTGCCTTTTGTCAATTTTAAATTCGGCCCACCGAGTGGACAGCGTTGCCGGCACGGAACTGATTCACAATGGCGCCCCGGCAGTGACGGAGCTGCGGCCAGAATTTCCCACATCCATTTGTGACACAATTACCTCCACACACATACACACGCACATAGAGAGGGGCCAGATCGGATCGTGATGTGATAAAGGCAAAGGCGGAGGGATCTGGAGGTAATTGATTTGATGGCCGCAGTTTTGCGCACAAAATATGATGGCGTTTCGCTAATTAAATTGCCATTTGACACCTGCTCCATCAACACTAGTAGGGGAAGGGGGAGGGGAGGGAGGTAAGGGATCTTCAGCCCATCGTATTGGGCACGAGTGGGCGTCAATTTGCGGCGGATGTGAAGTGAAGGATCCGTTCCGCAGCCGAAGATATTTCACTCGTTTGCGCTAATAAACAGTAATTATTTCCCGGTTCATAAATGGTCCACCCTGATGATCGCATTACGAAAATTCTCTATGGCGTAGCTTCCCGAATTGGGAAACGAAAGCAGTTAAGCAAAGTGTTATAACATTCAGAAACGCTTGTTTTTGGCCTCCATGACTCACGTTGAAGCAACAAACATCTCTATTTCGCCAATCACCCAATCCATTGGAAAGACTTTTCGATTGTGGCGCGACGCAACGTATCACGGCTTGGGCGCGTTGGTCGCGCGAATAAAAGGTCGCCGAACGTTTGTTCATTCATGTTTTGCCCGGAATATACCGCTAAAAACTTGATTCATGCGGCATCGCGCTGGTACCGCGCTAGTAACCGTCTTAAAGTTTCCGGATTCACGGGCAAGGATACGCAAGCATCGGGTCAGCGACCAGCGGTGGATCGTATAACGGCTGTATCCACCTGGATGCGCGCGGTGTATTGGATTTAAATTCTCCCCGTGTGCTGTTCCGTATGGCAACATCAAAGACATTTTTTCGTAATATATTACTGCCATGTTTGACATCCGTATCTGAGCTCAACGATTGATAGCGCACGCTGAATGTGACTGGAAACACTCACTGCCAAACAAAAAATCCCTATGAAACCCGCTTATCACGCAGCAGACAGCTGTTTGATCATTACGTTAACATCACAACGAGAATGAGCAATGCAAAATGATGAACAAAGTATAAATGGAGTGATTGTTCGTAGGATAAAAGTACACCCGGGGTGGATTTCTACAAGCACAAAAGCTCAACCCAGGGATGGACAAATGTTTCACTATTTGCAGGAAAAATTATCGTCTTGTACTATACAAACCTCACTGAATGAATGCGTTGAATGAAACCACCAAGAAGGGCGTCATTTTAAAAATCAATAAAATTATTTGGAGAAAAATCTAGCCCTGATAAACGACTTAAAGAACGTAAGGAAATTTATACATTAACTTTAAATTTCAACAGCATTTTTCCACTTTCAAACGATGCATTCCAACTTTGCATACTTGTTTCTTAGATCCGCAGAAAGTTTTTTGCATTAATCATTTTTTTAAACAACTCTCAAATCATCAAATTTTCTAGAAAAAATGTTTATTTTTTTCAAATTTACACAAACACAAATTTACTGGATTTTAAAATGATATCAATTATTCTAATCACCGCCAGTTGAATGTTCATCGCCTCTTTTATAATAAAATGGTTTAATCCCATCTAATTTTTTAATATTTTTTTTTTAATTGAAACCTTTCTGTGTCCCAGATTTGCAGAACAAGTCTTTGTATAGTACTTATCATATTAACTTACCTAAAATTTGTACGTTTTTGGTAAGACAATATTATAAGTACTATACAAAGACTTGTTCTGCAAAACTAACTAATAAGCTGTAACCAACGAAAGTTCATAAATACAATTGAAAAAAAATGGAAAACTAATTCTACTGGAAAATTTAAACCTATTTTGCGAAGTCATAACTGTGGATCCATCTAGGTTTTGATTCTTTTTTTTCTAATTCCAAACCTTCTGTACCACGGTTTTGTAGAACAAGTTTGTGTATAATACTAATTATATTAATTTACCTGAAACGTACGAAAAAATACATTTCAACCAATGGGAACTCATAAATACAATTAAAAATTATTGGAAACTAATTCTCGTGGGAAACTAAAACCTGTTTTGCGAAGGAATAGCTGTGAATGAAATACGTGGTACTAAATATGTATACGCCAAAATACGGCAATTTCAAATGTGATTCGCCGTAGTAAAATCTCTTTAAATCTCTTCGCCAGCAGAACAATTCTTTATTGTTTAAAGCTGAATAAAACAAATTTTGTGTGCGATATCGAAACCCTTTTTGTAAGCTTTTCTGCGCCATAATGTGTAAATATGGCAACAAAGAAAAAATATGTTGAAGGAAATCGGTTTATTGCATTTTAGAGCAAAACGAGTAGGATCATTGGTTAGACTGCCCATGACAATATAAAAAATACATTTTATATGAAACAATAATCCACCAATGATTCAAATGAAAGCATTTTTCGATTGATCAAAGTACTGAGAGATCTTCAGGGGCCGGTGTGTGGTTTTCGTCTGTAAAAATTCTTAGTTGCCCATCTTACCTGGAGGATGGACGCAGTTTAGTACTTGAACTATATCTTTGAAAACCTATTTTTCGACTTTTCTATCTTCCGAAAAGAAAATTATTACTTTTACCTCACCAAATTAAACATACAGTGACCGGCAGGAAAAAGTGCCCACTTCGAATTTTGTTGATTTTCGCTCAATATTTTTTTCTCAATCCAACTAGATATACTGCAAGTATTTTTCGTTTATTGATTTACATATTTCATATAAGATCCACTAATGAGTAGGCGAAAACATACATATTTTGATTTTGAGAAAAAAATAATAAAAAAAAGTATCTAAAAAAACAGTGACAAGAAAAAGTGCCCACTTTGAAATTTCGAGTTTTGCATAAAGTTTTGCATTGAGGGCTAACCAATTTATTGCGTTTTCATATTTTTTAGGTTTGTTAGCACTATTTCTGACATTTATACACGTATGATCACGTGTTTAATTCATGTTTGGTTGTAAATATACAATTTGTTTATGTTAGGTTTAGGTATCTCATTAATTTGACTGTTACAAGAAATTAAATAGCATAAAATATGTTTTATGGCACTTATCTACATTAAAGTAACTTATTCAAAGCACGAAATCCACAACGCAGCGGTAGGAAAATTCATAGTTACATTTTAAACGCACCGATCGGTGGAGGATCGCCCTCGTAGAGGAGACAAGCGCAAAACAGATGCGCGCATGGACGCTAAGATCATTCGTGAGGTCAAGAAAAATTCAAAAGTAACTGTCAGGGAAATCTTGGAAATACTTCAGCCATCAGTTTTTTAAAGAATTATCCGTCGCCGGCTTGTTGCATACGAGTTAAAGAGCAGATTTGATAGGAGGCGCCCTTATATCAGCAAGGCCAATAAGGCCAAGCGTCTTAAGCTCGCTGAGGAACATGCTGCTGAGCCTCTAGAGTACTGGAAAACGGTTCTGTGGTCTAACGAATCAAAATTTGAACTTTTTAATCGAAGATGGCATGAACGTATACAGTGCAGATCGAAGGAGGCAATGCTGCAGGTTCGCCACATCCAGGGCACAGTATGCCATGAAGGAGGCAACATTGTGGTCTGGGGTTGTTCAGTGGAGTGAGGAGCCTTGGGAACATTAACGGTGTTAAGACTGCAGATTACAACATAAACATAAACATACTGCAACAAAATCTGGAGATTTCACTGATCCTGACGGGCTTTGAAGAGAAGTTAGTTCTCCCGGCGGGGGCAAGTTCGACGCAGCCCGGCGGGGCCAAGTTCGACATACTGCCAAGAAGACGAAGTCTTTCTTCCCGTCTTGTCGGACAAAACTGTTGAAATGGCCTCCTCAGAGCCCGGAGATTAAGAATTTGTGGGCAATTCTCGATGCCAGGGTGGACAAAACTGATATATCGAATAAAAACGACAATTTTGAAGCTCTAATGCACGCTTCAAAAGAATAAAATCCCCAAAAACTAAAAATACTAGTACAAAGTATGCCAAATCGCCATCAGCAGGTTCTAAAAGCTAAAAGAGAACACATAAAATATCAAAATACATTTATTATTTCTTATTTTTATGGATTTTTAATGAATAACTGAAGTGGGCACTTTTTCTTGTCACTGTTTTTTTAGATACTTTGTTTTATTATTTTTTTCTCAAAATCAAAATATGTTTGTTTTCGCTTACTTATTAGTGGATCTTATATGAAATATGTAAATCAATATACGAAAAATACTTGCAGTATATTTAGTTGAATTGAGAAAAAAATATTGAGCGAAAATCAACAAAATTCGAAGTGGGCACTTTTTCCTGCCGGTCACTGTATGTTAAGCAATAAACTTACAATATTTTCTTTTTAAGTAAGACGTGTCGAAAAACTCGCACAACTCAATTGCAAAAAAATTATAATAAGCCGTAAGACTCTATTGTAAAAAATCATATTAAGCCGACAAATATTCAAAACCTAATTACAAAAAATAATATTAAGCCGTGCTAAATACCTGTCGAATCTATAGTTCGAGGAAAGCTAGTAACTCTGATAAAACGCCTGTAGCGGCCCGCTACACGCCAATAGCCATATCATTTTCCAAAGTTAGCAACGAAACGTTTAATTAATGGAATTGTTGAGATAGATTCAAAAACAATATCCATTTCCGATGCCTGAATGGAAAAGTAGATTTAAAACGGAAAACTGACATCGTTTTTAGGTCGAAAACACTCGATTATAATTATTATTAAAGCTGGTAATTCAAATAGTGAAGCTAAAATGTAATGGCTGTACATTTGCATAAATTAGTTAAACATTTTGTAGATTTTAGTAATTCTCTACAATATATCTCCCACAACACAGAACCATCCGGCAACAGTTCCTGTGCGAATGCTTCACTCCAAACACCGAAACCGAACGACAGACAAGGCTGAATCCCGAGCCGAGCATACATTCAACATTCACTGCCTCGTGTGTGTGTGTGCGTATGGGGGTGAAATGTTTGCCGTGACTAACAATCCGTTCCATTTGCATACGGAGGCGCCGTACGGTTCTCTCGTGCGAATCAACACACGGCCGCCATGCACCGGCGCATCCATCCACGAATATGATATTCTAACGGCTTTCGACATCGGCAGCCGGAGCAAAACCGCAGATTAGCATGCGGCCCCCCCACCTGCCAGCCGCGGCGCCCGATTCAATCCTTCCCAATATACCTACCCTACCTGAGTCGAGTGCAGTTTCCGTTGCGCAGGATGCGGCATCCTCTTCCCCGGGCATTCGCTGCTCCAGTTTCCAGAGTGTTTTATTTATTCTTCTAATTATGATAAATTGCCGCATTAAGGCATTCGCTTTCCATTCGCTCCTCACACCGCACCGCATCGCACCGCCCCCGGGGGTGAGGGAAAATCATTAGCCAATCTGTTGTGGAAATGGAAAAACAAAACAAAACCAAGTCAAACATTTCCGACGCTTACAGGCAGTAGAGAGCATCCATCCCCTTTTCAGTGCCATCGGAAAATAACCCAGGTTGTGAATTCTAATCGATACGATGGTTCGTTCGATGGATCAACCGTTTAACCGTTGAAGATTTGAATAGTGCTTGAATAAAACGTCCGACCACTTCGCATGGAAACGCGGCGAACCGGTATCTATTTGTAGGCGCAACCCTTGAGTACCTCACCTCGCGAATCGCTTTGCCCATAACCTTTAAAAAACTGGAGAAGAAAAAATTAGTCCATGTGTAATTACGGTCCACTTATTTCAAATTGGTGTTTACAGTTGAGGAGAAATGTTTTTCAAGTGTTCCCGACCCTGCAATCAACGGCCATCAGTAACAGAAACGGGGGTTTTCTCCACCTGAATTACGAAAACTGCTTTCCACCGACCAGCACGATCCGCAATACTAACTCCTTTCCACAACTCAAGGACGTAGGTTTTCTAGTGAATAAAACTTTCGCAATCGTTTTCCTCCGGGGAAGAAAACAATTTCATACGTCAGCATCCGAAAGGGGGCCAAGGATTCTATTACCAGCACCTGTCATCGGCCAATCGATCGGTTTGTGTGGGCAAAATTAAAATTCATGACCCATCTGGCCGACCGCTTTTGCCGACGTTAGGAAGAAATGTTAGTTTGGTGGTCCGGCTTTTCCTTACCGATTTTTGTCGGTTTTCGGTAGGCCGTGTTTACCGAGGGTTGATGCTGAATTAGCATCACAGAAAAACGTGGCGCCACGTGGAGATAGGTTAATCCCGATGCGAGATCCCGCTGACTGACCTTCAGCCGCAAAAGATTGATTTGGAAGATTGGTAGAGGTGAATGGATAGATTAATGGAATGGACGAAGAAAAAGACTGAGGTAGGGACATTCGAAGGAAATTGTTCGGTCCAGCTCATCCCCGGATCGAAACAAGCGGCCTTGGCAGGGTCAAATATGAAAAAGGTCCTTTTCTCGGTTGATCCAAACGCTTACCTAACCCACCCGGTTTATTGTGCTAATGTTGACTTACGACTTTCTTCGGCCATTCTTCTCCTCTGCCCTGGACAGCGTCTTGCTCCGTTTACTCCACCTCGCATGTATACAAATGTCCGTCGATGAAGGTGTACTGGCGCTGGTGAGTATACAAAAACATAGACAAATTTACTGATTACCCGCTCCCGAATAAATAAGGCCTCGAAAAAACATTATGGTTTACGGATTGAAACAGCGTGAACCCTCCTTGCCGTAAAAACCTTTCACTGCTCGGGGCACAGACACTGACCACCGTCGAATGGAAGTCAAAGAAACGGTGCGAAAATTAAACCACCCTTAGAACGAAGGAAGCCAAATCGCGGACGGACCGCATTGCGAAAACCGGCTACCCGGTGTTTTCCGGGTAACGACCCATCGTCCCGATGTCCAAAAAGCAATCCACATCTTCCATCACCTTGGAGCAGCATTTTGTGTCAGCGTGTAGCGTCGGTGTGTATGCTCTGCTAGTGACCTGAACATCCCATTTCAAGATCCCTTCCATCTTCGTTCTTTTGCTTTCGACGCTGTTTACACAGGATTTCCATCTTCAAGCCGGTGCGTCGGAGGATGATTATGTTTGTCGATAGACCTCTCTTCATGCAGAGACAGGGGGCGCACCTACTCGCGTCGACGGACCGATGAATTATGCGGCTCGAGCTGACGGGAAGGGCGGAACATCATCGACCGGTTGGACAAAAGTTTTTCCCTCGAGTGATCCAATTATCGGTTTTCCGGAAGTTCGTAGACTTTTGCGCATCCTTCTTCTGCCCGTTCTGGTGGAGCCGATTCGCCATTGGCCGTACCGGGGGAGCCACAAAATCAATGGTTCGAGTTTGCCGGGGCGGGATGCCGGTTTGTTTTCAACGCTCCAATTGTGGCGTTATCCCATCCCTTCGGGAGTTAGCATAACTCCAAGGCCAAGGGCCGTTACACCGGTTCGTCGAAGCGATTGATGAACAACAGCGATAGACGGCCAGAGGCTTGTTGTATCGTTTTACCATAGCATGTAGTGATGAAAATAACAACACTTTTTAGAGATTTGAACCAGGTTGAACAATCATCGCGATGAGTTGAATCTTTTAGTTTCTGTTATACAATTTAGAACGTGTAAAATGAGTTATTAGACTTTAAATCCTTTACAGGGATTCGACTCCGAAACTTGTGAATTATTGAGTAAAAGAATCGCTAGTTGCAACAGCGATTCGAATCAGAAGGAGGAGTTCTTCACACCTCGATTAAATATCCTCCCTTCTACTACCAAAAAATAGTAAACCGACGTTTATACTCTCAGATTGTAACCAAACGGAAGATTTATCTGTTCCTTATGTTATCAAAAGAAAGGGGAATCATTATCCATGCGTCGTTTCAAATTGTGGCACAAAATGGCCCAGATAATGGAATAGGCTGACTCCGGTAACATATGTATAATAAGAGCTACCGATCATGACTTAACTATTTGAAAATTTGTAACTCCATCATCATGAAAATCATCTTACAATACTTTCCTCTGACTCGTTTATTTATTCTTCGAATTCAAATCTCTACTTGGGATTCGAATCTCTTCTTGGGATTGGAATTGCTGTGGCAACTAGAAACTCGTTTACTCACTCATTCGCTCTTTTGAGAATCGAATCCCTGTTAAGGATTCAAATAAAAAAGGAACTACAAAAACTGTTCGTGTTCATTAAAATCCATCAATTCAATCTGCTCTCATTCACTCACTCTTACTCACTACGCACATCACTGATAAAAGGGGATAGAAAAGTCTAACAAAGGTGCTCGGTATGATTAAGGACCGCTTTTCATCATTTTAAGCTAAACGAGCACGTATTTCTAAAGATTTAATGGTAAAAAAAGTTTTTTTGTTAGACAAACTTGCTTCGGGCTCCTGAAAATCCACAGTTTAAATATAGATTATGAGGTGAGAAATGCTATAAGAAATAATCAAGTCAATTACAACAAGTGATTCGAGCACGGCACACGGGGGGAAAACGAGTAAAAGAAGACTCGCATTAACGGCGCACGAACAAGCAAATTGGAAACTTTCTCTTCGCGCGGACAACTCAATCTAATTCCGCCGAAGGGTGTGCCCTCGAGCAATCATCTCTAGCCTACGGTAGCGCCACAATTTCAATTAACTATCGCTTCTAAACATTATCACGCAATCATCGGCTGCATCGGTAAGCGAGGCCACATGTGCTGAACACTCCAGAGTAAAAAAAAACCGACCATAAAGGCTGGGTAAAAACAATACACAGTTTAAATTACACGTTACCGGATATCCGACCCGGTTTTGCTTTAACTCTAATTTTGGCACGGAACCCTATCATCATACAGGCAGCAACTCACCGGTAAGGATGGGGACGGGAAAGAATATACGGCGAACCAGTAGCAGGGATTGTGAATGGAGGGGAGGGTGAAATATGCGGTAGAAAAACGGATACGCAAGCATTACAAAAACTACATCCTTTAAATATCCCTACAGCACGCGAATCGTGAAGTCTCCGGCGGAAAACAGGCGTTTCCCGGGGAAGAAGCTTGGCTCAAAACAACAACCTTCAAAATATAAACATACACACTGTCGGTGGGTGGCAAAAGATTTCCGATTTTCACAGTTTCCACGGTTTCTTCTCCCCTACAAACATCCCCAATATTTTTCTCGTGTCCTTTTACGCTTCATTCTTTTTTTTATTTCTCTTTTGTTCTTACCCACACCAGTTTTTCTTTCACAACCTACTACAGGAAGACGCATATACTTTCGCTTCTAGAACATTTTATTCCTGCACTTTTCCATTTTTGTTGTTGCTGTGCTCGTTAGTCATTTGTTTGTTTGTTTTTTCTTTATCAACAATGGGCGGCGCTTTGCCCAGTTGATTTCAAAATAGCTTCCGCTTCGTTTCGCTCTCTGTTACCATTTTCTTTTACAGCTCTGAATTTTGCCATCGTCTTTTTGCCCTTTTGTTTTTCCTAGACCAGCCCCACATAAAGCATGCTCCATGAAAACGTTCCGATTTTTTCATTCCCGCTTTGTTATCCCTCTCGGATCAGTGGGATGCAACTGTTTATTTTCCTTACATTCCTGATGTACGAGTTACACTTCCTTTCCTGCTTCGAATGGCGGTAAACACCATGCACTTCGACCGCATTAAAAAAAAACACAAATATATTAGACAGCAAAAAGACTGCTACCATTTTTGACAACTATCCACTTTGGAGGCTTCTGTTTCCTTTGAATGAATGTTGGATGGTTTCTACATCTAAAATTACCTTACTGTCTACAGTATTTGCTTACTTTCTATTGCTTACCCTTTCTCCGCTCCCCATCTATACACTGTTCCCTTTGGGTTGTGGGAACTAGCGAGAGGGCAGGGGAAAACTATTGCGGTCATAAACGAACATTATCTTTCTGACTACTAACTTACACACGTGTCCGTTCGTAACGCTACAAATGCTGCCTTGTTTACCGTCCAAAACAATGGACTCGGATCGACCGAGCCATGGCTGGCGGTATCCATCCATTCACGAACGAGCCCGAATTACAAAAGTAGAGTGTGTTTGTGTGTGCGTGTCTTATTAAATTTTAAATTTAGATAAGTATATAGATATAGTTAGGAAATAGTCTCGGATTAAAAAACGACGGCTTCGAACGGTTCTAAAGAACCTCTTCCCTTCTCCTTTTCAAATCTAAAATAAAAAATTTTCAATCCTTTTCATTCGAGGCTTCTAACATACTAACTGCTGGATATATACACTATTCCTGGGTAATGCTGCCAAATTCCCCCAATCACAGGGGTCTGAGCGTCCCAATGGAGATGGGTGGATTTTTGTTCTTGCGGGTCGGTTGCACCGACATTGGCGCCACCAACGCCTTTGATGAGGACGGCGAGGATTCACCCGAAGCGCCAGCTTCTTCACCAACCTCCTGGGTGAAAGGACACACATGAAAAATGAATTAGTTTTCAGAAAAAAAGAAATCAATGAATATAACTGCAAACATAACGGGAAAAATAAAGGAAAAGGGAACAGAAGCTACACAATGGGACACTACGATAACTACGAAAAATCAATACTACTGGTGCATGCGGGAGGTGTTTCGATTCGATTCAGTGTTTGTGCAACATTACATTTAAGTTCGTACAGCTTGCCAATTTCATCTGCGCCAGCTGGGAAGCGGGCGTAAGCGACTGCGTGCTGCCGAACTGGGATGTCATCATCGTGGAAACGGCACGCTTCAGCTTCGATGGCGTTTTATTGAACGAAAAGGCACGGCCAACCTGCAGCGACGGAAGGAAGCGAAGCGAAGCGAAAAACAATGGAAACATCGGATTAAAATCACATCAATTATCACGTTCCCGAGCGCCGTTCTCCCCTGCCGCCTTACCCTTATCCGTGTTTTGGACGCAAATTTGAACGCTTTCGAGAGCGTACCGACGTTGACATCGCTCACATCGATATCGACCTCCTCCGAGGTGCTGTTGATGAGGAAGTGTCCCGTATCCGTCCGGCAGGCGTTCTCCGCCATCTGCTTCGAGAGGCTCTTGAGGTAGATCAGCTTGTCCTGCTCCTCGTCGGCCATGTTGAACGAATACTGGCGGTCCTTCGCGTTCTGCGACAGCTCGCGGCAGATCAGTATGAACGCCCGCGGACTGTCGACGATGTTCACCACCAGCCGGATGGTGCTGAGCGGCATCAGTTTGACGTGTTTGTACGGTTTGGTGGTGGCGCAGGACGAGCGCGTCAGGTTGAGGCTGTTGGTGTTCGGCGATTTCACGCTGTTGAACACCCGCGTACGTTTCTTGCAGACCTCGAGCGTGTCACTGAACAGAAACAGCACCAACGGATCCCCCCGACCGCTGAGGCTATCGGACAGCTCGGTCACTTCGCACCGGGACACGAAGCTTCGATGCGACGAGACAAGGTGTGGCTAAAAGTGAAGGGAAGGAAGAGGGGGTAATAACATTCAATCCAGCAATTCAGCATACATTTGTCACGAGAGAAAATTATCAAAAATTAAAATCATTCCCCCCATCACTTACCGGACAGTTGTCAATATCGTTGAATATATCGAACATGGCCATCTGTCCTTCCGTTTTACGCTTGTCCTCGTTGATGTACGTCATCACCTCCTTGATTGCTTTCAACGCTTCATCCAATTTTTTGCTATCCGGATTGGTCTTTGCGGTGTGTTTCAAAATATCTGGAAATAATCAAAACGTATGCGCCTATTCAATCGTCTGTTTTGAAAATAATTTCCCCATAGT
The DNA here is from genome assembly GCF_943734705.1 of Anopheles coustani. Classification (NCBI taxonomy): domain Eukaryota; kingdom Metazoa; phylum Arthropoda; class Insecta; order Diptera; family Culicidae; genus Anopheles; species Anopheles coustani. The sequence continues at coordinate 59,684,477 of NC_071289.1, forward strand.
TCCGACTTACCATTCAATAGCAAACTTATACTAGGCAACCGCTGCACCGGGCGGATCATCAATTCCTGCAGCGTCTGTCGGCCACACTCCGGCTTCGCCTGGTTGATCTTTAGGAATGCATGAAACCGTGGATTTGCTGCATCGCACTGTAGTAGTGTTTCCTTCATTTGTTCGAAGAAATTCACATACGGTGGATAAGCCTTTAATAGATCGTCCCGATGATCAAGCACGATCTGTCCGATCAGTACGTCCTCTGACCAACGGCCGTGAATCTCCTTCAACCGATCGAGCATGCGCTTGTGGACGTCGTGGATCGGCAGGAAGTTCCCGAACACGGACCTCAACTCCGATTTGTTCAGCAGTGCATTTTCACCTTCGACCATTTCTTCGAGGGGCTCCTTGAAAAGCTGTGTGAAGAAAGCAGGAACGGATCTTACATCTAACCTCAAGCAAATTCATCCGAATTTAGCGATGTGCAAACTGACCCAGCGAGCGTGAGTGAGTGAGTGAGTTCATTCTTCTTAATGAGCGATTCAATTCAAGATGATTTATTTTGTTTCATTTGGTATTTAACTGACTCAACTCTATGTTGGGTCGCTCAGAATGTTTTCAGCTATGAGCTAAATCATTCTGAGTGAATTAAAGAATTGATTCTCTATTCCAACTCACTCATTCCGAATTGGCTCACTTTACTGAATCGTTCTTCTCAGTGTTAGAGTTGCGTCTTATGCATCTTTCAACGAGATTAATTTATACGATTCAGTTTTGAAAGAATCCCTTGCCAAAAATCATGAATCTTTTTGGATTCAATGGCAGTTGATGAATTACCAAACAAAAATCTTGAACTAAACTTTAACATCCTTTTAACAACTCAATAAACTTCAAATCTTAAAATATACAGATGCTGAACCGCAATGATCCTTAGGTGATTCATGAGTCTTGAAGAAACACAGGGTATTATCAAATCATTAATTTAAATAAGTAAAATTCATTGAATTGTTGAAAGATGCGTACAGCTCTATAAATCTAATTCTGGCATGCACAACTCCAATCGAAATCCTTTTCCTCCTTCTTACCTTCACGATCGTGTCCAAAATGCCAACGTAGTTGGATTCGGTGTGAAAGAAATCCATAAAGTGATTCTGGCGCATGGTAAGCGTTTTCGTCGGCTGATCGTTCGAGGCTTCCGACGCTTCGGTAATGATGTTTTTCTTGCTAGACTCATGCTTGTCCGGGCTCGTCGTGCAGTCGAGAAAGCTACCGGAAACCGACAGCAGTCCAGCATCGGACACGGACGATCTTCGCTTGCCCACACCGAGTGGCGTTCCTTCACCGGCCGGTGTACGCTGGGAGAGGCGCTTGCGTTTGCGCTTGTTAAAGCTTACGGGCAGCGAATCCCGCCGATCTACCACCGGTGTTTGTGCGATGCTGTTAAGATACTGAATCACACGAAACAATGTGCAATGCAAAAACAATCAAATTTTAAAATTTAAGCAATAATTTTATGATTCATCGACAGAGACGTTTGAAACTTACATCCGCAAACAGATAGTCAACCTCGTTCGCGTACCCTGACTGGATCGTGTACCAGAACCAGTCCGCCTTCACGATGTGCGTGTTTTTGTTCTTCGTTTCAGGCTTCGTTTGCACGACATGTTCATATACCACCTACACACCGATTATAGAGAAATTATAATATTAAAAACGATGTACACTGAAGGGATAGTAGAGTAAACAAAATGTGCAGTATCGAAAATAAAGTAAACAAAGTTTAAAATTGGAAACAAGGAAGATTAGTTGATAGCCAGACAAGCACGGAAGTCTATTTGTTAGAATATTAGTGATAACAGTGTTTAATTTAGGTATGACAGTACTAAGTGAATTGTTAAGCCTTTTTAAGTGGAATGCGATAGAATTACGATTTGTTGTGGTTATGAAACGCTATGTGAGAGATTAAGATGAAATCAATTCGTGTCCTATATTAAAGTTAAACCCCCAATGCTGGTCGATGGAAAATCAAAAACTCAATCATCCTTTCCTAAAGGTTGTAGTGCCACCCATCGGGATGAATGAAACATTAATCAAATGTATGAATAAATGACGAACGATCTTCAAATGTTCGAGAAGGCAAAAGGATGTTAAAAATGCACCCCCGCAGCACCATTTCGGCAAACACGCTCCCGCGTGTTGCTCTGTCTAGTGTCATTAATTTTACCGTAGGTATGTTTTCGACTGAATGGACAAAACCCCAGCATGAGTGGTTTCGAATCAATCGCTCGTTAACAGACATTCCCCGTTCAACGTTATCTTTTCCGCGGCTTGCTGTATGCAGCGGGGTATGTAGCACTTCAGCACTGCCAGAGGTACGAAAACGAAATCAGTTGAAAGCACAACATTTCAGTAGCAAAAAGCATAGATGAGCATGAATTAAAAATCAAAAGGCATACATTGCAAACAACGCGGTGGGCCACGGACCACACGTCTCTCAAATAAAAACACATACGAGGTGTTAAAATAAACCAGCAAGGTGTCGAGCGATCGAGAAAGCCTTCATCGCTCTTCATCGGGGGAAGCACATGTTTTTTGCCAAAAATTTGGAAATCAAAAAGCAATGAACTCCAACAGGTAGGTGTGACGATAACGATCGAGTTTATGCACCGTTCAACGCCTTTTTCCCGTCAGTTTTATTTACGAGTCCCATCTCTGTTTTTATTGTTCGGGAAATGAAGAAAAAAAAATGCATTAACACCACCACAGTGGTTGTAGTGCCAAGTTGAAACATATAAGGTCCAAACCCAACGCCACCGACGTGGCACATACAGTGGGGAAATGAAAACCCCTTCAATGCATTAAAATAAAAATAAAACATCAGCACAAATCTCACACGATTATAAATACTGTCATGGGTCCGTTTCCTGTCCAATAAAAATGAATTTCATACGTACAAATCAAACCATCCAACCTATACATCAACCCCCGGTTAGCCCCCTGCGTACGTCCCCGCCAGCAATCGCTCGCAACAAGTGAAATGCATAATTTCGTCGAGCAAGACTTTTGCGGAAAACATAATTGATGTTCTATTTTTTTCGACAATTATTCCGATTTTTCCTTGTTCATAGCCATGAGAGGTTTTTTTGTTTTCTTTTCTCTTACTGAACGAATTAATACGACACAGCCATGAAGGGAGCAGTTGTGGATTCGTTTGGGTTGGGAAAAATTTGCAATCGTTAAAATGGTGCATTTTTCAGTGAAAATCTGCTAAAAATGAATGCCAGCAGCAGACGTGGGAGCGTGTGTGTGCGGATGGAAGAGCGTTGGTATTTAATGCGTACGCGTGAAAAAGGCTCTTCCGGAACACACAAATCATATTTCGTTTCCGCCTTTACACACTTTGCGATGCAAGCTTATTGTGTTGGCGCTTTTCTGATGCTGCTTCACTTTTTTGTGCTCTAGCGGTGCGTGCATCAACGGAAATTGTACGGCTCGCGAATCGTGAAAACTGTCGCGATCGGTTGTTGATGATGTGGACGAGCGAGAAGGAGGAGGGGAAACACTATTGGGAAGCGGGGAAGGTGATGTGGGACCCTCCCGAACCTTGCGCTCCATGAATGGGAAATAGTGAGGCAATATTAATGCTACGATGAACGACGATCGAGAGCTGCACAACGGTTCGGAAATTATTTTTGTTTTTTTTTTTTGAGCGAGCGAGTTTGCCTGTCAAAAGATCAACTTTTTCATTAGAGAAAAAAATGGAAAAAAATCGACATAAATATATTTTCCAACAAAGCGAATGAAACGAAAACATTCTCTGATTTCTCTTTTCGCTGTACACGCCATATTTTACTATCGACTGCGAGCCACTTTCCTCTTCTTCTATCTATGATTCTATCTATGAAATTGGCCTTAAAAAAATTACTTTTTTTAGTCCAAAAAGGAGCCGAAAAAGTTGTCAAACAAATGTCTAGCACCGATGATTTTTACTTTTGATTTCATTCATTAGTCAAAAAAAAACCCGCATGTTCATCGCTTCATACAACAGATTGACCAAATGGAAACGAAAATAAATAAATCTCGATTTCCAATCCGAACGATGATTTTAAAAATAGGAACAAATAATTAGAGCCCAGCAGGAAAGCTTCTGATGGCTGTTAACAATTATAAATCAAAATGTCGAGCAGAAATGTTTTCGATGATCCGGTTTGTAGAGAAATATAAAGTCGAAACAATCCATCAAATCGATAGGTAAGCAGGTTAACGAACGCAATAAAAAAGGATGTATCGAGGCACAAGAATATGAAACCCAAATGTACAAACATGAGAAAATTATATAACATGCAACACAGCATTGACACACAAATCCATGTATGCGAATGTTTGATGGAAGTTAGTTTGAAAAACAGTGCAAGTGGAGATGGTGATTTCGTTACATATTTTGTAACAACAGATTAAACACCAAACGAAATAAACAAAAATCGGAGTTTCAATCGTTATCAAAACCACAAAACAAAATCACATCTTAAAACCAAAACCAGAACATGAAAGCCTTCGATGGTTAGGAACGATAATTTCGCTTCAACAAGGGATTGCCAAGCTTAATTTACAGCCGCATATAGCCGAGGTTGATACAGAAAACAAAAAAGGAAAAGAAGCACACGCAAGATGTACTAAAAACAGCTAGAGGTCAAGGAAAATTAAGTATAGATCGGAACAGGATGCCTTCCGCAGGGAAAGAAAAAACGAAAACGACCATTAAAAAAAACTCCCTTCGAGCATCCCATCATTACACCAGCGAAACGCAAGGATAATCCAGATTAAGTGATTGCCAGCGGCCACATACCAACCCACACTCCCGGGTGGCTTCAGTTAGTGTGCTGGGCTGGCTGGCTGACTGGCTAGTGATGGCTCGTAAGGCCAGTAATCGCCTTGTTCAAAACAAGAGACGGATAACGGTCGCCGTTGTGAATGCGTGGTGTAGAGTACGCTCAAACCGAACCCCGGGGCGAATCTCCACTACAGGATAAACCCAGCAAGATCACAGGATGGGTGAAAACAGTCGAGAAAGAGAGAGAGAGAGCCTTCTACCATTTACAACCTCTTAATTGGATTCGTTTCAGCGTTGCAAAAGAGCAATTAGTGGGCTGACCACTTCTTCTTTCAATTAATTCGATTTGCTCCAAAACGAATTCTCTAACCCTCTGTGGTCTGCCTTTCGGGTACTTCGTCGCTATTGTAAAGCTGCGGGGGGTGCGTGATGGAACAAGTAGCTTTAAAATATTCGAAACAATTTTGCTTTTCACGTCTTCCTTTAAATTCATTGAAATACTTAAAACAAACTCTCATCATAACATAACTAACCACAACAAATCGAAAAATCTACCGAATGCATGAAACACCTATCCATCTTAGTGGATGCTTTGGTTCATCGAGAATAATCTACAACGGTCGGATGGGCTAAGAACCACAAAACCAACCAACAACACTACCCCTAAGCCCTGCCATATTTGAACAGTATTGTCTTAGTGTCTTTGATTCCATTCCAGAGTTGGCAGAAGAAGGCTTTTGAGCTTCAATAGGATTAGGATGAGGAAGGGAAAGGTTGATGTGTGTTGCTATAAATACCGGCATCATTTCTGCGTCTTCACATATCGTTGTTGAAGCAGCAACTACCGCGCCGCCGTGATTCATATCGTCTAGCATACTTTCATCCGGTACCGTTTGGTTCATCGTGGATTCGGACGGCAGTCCTCCACCAATCGTTGCAATGGAATGACGTTGCGGTACTGCACCGGGTTCACTCGCCGCAACAGGGCCCACTTTGGACAGAGCGTAAATTCCGGTCAGTTTGCCACGACTGCGGGTGACCATCTTCGAGGACGAGCCTCCCGTTCCACCGAAGCCCGTCACCGGTGCGACGGGAGTTTTAAAGTCCACCTCAGTGCGATCCACCGTTTTCGGTTGCTCCGGTGTGTGCATTCCAGCATTTGGAACCTTGTCCTGGGTCGACTTGAAGTTGCACACCTTCTTCAGACTGTCCAGGTTCGCCGAGGTGATGAGACCCTTACTTTTGATCGACTTCGGTGTGTCCTTTTTACTCGTCTTGGTGATCTTGTCCCGAATGCTGCGAAGCTTCTCCTTCACCGGTTTCTTGATCGACTCGTTGAACGTGGTTTCGAGCAGCGTGATCGAGGTGGTGGACGCATTCGGATCGACCGAACTGCGGCGTGACCGTAGCATGCTTTTGATCGGTGTTTTGATCGCCGCGAAGCTCATGCTCCGCCGTATGCCACGCGTGATCGACCCGGTACGGGTGAGCTTGGGCTTTTTCGCAGAACCAGCCCCGTACGCCACGTTCGAGGCAATCGAAATATCAACCGACAGCAAGGACGGATCGTCGAAGCTATCCTCGACACGTTTGCGCTTGTACGCTTCCCGGCTCGCGATGACGTAATCGTCCACATCGTCATCCTCGTCCTCGTCCTCGTCGGCGTTCTCATCAATCTTCCTGAACGATTCGTCCACCCCGTGCTCGGGTGCGCAACTTTTCAGAATCGGTGAAATATTGTTCGGATTGAGGAACTCGTTAGCTTCCCCCGAGGTCAGTACTACACCATCGTGCTTCGGTGCCGGTGTCGGAGTCGCAACATCACCAACCGCACCGGATGGACGTTTCGACAGCTTATCCGCCGCGGCCGTTGTTGACATGTCCGCTTCACACTCCGGTTCCTCGTCGATGAACTGCATCGAGGGAGAGGCCACCATCGGGCGGGGTGGTCTGCGTTGGTCCCGATGAGTGTTGCCATTTTCGCCAATACATGCGTCACTTTGTGCAACATTGTCCCCCACCGCCATTCGCACATCCGCCGTGGACTCATTTTCCTCCTCTGGTAGTGCAGGAAGAACGTCGTTGTTTCCGGCGCAAGCATCCAGCTCCATCGTGACTTCCTGCCGGCTATTGTCCAGCTGTCCGTCGGCTTGATTGTGCCTTTCCGCTGCCTTTCCGTGCCGTTCATGGTGGTCGAACAGTTCGGCTCCATTTCCTTCACGTCCCGGTGCACTTACAGCAACACCGGCAGCAGCAGGTGAAGATGACGGTGATTTTTTTGGCGAAATGCCTTCCACGGGCATCGTCGAAGGGTCATTGAAATGGGCCCCCATAACCTGAAAGAATGAGTCGATTTTTGATGGCATTCTGGAGTGTTCCCTTCTGGTTAATTCGTCTGCATATGGTCCGATCCTTTCCTTCTGAGAGACAGAGAAAGAGAGAGAACGAATACTCGCACCACACCCCGCGAGCTGCGTGCTCCTTTCCGCTGCGACCCGCTCATCCAGTGGCGCCCGTATCTTTGCGATGCCTGATTTATGATCAATTATTTAACCATTTCCGCTGATGGACACACCACAAATCATCACCCAGCATTCGACCGACCGGCGAGAGCGGGGGTGTGGGACCGCAATTTCCACACATCGACCACAAGCCCCGCGGGAAACGCCGATAGGTAGGAAGTAGAGTATCCAATTGAGGTCCCTTCACGGGCGCATATCCTCCATCATCATTGGCCCACCACCAACACCAGCAGCACACCGGTAGCAATTAATCAATTAAAGCTGTTCAAAATCTCCCGAAATGCACCACCACGATCGTGGGGGGAGGTCGTGGAGGGCAGCGGTGATGTGCAAATAAACTTTGGCCACGAGGTGGGATATACACCCCCAAGCGCTACTTCATACATACGCAAAGCCGCAAAAGTAGCGGGCCAAAGCCACGCGTGCCTGCTTACGAAAAGGATACAACACCGTGGTCAGGATAGTCCCTGCCGCAATGGAGGGTGAGTAAAGAGATGAGGGGGGGCTAGCCGCACGAAAAGTGCCACCGAACGAACGAATTGCACTGTTTTGCAACGCGGGCCAGCGCAACAGCGAATGCGAACTGCGCGCAAAGAGCGTCCATTAATTATCCTTTGAATAAATTGTAAGCGGCGGTTCCCATATATCAAACCCTGCTGCTGTTGGGGAAGGGTGGGGGGTGGGGGCTACTGAAATGGTCATAAATTTTCCCAACCATTGGCCGCGCACGCGGCAAGAAACCATGAAAATCAATCGCCACTCCTGACGCCACCGGGGACGGCGGGCGGGGGAAAAGTTCCAGCCAGCGGGTGGATAAATCCGAGTATCGTCGAGCATCACCATACAGTCATGTAAAGCCCGGGGAAGCGAATGTGTGTAGTGGCAGGCGTACGGTGGAGTTCGACAGTGCGATTACACACACTGGCCGCGATCGGCTTAGCGATAGTTGGACAGCTGTAATTGAAATCCAGTACGGATCCGGTGAAACGCCGGGACGGAAGGATACGCGGAACACTAACGTTCAATTAAACCGCGAACAGTTTCAAGTGGAGTCACCATTCATCGAACGGCAGAGCAGATCCGGAGGGACAGGGGTTGGATGGGATATAGGACAAGGGATTGAAGTAATGATAATGTCATAAGCTCCTATTACACACTCGATTAAAAAGGCATTAGTGAAAGCGCTCCCATCCAGATCATCAGCACCAGCATGCGCTTTCCTCTTCTCGTTCCGGATCTACGCACTCGGAAGCATTACAGTATCCTCAATGGGATAAGCACTCTGAAACTTTGTTGTTACCACCATCATGCTACCTGTGTGCGGGTGAATTCTCTAAATGATTCATTGCCATAGCGTGGCCATCCACCAACAAGGAGATTGATTTTTCATTACAACTCCTCCACTGGTGGAAGTAATATGTGTTACGGTGACGTTGCAGGCTGGTGGGGCGTATGGGAGTGCGAAGTTAATGTGTACAAAGGGATTGAGCATGATGTTTAACCGTTACTTTATGTATGCATGAAAGGATTAATTCAGTTTTTCATTTTGAAACTAGCAAACATTGAATGACTATTGTACGGTTTTCTATAGTCCGATTTATATAGACGGTAAACTGGACGCTTTTTTATGGGTAAAATGGTAAATTTTGTCTCGATCCGACAGGAAACAGGACATGTCGGGCTGCCCAAGGCTCAAACAGCCAATGCTCACTCAAAAACCAACTCCTTTCGATTAATGATCAACAATATGCGAACATTCGTGCAGCTCCATTTCGTCGTCCATCCATAATTACCAGTGCCGGAAACCCAGGCTCAAACGTATGTATTAATTTTAATTACATTTTACACCACATACAACGAGGAAAACACAAGCAATCAGCGCGTATGCGAGAGGAGAGATGGGAACGATTACGGTAAATAACAAGGCGTGAGAGAGAAAAATGGGAAAAACATCAATTAAACAACACAGTAACAACGAAATCACGCACAAACAATAAAAGGGGAATAAAAAAGCATCTACACTTTGTGTCTTTTCTCTCTCACGTCTCGTCCCCTTGTGCCTTAGTAGATGTCCCATTAACCGGTAGGTGAAAAAGTAAAACAGCAAAACAGTGCTAGGTGAATTTATAGCCGAGCAACAGCCAACAGGAGTTGTGTGCCCCGTTGCGTTGCGGGAAGCGTGGTGTCGGTGGCACTTACCACGTGCGAGCACTCCGGATCCTCCAGGTCGGTCGGTATGCCACCGTTCTTCTTGAGCAGGTTGATCATGTCCTGCTGCTCCTCCTCCGGGAAGCCGAAAAAGCACACCTTCTGGCCATCGAAGGCCTTCACCCGGTGGAGTGCGGTGAACGTGTCGGACGTGGCGGTAAAGCTCACTTCGTTACGGTGCTTCCATGCTTCCAGCACCCAGTTCGGTCGGATGATAGCCAACCGGAAAGTCATGGCATACCTGGTACGGATTAGAAAAGAGAAAGGTAAAAAAAAGAGTAAGATAATCATGTTTATGGAGTACGTTTTATCATTTTGCGCTTGCCCAACGCAGGCAGCACGGAAATCACAACACTTACCGATACTTCTCACCACCGCTCGAATTGCAGATGAGATGGGTAACCTTGGTGTTCATTTCTTTCCGAATCGAGCCGCCCATCGAATGAATCAGGTGCACCAGATGTGTCTGTAACGAACGAGAAGGATAAATCAACTTCAGCTGCTTGCCACAAAATGTGATTTCTAACCCGGCACAAAGAGCCACTTGAAAAAAATATTTACAACTTCCATTCGATCGGAGACTTGGTTGCCGAAGTAACCAAGTAAGGCGGTCAAAAACTCAGACCAGTAAGCAGGAGGAAAGAGTAGACCCGAAAAACTTGCAAAGCACCGACAAGATTTGGCTTCTACTAATAAGCATAATTTGGCCATATATATTTCATACCCGATGGCATCATTCGGAAGTACAAGCAGAGTAAAGTGTCCCCCCGTACCATGCGGTATAAGAGCTCTTGTACAACTATTGCACAAACCTTCGAAGCAAATCCCTGCCATTGGGACATCACATCAATGGATGGTGCCACACAGCTAGCTTCCTAGACGACAACTGGACCGAATTCGAGTGTGGCTTATCAACCATTCATGGTACCTGGCCCCAGGTTTCCACGCACGGTTGCGCTGCCCTCTACAAGACTACTCGAGCGACATTTCAACTCCCTCGTCATTAACATCTCGAGCTAACAACGTTACGAATTCAGCACAGGTACAAATATCCGTGTTTCCCCCTCCGGTTTGCCTCCACCCAACTGCAAAATCCAGCATAAAAGTAGTTCCAACAGGAGTACCACCCGGGATCGAAGAGAAAAGCACCACACCTTTGCGTAGAAGGTAATGTGTGACCGGGTGGAGGTGTAAATGAATTCCAGTGTCGCTCCCACCAGCAACGACACCAGTCGGTGCCGGATGGTAAATAACGAAAGCATGTAAATGTGGTAAATATTGAAATAAATTAATCGTCTCCTCTCTACCCACGTCGTAGAGCTCTGCAGGGAAGCAATTAGTCCATGTCCGATTGCGCGAAATTATTTTTTATTTTTATGCCGCAAAATGTTATCAAAAATGTAGAACATAAACTCCGGTCCATCATAGAATATACAGAGTCGTGACGATTTTTTGTTGTAAATTTATACAATTTATGCCTCATCTTTGCGTACCAGTATTCACCAAAATTTGTCATTGTGTTAAGTAGCAAAAGCAAATAACCTAATACAGCGTTTTACACCTCACCTAGCAACCGGGGCAGTGTATGTAGAACATCAAGAATGATAGCCTACTGCAGAGTAATTGATGTAGAATAGCAAAACCCACAAGTGGCAACATAAACCAGTAAGTAGAATATCCATCACTTTCTAGGATCTACCAGAATGAAAGTTGTCGCGTGGATGTTCGAAGTAGGCACGACCAGTCGAGGGGTGCTGGTAAAAGTAGGGGAAAATCGCTTTTCGGTCAAAAACATGCTTTTGCGAGGATTGTTGTGATTCGCGCTCGTTTTCTGATGCGAAAAAGCGATCATAGCCTACCTTATCCTGGACCTTTCAACTGGTCTTCTCTACTTCGAACATCCATGAGACAACTTTCATTCTGGTAGATCCTAGAAAGTGATGGATATTCTACTTACCGGTTTGTGTTGCCACTTATGAGTTTTGCTATTCTACATCAAATACTCTGCAGTAGGCTATCATTCTTGATGTTCTACATACACTGTCCCGGTTGCTAGGTGAGGTGTAAAACGCTGTAAGAGATTACTAGACGCAACGATGCCGAACTAAGATAGCTATTGTTTGGCCACCGGTAGCTTATTTTGAACAGGGTTTTGAAACGTGACGGGTAAATGAATGAACAATTTGCACCGTTTTTAATTAAGATGGCTGTCCTAAATAGAGACAAATGACCGAGGAGATCAAAGCCTCTGAAATTTAAAAAAATGGCTGTCCTAAAAAGTATACAACACCCTTTACTTAGTAAAACAGTAGAAAAACCTCATTAAGCCAATGTTACATTAAGCAGGATATCGCTAAGCTTCGGTTATGAATCGATAACTTTGATCGGGTATCTTTAAACTTGACTAGAAAATTGTCAGATTGAAGGCGGGTTTGTTGTAATTTTAATTTGTAATCTACATCTATAAAAATCAAAACAAACTGATTTTCAATCTTAAAATTCGCTAGGGAGGTTCAAATACACCCTACCGGAAAATGCCCTGATGGATTTAACGCTGCCCTAACTACGTGTTACAATTCTTTTTCGAAGTTTAACGGTACACTCAACTTGTTTAAGCTTGCCCCATCCACTGAAAAATGATGATTTTTCCAAAAAAATTACCAATAATTCCCTTAACGTTTGCATTAAAAAAATTTATCCACAAATGGAAAACGCGTACAACTTTCACTTGAAAGCAAAATAAAGAGTAGCATTTGTTTGAAATTCAGAACAAGTTTGACAACTTTATCATTTAAATTGATTCCGTCGTGGTCAAAACAATAAAACAACTACGTTTGATTATATGTTTAAACTTCCAGCTTTATCGCGGTCCACGTGACCAAAGATTATTTAAAGCCAGACGGCGACAAATGATAAAAACCCGGGTACTTTATGTTCCTTTTGAAGCATGTTACAGCATATTTCAAATGTTTTTTTTTAGAGAGACCAATAGAACGCCATATCGTGAATAAAAAATAGCGAGAAGCCTATGCATAAAGTCGCTGTTCTTTCTGTCAAGACTTCCGGCGTGTGGAGATGTATATGGTGTGCAGCTTTCCGGAATTAAACAACTTTATCCGAAATTATCGCCGAAAAAAATTTCTCTATTTTTGTGAATGTGTGAAACGTTACAATTGCTATGGCAGTGGCCTATTTCTCGCTTAGTTCCATATCGGTGCGTTTGGTAATCTTTGTTTTTTCATACCTATCATAATAACCTTTCCCGTGCTGTCAAATCTATATGATTATTTCGATGCAAACATAAGAAACAAATTGGACAAATTTACTTAAATCTTGGTATCCCTACCTAGGTCAAGCAAACGCCTACCCACGGATCAACAATCTACCATCGTCCTTAAATAGATCACATGGTTAATCTCCTCGGAGACGTTCCAAGCCTGCTTAAGGGACTTGTTGTGCGATTTAAAACATAATATTTACAATAACCATTTGCGTAGAGCTAAACACTACACTTTGGAAATAAACAGACAAATAAAAGACCATTTACTGAAGCCCAAACAGTTCCGACAAGATCACCGGTTTCTACGCACGTAGTTACGGGCATCCCTTTTGGAAGAAACAAGCTAAAATGATGATAATAATAATAATAATAAGGTCATGGCCAGTAACACGTGATCGGAGAAATCAATGAACTCTCCGCCCACCAGGCCACCATCGGTAGGGGCCTTTTCCATTAAGCAGGCTTAGCGAAAGCCTTCATTTTGGAGGCACCTTTCCAAACGCACGCAGGTCAAGCCGTGGCATCTCTTGTAAATGGCAAACGGGCGCAGGCTTCAGGTTGTCCTCTCGCCACAACACACCGGTCCGATCCCGGGGGCATCAGCAGTCCGTCGGAGCGTCCTCGTAACCAGCCGACAACATCATAATCAATTTCACTAATGATGTCTTTATCGTGGCAGAACCTGTCCATCGCAGGGGTGGAACGCGGGGTGGGGGATTCTCGGTCGCATCTCGTGCGGGCGAAATTAGCCGAATCGGGTTCAAGAATCGTGTCCAGCACCCTTCTCGCCACCCGAGCGCCACCGGATGTCGACGGATGTCACGTTTTCACCCTCGAACTTTTGCAACTGATTAATAATCGTAGCAGGAATCAATTTGCTTCCACCGACCGACAACATCACGTCGGTTTTCCTTTGGCCTCTCCCTGTTTTTTTTTTGTTGCTGCTGCAAGGTGCACCTTTGCCGAGAGGATATCTTGGGTCAGGAAGTTCGGCAACCCAAAGGCGTACGACTCCCCGGGCGGCTGGACATGATTGCGCAATCCTGGTCCCTTCTTCTTCCGCGTCTCATCGGCAGCCTGATGAATAAGGGAAATTATTCAAATGTCTTACCCCTCCCTAGCCCTCCAGGTCCCGAATGGGTCCCTGCCTAATGGACGGATGCGTCGTCGTGGACGCCAGCAAAAAGGGATAATGGACCACGGTGGTCATAAGCCGTGCACTGGAGTTGGAGCTAAAAAAAAACGGGAGGAATTCGGGAGAGCTCGAGCTAAATTCAATAATGGAAGGGTAATTGCTGTTTCTTCGGGATACTTTGACCTAACCCTATCCCCGGGCATCCTCACTCCGGGCCCCAACGATACTACCCGTACACAAACGAGCCAATCAAACCCAGCGCTAACTAATGAATCCTTGGTTCATTGATTTTCCTGCCCGGTCCTGTCCGGGCTAGCTAGAACTCCCAGGCATCTGCTCAAAATTACACCAAACCGCATGAAGAGCTTCCACCGTCGGGCGTACGATGACATTCAGGTCGACCGACGAGCGAAGGCATCCGCAAAACTTACCAGCTCATCCTTTTTCCGAATACCCGTAAAGCAGGTAATGACGCCACGCATGCAGTAATTGTAGATGGGACGGTTGTTCAGCACTAAACCCTCGCTGAATCTTACAGCCTGCTGTAAGGCCGGTGGGCCCAGGATCCTGCGGAGAAGAGGAAGAAAGAAACACACACACAACCGGCATTAGAGAGTTAGGTTCGTCTAGCGTAGTGCAATAGTAAACTCGGAAAAACCACACGACGTGACACGGGTTGGAAGGGGATGGTTTGCTGAACCGCAAGCAATTTTAACAACTATTTCCACCACCGCACATCTCTCCCTCCTTCCCCGCCCAAACGATCGAATGCTTCCAATTTTTCCTCAACCCGTATTCAACCGAAAACCAAAGAAGCAGACAAAAAAAACCGGATCCAGCAAATTGGTGCAAACTTTTCATCACAAGCATCTTCATTAAAATCAAATATTGGTACAACTTTTTCGTTCTCGGAACGTTCGGATTTTGTCTTTATTTCATGCCTGCCGCAAGCCGCAGCATCCACCTACCTTCCGCAAACAACATCCCTCCCCTCGCCGCCGGTCGGGTTTGTCGAGCATTTGAGGCGACTTCACTTTTCCTTGCGGGCGGAACCGATATGGAAAAGCAAACGGAGTCGGCAAGCGAAGAAAAGGATTCGGTAGAGCTTGAGAGCGTTTGGAAAAAGCTCCATCTCATTGTCTTGGGTAGAAGCCGGGGGAGTTTTCGCAAGGGGGTTTTCGATACCTTTTTGTCCTCGGGGAAGGAAAACAATTGTAAACAGAACTTTTCCCTTTCACTTGGCCCCCGCCCCCAGGGTCGCTCGCAGTCGTTGAAAACGAGTAATTAATTAAAACGTAAACAACACAACAGGTACCAGCAGGCACAACGGCTAACCAACGAGGGAATAATAAAATTCTAATGTTGAAAAAAACACACACAACAAACATACACAACTTTTACTGAACCACTTGGAGACTGTGGTAAAACAAACCCAATCGAGGTAAGCTGCATTGCTGAAAGCGGCAGGCGAGTTGGAAAAATGGGAAAGGCGCTCACAGCGTTCAACACACAGCCGCTCAATAGTCGTAGGGGGATAAAGTATTCTATCAAGGAGAGCACACACACACACACACACACCGTTTGTCTTCTTCACAACGGTGACCGTCGTCTCGAGACACGATGAAAACCCTCTCGTCAAGACAAGGCAGGGCACGGGAAAACTACTGGAGGGACTCCATTTGGCTTCTCCTTTCATGCACCCCCTCGTACAAAACCGCACACAAAGCAAGCAACACTAATGAGCTGCGGTAAAAAGTGGCAACTTTCTTGTGGTCCCGGGGTTGAAAAATCGACAAGAACGAAAACGAACAGGGCGCGAACAAGGGGGAAAAATCATGTCGCTCTCTTCGGACCGGGGCCCGGTAGGATAATTAAAAAACTATGATGATTTTCCCGAGCAGCAGCAGCAGCAGCAGCATCATTCTCTTTACCCCAACGAAGGGCCGGGAAAAGAGAGTGGGGAGGATTCTGTGGGAGGTGAAAGGGGCCGGTTTAAAGATGTAGCAAAAAGAAAACTACTATCGTCTCCATTGTCATTATTTCACTCAGCACATTTTCACGACGCTTGTACGCGTTCGGTTGGAGTACGTTGAAAGGCGGGAAAGCGTTGACCGCGAGGGGCAGGAGAGTGGTTCCGTTCGGCGCCACGATGGAAACCTTCCGGTTGATCTCGAAAGGAAACCTTTCGGAACCGATAGCAAGAAGAAAAGCGAAAACGAAGGCTCAACCCCGGGGGGGCTTCACACGGGACTTCGAGAACTCATCGAGCGGAACAGGAAGAATTGCAAGAAAATGGGTTGGAAAATTGTTTCCTTTTCGATTCTTTTTACTCTCTTTCGGTCTCCCGCACTCTCCGTGTCCCTAGGAAGACCTCCTTCCCCAGTACTATGGAGGGTAAAACAAAAACCAACCCCAAACCGAGAAGGAACCGATGAGCGATAAGGAAAACCGTTGTGCTTCCCTTGTTGAAAAAAAAAATACAGTAGGTTGCAAAAAGTCTTAAATGTTGAAAGTACACACTCCACCACCTTCCCTCCCGCTGCTACGTGGCCAACCTCTAACCGACATATTGGTGCACACACACCTGACCCGGTCCACGTATCCATCTTCTTCTACCAATCGGGGGAACGATAACCACGTGCTCCGGGGCGTGTGTGAGTGGCCAAGACGCACCAACACTCCCCAACCCCTGCACCTCCTCACAGCAGAGTGTGGTCGAAGTTGAACCACTTGCAGGTCCTCGTCCTGCTGCCGGGTGAGGTTCATCGACTATCGATGGGATCTCTCGTCGGTTATCGAAAAGGATATACACACTCATTCGCCTGAACCTTCTCCTCCACTCAACCCACCGATTCCCCTGCGGCCAGGTGCGTTGTCGTTCGTGGTTGCTCGAACGGTCAGCAACATATGCAACACACATACACACCGGAGCATTCTGGGCTCCAGCGTTGGGAGTAGTTTAAAGTTCAAAGCAGACACACCCTGCGTTTATACACCGTACACGGCAGAGTTCCGTCCGGTTTGATGCCCTCTTTGAAAAGGGTATGGCCTTCCGAGCCCAACCAGCAGCTCTTTACCGGTTTAAAGTGAGTTGCTCGTACTTCCCAACACCTTCCGGCGAGCAGATAAACAATGTATTTTCTCCGAAGTTCTTTCCTTCTACAGCTTCTACTTTCGGGCGGAGGTGTCGCTCAGGGTTTAGACACAACACAACCTAAGGCGGCTCCCTGCTTCGTCATCTTCTGGTGCTTCTTTTCGCACACACACACACTCTCGTGGATGATTCCCTTCCCACACGAGGTCTCGGACACGCGATGGTTGCTAAATGATGAAATGGCTGTGGTTTTTACCATCCTCAGAAGGCACGAGCAGACGAATGAAACGATTTCCTTGAACGAGCCTTGCCATTTAGAGCTACCATACCCCGTTCAGACGAAACGATGCCTTAAACTTTCTAACGAACCTGGAGAGAGGGAGGTATAAAGAGCTTCACAGCCGAACGCGTCATTCTGTGGTTTCCAATGAAGTCTTTACGGCTCATTTACGAGCGGTAGCAGCTTCCTGATCGACCTCCAAGATCTCGGAGAAGCGAGTACGGGAAACGTAGGATGAGATTTGGGAAAACTTTTTTGAGCACACTGGTAGTCCGATCGATGATTCTCGAGGGACCAAACAACGAAGACCATGCATCTGGAAGGGCGTTCGTTGGTATGGAATGTTTTTTCATCGATAAAATCCAGATAATTGATACCGAAGCATCACGAGAGATCGTATGCTGCAAGCTGCCCCTCTTAACGTTTCCTCCCGCGCATCGCAGATAGCTCGTTCTCATACCAGTACCGAAGGGGGGCACTTGGCACCATATAGTTGCGTTTTAAAGACGCCTCAGTTCATCTGCGCTTCAACTCGTGAGTAGCACATTAACACTCTCTGTGCGAAATAAAATGCACCGTTTGGAGAAGTATTTAAAGAAAACGACAGATAGGGGGAGAAAGAGAGACAGAGGCAACGGTTTTCCCGCATGGAACCACCATGATTCGGAGATATTGTGCTTCCACGAATCAAGACACTGCCAAGGCGAACCTCGACACTCTGCAAGTACGCGCGGTACGGTGGGGCATTTATGGCAACTATAAAATTAATTGTTTATCTGTACAAAACTGTTTTGCCAAACGTGCTAACTTGCGCGGGGACTATCTATTCTCGATACAGCTTTCCCTCCCTTCCTACCCATATGCACCGTGGCTCCGTAGCGAAAGTACTCCCGCACAGCTCAAAACGACATTGGAGAACAGCTTAGTCGTAAGGGTCTCGGAGTCGGTAGACACTTGGTTGGTGGATTTGGATAACGTTTATAGCTGGCAGCCCTCTGCTGGGGTCGGCTCGCTCGCCCCTCTATAGGAACGACATCGATTGCGGATGGCAAAGTTCGCGAACGCCGAGGGGGTTGACAGAAATTGATATTGTTATTTTATAGCTTTTATTGGTGACGTGAGTGTCATTACGATCCCACCAGGCGAATATCTTCCAAGCGACCGAATTACGCACAGCAGCTTCCTCCTGTTGCTCGTTCCGGGAGTCGGTAGGAGAGTGAAGTAATTTGCTAGCAACTCCGATCCGAAAAGACGGCAAAGAGGGCGGATGCAAAGTCGAAGATTTTTTAACTCAAGCTACTTAAAATGGAAATGCTGTAGGTCAATCGTTTTCGGTGTGCTACGTACGGAGTTGTCTTGAAATAAAAATACTTTAACATTGACGGGTTTGTTGAACAGGGAACTTGTTGGGCACGTGGCGTACTGCGTGCAAGTGTTCTAGTTTCTTGACACTGACTGCGGTACACGATGTGTGTATGAAAACGATACACACGAACTGTCAGGCACCAGACCAGAACCAAACAAGCGGTTTTCATTTTTGCATAATATGATGCCTATTACTGCAACCAACAGGTTTTTCCGGAACAGGTCACAGTTGCAATACTTTCAATAAAAAAAATACGTCAGAGATCGGAAAGCTTGTCCACCGAAAAATTTTAGCTTGTAGACCAACGCTGAACCAATGGAGCCTAATCCATATTTGCACATTGTATTACAGTAGGAGCATAATAAGTATATTGAGATACAACAAACTCACGACAACGTAAGGGTTGGCAAAGTAACCGCGGTAACTATTTCCCATCGAAAACTATCCATAAAGTAACACTTCGAGCGAGCTAAACACTGAGATAGATAGTTCATAATAACAAGAGAGAATAAATTTGCTATAATAAATCAATAGGGCTTGGGCACACAGACATTACAACAGTCGACACATGTTGTCCGTTGTGCTTTTGTGAAAGTTATTTGAGGAACCCATAAAACAGGTTAGCCAAACAAGACACTGAAAACAGGGAAAGCGAAAATTAGAACCCACAAAGCGGATAATCAGAAGTCAATTGAATAATTTCGAAAACTTTAGTTTAATATAAAATATTCAAACATGCTTAAAACAATGTAATTATTCTTCCTATTTTGAGAAAGTACGATTTCCATCGTGAAAAATTAACGTATGTTCCACATTTAATGCATGTATAAAATGCTTTTTAGTGTCCGTTCTATTCCGATTGACAGATCGGACATCAGCGAGATATGCAAGGACAGGGAGTCTCTTTAATCTTCTCGCAGGAAAGTTGTTAATTCGGAAAGGAAGCAAATAACGGTTTCAAGGGACCGTAAATTTCACACTCAAACGTGACTCCTGGCGCAATAAACAATCAACGATAAGACCATTTCAATCGATACATTCGGTCGTCAGTTTTAACGTTTATTCAACTCGACTACTCGTGGACGGGGGAGATTTGTTTGTATTTCCGTCCCGGTTCTGTCGGCAAACAAATTGCTTATGAAAACGACACTTGCTCGGTGTGGTCGTACCGAAATTAGCATTTACGCGCGCACATAAAACTTGACTCCCATTCGTCAAAACATAAAGCAGTCCAAGAGCGAATTGCCGCCACCATCACACTATTTATACTCGTCGTATAAATTCCGTACGCTCGAGCCGTTTCCCATTTTCTAACTTACTTTTTCGCCTTCGGCGTACACACTCGGGGACGAGTTTCCTGCCACTTTCCACTCGCTCAGTTTACGAACAATTTTATGCTACATAAAATCTAATGCTCTTTCCATGACATATTTTCACCGAAACGATTATCATCCCTTCTCGCCTCCCTTTGGATCGGGTGAAAAGAGGCACGATAGGGTGGATATTTCACTAGATAATTCAGTTCAGAGCATTCAGATCGGGTGGTGGGTGGTAGGGTGGGGCAACCACACTTTACCACTCACCCTCAACTACTGAATTGGGCGCAGGAGACGTGATTCCAAGCGTTGGTTGTGTAAAAAGCATCGAATATTCATGCCCGAACTTGTCGGGCGATAGGAGTATGGAAAACAAATGCAATCGACTGAAGCTGCAGAGCAGGAAATTCGTACCACGAGGCGAGGGGGAAGGAGGGGATGATACCAATGTCAGCTTTTTATCGGTCAGAGAAGCGATCAGACAACACTGAATGGTTGTTGGTTGGATCGAGTGAAATCTCGTACTATGGCTGTTACTCGTACCGATACTGTCCTGTGCTGATGTTGTTGTATCACAGATGCGATTTGCTGATCTGCCAAAAACAAACATGCACATACACTGCGAGACTAGTAGCACGCGCGCGGGCGAGCGCATAAAAACACTAAATATTTATTGCAAATAGGACTGCATTAAAATTTACCCAATACTTCATACATGTTCAATTTGATCGGGGGTGGCCTGGCTGGTCCATCGTGACATTCTCCCTCCACTGACACACATACAAACACACGTGCATAGCAAAAACATACCCGGTGGCGGAAGCACCATATCGTTACAAAATCGGATTTTATCACATTCGACAAATTGAATCACCATCCAATGAGCTGGAAAAAAGCTAAACGGGAAAAAGAAAGTGTTCTAGTGGCGCCGCTTTTGCCGCAAGTAGGCAACATCCGGCCGAGGATGAAACACAACGCGTGCATCAACTCCACTAACAGTCATCCACACTCGTGGAAATTGATGAGATAAGCTCGAAGAATAACGACGTTTTTTCCACACT
The DNA here is from genome assembly GCF_943734705.1 of Anopheles coustani. Lineage (NCBI taxonomy): Eukaryota > Metazoa > Arthropoda > Insecta > Diptera > Culicidae > Anopheles > Anopheles coustani. The sequence continues at coordinate 59,705,561 of NC_071289.1, forward strand.
CTACACTGCATGAAAGTCTCCCCTAGTTTAATAGTTCTTGTACTAAATAATTTAAATGATCGCAAGCAAAACTAAATAACAGAGACATATTTCTGAATAGAATATAAATATGTTTCAGTTCTGTTTTGTGTTCAGAAAACAAAATTAGAATGTCATTAACACCAAAAGTTTAAAAAAACTTAAGTTTACCAAAATGATATCCCACTTAAAAAACCAATTGAAATTCAACAAAACTAGCTAATTCCAAGTTACTCCAATGTAAATTGAAGCCGAGCAAAACTACTAACGGAACGTGAAAAAAAATCAAATTGATGCAAATCACTCTAATGGTAATTCGAATCGCGACATCGGCGTGCTTATAAAAAGATCCGTAAAGTACACTAATAATTATTAGAAAGATCCAAGTTCATATGGGCTTCAGAAGTTTTCTGGTCGTCCTCAAAAACTTTCGCCGCATGATAAACGGTGAATTTTTAGAATCGCTTCCAATTCAACTAAAGGTTGCCGATCGATCTGGAGGTTGCGGGATAAACAATCTGGAGTTCAATTTTAGCAAAGATACTGTTAGTTGAACACATTCTTGTCCTTGTATTGTTAAATAACCATAAAGAAAATTTCAGCACTTGAACCTCACCAAAAAGTCGAATGACTTGGAAGAATGAATGGAAAAACGTAAGTTGGTTTGTAGTACTGTGCAGGTTTTGAACTCTAAATTTAGTTGAGGTGAGGATAAGAGAGACAATAAAAAGATCAATCTTGATGGACCGGATGGTAACATTTACTACTAAAATCATCACATTTTCATCAATTTATGCTATTTATATTTGTTATTTCATAAAAACCCTAAGTGAGGCTAATATTTTGGGACACCACTGTTTTTGGTTTTTTTTATAAAAGGAATATTTTCTCGATTTCCCGAAAATACCTAGAAAATAGAAAACAAAAATCATCGAATTCTTATAAATAGTTGTGTCGTTTTTGATAAAAACCCGATCCTGCAGATAAGGTTTACATAAAAAAACTTAGGTGAGATTATCATTTTCGAATGCAGTGTATTAGATTTAGTGTTTGAGAGATTATTTTCCACCTTCTTCTACAAGCCGTGTCTATAATGGTTTGATGGAAGACGAAAGCACAAATGCCAAGGCAAAGGATGCATGATGTACCCGATTAGTTCACCATAGCTCGATGACATACACTCACACACACCAGGCGCAATTGTTAAGTGCTTTGTTAAATTTCATTTTTAAAGGAATCCAACTATTTCCTTATCGAAAGTTTTCGGTTCTGAAGTGAAAGAGTCCTTCATTGCTATTTACGTTTTTCCAATTCAGATTCAGATTCAAAAGTTGTTAAATGAGAGATCAACGTATCTTTAGACGATATTAATTTTCTTTCACTTTTAACTCAAAATGGCACCCTAAGACCTGTTTTGTTTTAGTTTTCAAATTCAACAAACTACGCTCCGAGTTTCATAAGCTTCCGTTCAATCTTGGTAGTATCGTGAATCTTTAAAAATTTACAAAACTTTGGTGATTCAAGAATCTTAGGAGAAATATAACAAATGAACAAACTTTCGAATCATGAAAAGTATATCTATTTTTCAGCTACATGTTACTTTATGTAACACTCTAAAAAATTCTCAGTGACGTTGTTTTAAATCATTTAAATGTTCTCTTTCCTTTGTAAAAACATTCAACCAAAGAGAAAAAAACATGCTTCCAACTCAAAGCGTGTCCTTTCAACTTTCAGCGATCAAGTAAGTGTTACAACAAGATCTAAACGGATAAGAATCGAACAGCATCAACCGTCACCGACCGGTACACTCAGAATAAAGCCGTTCGATTGTATCTTTACGGCCATTGGGCGCGTGTTCAATTTTCCCCATCCGTCACGATGGTGTCAGTGGCAATAAACGTTAAATACGAAAGCCGACTGAATGGAGGGTAGCTTTAATAAACCCGTTAAAGCTGGAGGAGTGCGTATCGATGTACCACAACGGCATTTCACCGCCCCTTCCCCCAAACGCCTTACCTTTGTTTGGTTCGCAGGAGCGCATCATAAACCGGTCCCTCGAAGTCGTTCAGTACGAAGACGGTGCTTAGGCTGCTGTCGTCATCGCCGGCGTACTCGGCCCCGGTGTCGGAAGTCACGATCGGCAGTTTGAGGCTTTGGGCGGCCGCCAGCGTGGCTGCATCCTGCGCAACCGGTCCCACCAGACAGATTCGCGTCAGTTCCGGTGTAGATGGTGAGGTTGATATCGACATAGCTGCAAGGGAAAAGAAAGAAAAAGAACCCGGAGAAAAGTGAGAAAACGGGCGGGGTGAATAGCGAGACTGTTAACGATTGTGAAAATGGCCGTTAATGTGTTGTTTTCGCGAGCGGGTGGGGGGAGGGGAGGGGGGGGGGTTGAATGGAAAGTGCTGGTCGTGCTGAGATAAGGAAAAGTTCTTCATCCATCAGAGGGGGCGCCAAAAATTACATTTTGCTCTGGCAATTGAAGCGAACCGGAGGAAGGGAACGAAGGGTACACGTGCGATTGGAGGTGCGTGCGTGTCCCCCGATGGATGCCACTGTCTCTCGATGTCGGTCGACGAAAGGATACATAAAAGTGACGCACGAACCGGGCGCAAGTGCAAAAGACCTCATTAATTACGATCGTTTCCGGTGAATCGGTGGCAGCTTAGGGCTTTTCATTTTCACCATCCCGATTTTATTCGCGCATCCCCGTTTCCTTCCGCCTCCCTTCCGCGCAAGACACTCCCATCGACGAGCGGTTCGCAGCGCCAGCTGACTTCGCTTTCTCATGCTGCTACTCAACCCATCATTGCTTCAAGGAAGGGGAAAATTCGTATTTTTATCGCTATGGCACAAAAAAGTAGCGAAAGAGTGTCGCCCTGCTTCCTGGTGGCGGCGTTCGAGGGAAAACTGTGGGAAAAATGATTGATAGTCGTCCGGGAAACCCCCCACCAGCGCCACACTGAAGCAATGTGGCACATGAAATGGCGCGAACTGAATTACGCTAACTAAGCGATACAAAAAAAAAAAAAAACAAAAACCAAAATTGAGCGCGTTGAACGTCTACCAAAGTTCGCAACCATTATCGCCAGCAACAGGGACGCCGCCGCTAACTGCTTCACGTTCATTAATTATAATTATCTCATTATGATCGTAATATGATTGCATGGTGTTGTGAAAACAAAAGCTAAAACTGATCGCATGAAAATTTTCCACTTTCAATTTTGTAGTTTCTTTAACTACTATACAATTTCTTTGATCACAATGAGTAGCATTTCTCACATACACTCTTTAATCGCTCGATACTTATTTTAATAGCAACCATAGAACACCATATTTCCGAATGGGAGATGCAAATCTAATCATATCATCGAACATCAGTCCCCTCAAATAGCACTTCAGAAGTAGAAGTTTTGTAGATCACTCGGCGCTAAAATGGAGTTCCGAATGGCAAAATTTATAAAAAAGGAAGGAAGAAGGAAAAACACAAAAGATACACAATCGTTAACAAATCACAAATGTTTTTAATAAAAACAATTTACGGTAGTTTCCTGTAAACACTGCGCTCACGAAAATAGTCAAAAAGAGGAAGGCCCATGAAATAAAACCCCAAAAAGTACGTAATAAAGTTCGCTCACGCACAGGTAGATTTTCAAACAGCCTGGTTCCAAGAAATTTCACTCGACAACTGAAAAATAAGGCGGAGGTAGCATAGCATACTAAGATGTATAGTTGGTAAGCCACTCTATCTGTTGCTATGGCTCGTAAGGTAAAATTGCCTAAGCAACTGGATTCTTATATCTTACTGGATGGAACAAATAAAATGCCTTGCGACCTAATTGTTATTCTTTTCCAACATGCAACGCATCTGCAGGTCAAATGTCACACATAAATCGGTACAAAGGCCAATCGGACAAGGAACAAGAAGAAAAATGTCGTTTTCTGTGCGAAAGAAATTACGAGACTTGACCATTTAGTAATTAATGCAACTTTTATGAGTCCTTGGCATATCCCATTCAGTAAAAACTTTTTGGGGCAATCTTTGTTGACCAAATTTCTCCTCGTTTTCCCTTCAATGCAGGCCTACTAAAGCTTTCAAGTGTAGTCCTGAGAACGTTATTTTGTTAGTTTAGTTTTGTGTGTAGTGCAAAAATTCAGGAATTTAAAATTACTTGAACACTTTTTCCTAGTATTAAAGAACAATGTGAGCTATTTAAAAAAAAACATGTTCTACATAATGTTTTTTCTATTTTAAGTGTTTTCTTTTATCATAGCTGTGAAGGATACTACAAAACGGTAGTCGAGAATAACAAACCAACAGCCAATTCCTTCTGTGACACAATGCTACTAAATAACCACTTCAAATTTAAAAATTAAACAAATCTTATAAATGTATCGTAAAACAGCAAAACATCCCATCATTCGATTATCACTGTGGCCATCTCGTGCCAACACTTTTCTTCCTCACTTCCACACCACCTTTCATCGTTAGTCAGTCCGAATTTAGCATTATGCCACGCTTATCACATCATTACTCTTGGTTTAACATCTTTATCCGAGCATATTTTCCACCAGACGGAGCAGTTTTCCGGGTCGGACTATTCTCAAGCTCAATCTGATGAAAAATCGAACGACAAACAAATTTGGTCAAAATCAATCTTATCCACTCGACCATCCGGACAAGTCAATCGTGTTTGCATCGGATCGCACGCAAAAGACCTAGGCCGTCCGGGCAGACCAAATGAAACACTTTTAATCTGCTGTTCGCTTAATAAATTGATTTCTCCGACAGCATCCCGCAACCAGCCCTAAATCGCAAAGTGAACCCCACCGCCGAAGGGCAAGAAATTGGAGGGTGATAACAACGGCCTAACCAACAAACCAACCAACCAACCAAGCCTACGGTGAGTCGATTTGGTGTAACGATTTCGTATTTTCCACCATACTTCAAAATACGGCTTGCGGGTTGTAACAAGCGGCTCCAGGGCAAAGCAGAAGTTCGACAAGGCCTTCGGTTCAAAGTGTGCCACCAGGATCAGGATCACGAAAGCTTAGCGCGTCCGGAGATGGGAGTAAAAAGTAGCCACCAGCCACCGACCGGTCCGGTTCCGTTTCCCATTCATCACAACGGGCCTTCGGTGAGGGAAAATCCGTCAGCACCAAGCTCGTGCCGGCGACGCTGGGTTGCGAACGCACCCCCCTTGGTGGAGGATGATTAAGGCCGCATTCAATTAATTCGATTTTGATCTAAATCCGATTACACAAATTGTGCGTTCAATCAACAACATCGCTCTCCCATGATCGACACAACGATGGTAGGTTTGCTCTCTTTCGTTCGGCGGTCCGCTTGATTTTTCTCGTTGGTAAAAGCAAACCTGGCAGCCAGTTAATTGTTGAGAGGCAAACTCCACACTGATGGTGGAATGTAAAACGATGGGAAATCGAAGGACACAATCGATGTCGTTCAGACAAAATAAAGGCACTGGAATTAAACGTTATCCAGCTTAGCACCACGAATTTAGCATTAGAACTTTGCGAATACATATTGATGCCTATAACTATTTTTAAAAATCTTTTTTTCAGAATCATGCCTTGTGAAATTAAAAGAAAATCCAACAGACAATTATTATGCAGATTCAGAAAAATCAAAACATACAGCAAATAAGATATAATTTATTCCAGAATTGTTTTACACGCCTACTAACATCGTGAAACACACAAACAATGTAAGAAATTCTATAAAATATTTTAACTTTTTTCATGGAGTTTTGTGTATATTAAAAACTCGCCCAATACTGAACCGTCACTCTAAATGTTACATTAGAAGCTCAGTTTCACTAACACAAAGAAAACAAGCATGAAAGATCTCTTCAGTGTTTAACAAAAAAAATAGCATTATGGCGAGAATTGTAACTATTAAATAAGACCTTATTTAAAACAGAAATTATGAGCAGAATCGGATTTCAATCGGTGCTTCCTAGTGTTTTTGTTTCAAATAAAGTTTTGTCGGAAAGGGTTAAAGCATTACTTTACAACAAAAAACTAAACTAACTAACTCTCAAGCCAAGAGTTAAAAACACAACTCTTTTCTCCACCCCTTCTTTATCGAGCATTGCCAGGGGGGCATCAAGCTAGTAATTCTTAAGTAAACAAACAACAATACTCATCGCACCACTTAAAGGTGTGCATTTCCCAAACGGATTAAAAACATCCCCAAAAACGAACTACAATCAAAAACATGTGCTGTCTAAATAACAAAACACCTTGTGTGTATTATTAATAAACAACACCCCACCCACATGCACACCAGATTTAGCATTTCCCAAGGGTAAGCCAGCCTTAACATGCCCAGACGAAACCACAAACATGCGAACAATACAATTTCGTACAATTCGGATGCTCTGAGCCAAAATTAGCAACGTAGAACCACGATGCCGAAAGCTCTGGGGCAACAAAGCAAAACGAGAATCGAAACTGAATAAAACAAGAAACTGGACCTCAAAAACGCCAACAAACGATGGGAGGGACACGTGCCAAACCATGAGACTGGGAAAGCGAGGAGCGCGACCAAATTAGAATCACCAGATCCGTGTAATATGAGTAAATTAAATTCTACAGATACCTTTCGAAAGAAAAGCCCTATAGCCCTCCCGATACCAGGTAAAAGTATCCAGGAGCTTAATTCCTATTGCGTGGCATTTGTCCCGCCGTGGCGAAAGTCGGACTAACCCACCTTTTCCAGGAACTTCGAGCGGAAGGTGACGCAAATCATTCGACAAATAAACATAGACAAGAGAAACAACCGGAAAACAACCATTGGGGTAGGAAAAACGAGCTTGATAACAGCGTTACGATACGTTATTAATTGAGCTATTAGATTATGATTTATGATGGAATAAAACACACACACACACACAAACAATGACAAACAAAGGCCCGCCAAACGGGAGGAAACCCAAAGTTGCGCTGGTGGTGTTTTATATCCTCCTCTTTAGATCGATACCCATTGAAGGTATTTCGATTCGCGTAAATCCGCGCTCCGAAGGATTGCGAGGAGAGATATACGGAATATACGGACTGCCGGAACTTCCGCTAAGCACATCTTTTGCGCAATCTTTTCTCGGCCACGACACGCACGGCCTGTTCGTATCATCAACACGGAACGGACCCATTGGAACCAGGCGCCGCCGGTGGAACTTATTTTTATTAGTGTTATTCGGCTTATCGATGATGCGTTCCGGTTGCTATTTCTCTTCACCTAAGGGCTCGTCCAACTCGCCCAGGGTCGGCTGCCTTCAGGGTAGGATTTGCTGCTACGTAGGCGAATCCTTCAGCTCCTATTATGTCATAACTCACGATGATAAAGCGCACAATAATACCAGCATAATTAATTCGCGACGCCATGAGTCGATAGGCGGCCCCCAAGGTTCCGCAAGGCCAAGACAAAAGACTCCACCGACCGAACGAACACTTCCGACCCAGTTTCAGCAGGAAGGTACGCCTTCCTACGGATGGGACGTACTCGAACGGGAAGCAAAGAACGGGGAGGGGGGGGGGGAGGTCAGGTGTAGAGTGTGTCCTGGGAAGTATAGCGATTGGTTGATGGTTGCGCCATGGCTTATCGCGCGTGGTCTGGCGTGGTTTTGATGACTCAATCACACCACCGGTCCAGGATTTTCGCGACGGGAGAGAAAAAGATTAACGCTCAGATCTCGTCGAGTACGCCGCTGCCCGTAGCCGAGTGGAGGAAAATTCGGGGAACCCGGTTTCAGCACCGGGTCGATCGATGAGGTTGCTGATTCGAACGCAACGCACATCAATCTTGCCCGCAAATCCAGCGCAAAATTATGCCCCGCAAAGACATTGACAGATTGTAGGAAGGAAGCTGTGGCGTGCGAAAGAAGTTGAGTGTGCTTTTTGGCCTTCGAAAACTGCCTTACTACACCAGACATCACAGGGACTTTCAATGCAAGCACCATCGTCAAAATTAAGAGCTCGCTCATCAGTAGATACGACCGTCCTATTATTTATTTCCTACAACTTTTAACAAACTTCAAGGAGTCATTTCCTCTATATTATCACTTCCGCTGTATCGAATTAAGCTCAGAGTTAAATGCGTACTTGAGTATGTTTAAAAATACAGTGTACTAAATTCAGTATCTGAAGTAACGCTCCACCTCCACTAAAGTTGTTGTAATTGCAACGTGAGTGAGAAGATAGAATTAAAACTCAAGCAATTTCGTAAGAATTCCACAAAGAGGAAAACTAAAAATTTAGTCGTTTGATGCTTATTGAATTAAGCCCCTTTTATTTCCTTTCGTCAGTGAGTTCGATTGAAGTGTTAGCTGGGGAAGATTTTTTTACCAAAATAAGAAAAACAACACATATGATGTACCTAGAAAATATCTGAAAGTTTGTAATTGCTCAACACACCTTATTTTGCCAGTAAAACCGACTATCACTGATATGCAATCCTACAGAGAGTCTTCATAGAAACTCATCCCTCGGGAAGATAACAAACCAGATGGAAAGCAAGAACAGAAATATTTCATGAGCAATAGAGATAAATGCTGAATTTTAAATTAGCAAAGAAGATACCAAAACTCCAGAACCATCTCCACCTAGACAGATTCATAGGTTAATCGTATGGATATTAAATATTGAACAAGGCTCTTTATTTGAACGTAAATCTTGCCCTGGTGCATCTTTTGACCGTGAAGCAACGAACTATGAGCTTACGTCCGTAAAAACACAAACCACTGCAGTGCTTGTCTGTATAAACACACATCAATTATTCGTTCCTACCGGATCGTTGGAGCTGCTGGAAGCGCTTGGTTTATTGTGGAAAACTTGGTGATAATCTGAACAAAAACAAATGATACTATCGCACAGCTCGCTTGCCATGGCGACTGGATGAGCAGTGGAGGTAAACAACAGCTAGCTTGTGGCTTTTTCTTCTTTCTTTTACGTGCTCCATCGTGGTAAGATAAACCATACTTACCTACCCATCAAACAAAAGGAAGGAATAAGCAAGGAACGTGGGATGACCGCTTGTCTTTGCCTCCTGAAGCATGTTTAGCCAGCGGGGAATTTGCCAGATCTTGAAGCGAATGTCCGAAATGGCGATTCCAGCTACATACTTCCGGTTTGAACAGCATTTGAGCAACCTAAAGCATACCGCAAACCGACCGTAAGGAGGAACATCTACCAATGGCATTGAGCTAGCGTTGGTTTGAACTGAAAAATAGGCTGGATTTGTGTAAATCCCATTCAATACTTATTTTTGAGATTTTCTCAGTGGAAAAAGTACAAAAATGTTTTCTGACATAAAGAACAACAACAGAATTTAGATTGAAAACATGTTTTTCGTCACTGAACGAAAACACCACTGCCAATATCCAATCCAACATAATCACAATACACAAGCTCAGCTTCAAGCTCCCAAACGATTCATCTTAATTCTATAAAAAACTCTCCTCCGTCCGTAGCTCTTGCCAACACGGATGCAGAAAATCATCGAACAACAACATTAGAAAACGGAGAAAAAATCGCATACATTCCACAAAGGGTAAGGACCAAATAAGCAACGACCCTTGGCTTGGTGCAAAGTTTCATGTTGGCTACCCTTTTCATTATGATTAATTGATTTAGTTTTCCCTCTGGACGCACCGGTCGACGCCGGTGGACCGAGTGTTCGATAGCCATCGGTGTTTGAGAAATTGTGCTTTTTCACCAAGCCCAAATTTATCGAGATCGGATTGAGCATCGGGAAGTACCGGGAGTGAAAGAATGCGGCAAAAAAACCAAGGAGAGGAAAGTGAATGAACGGAAGTTGCCAAATTGACCTTTTTCGGGTAGGGGCGAGCGATGGGACGAATGAAGCGATAAGAAACTGACGGGTGATAACAAATTATGAATATAAACAACGCACAGCATCATTCCCGTCCATCGCAACACATGCATCTATTACTGTTACAGTGGGGAAACGAAAACAACACGGCAACAACAAAAACTGGCTTTTCCGGAAGAAGAAAAGAAACCGATTTTGCACACTCATTCATGTTGGTCGGGAAACCATGTTTACTTGGGAGGACTTTCTTTCACCCGGCAGCTTTGGATGACTTCCGAGTGGGCTTTTCCACACAAAAAACATATAGAAGCTACCAATGCGAAGAACGTGATGCTGCGGGTCGAAGGTCAGGAAGTGTTTCTCACTTTTTGTTCCTTCTTCCTGTATCCAGATCACCGGAAAAGTGCTTTCGACGACCGCATGGAGCAAATCCGGGAAGGGAAATATTGATACAAGCATTTCTGCTCAACAACCTGCTTCCGGTAACATATCCGCCCCTAAATCGTACCTAAGTACCGGTATCCAAAGTCAGGAAGCTGACGACATGCTTTTTTCAATTGAATTATAACATTGTGGGATGAAACATATATGAATTTTATTTATGGCTGATCAAAAGAGAACTGAAACGAAGAACGTTTTCCTACTGGCAGCATCACTGGACAAAACAATAATGAACCGTGATTGGAATGATTAATTTCAAATAATAAAGCTAGCCCATTTCAACTAATAGTACTACCTTATGGACGTTAAGGGACCTAGTTTTGCTCAAAAAGGTAAACCAATAAAAAGGAATTATTTCCTCCATGTTAAGGTTTGTGGAAACAATAATTGAACATAATTATTTCGTCAATTCCAATAAATAAAAATATCGATATAAAATTATTTTCTAAGCAAGAATGACATAACAATTTGGCTAGAAACGTAAGACCATGAAGAATGCTTGGCTTCCGCCTACAACAGGTACAATTTGATGCAATATCCGCATTTGTCAACGTATGACAAATCATGTTGCAAAAGAGATTGAACTGTCTTACAATAAGAACGTTTGAAAGGAAGGTAGGCATTAGATGATGAAAGAAAAATAAACAGATCGCAAAACGCTGTAGAGGTACGTTTACAACGTATTGCTTCTCTTGTAAAGAGAAGTCAGAAGACATCTGTCAAGTATTTTGTGATAGCAGCTTATAACCAAAATTAAGCTCAATGGGTCAAACGAAACAATTCCAATATTTGTTCGATGGCTTCGATTCAACACAGTTACAACCAAACATGCCTGGTTTCAACATTTTCCAATTAACTGTTCGAACTCACTCAGGAGAACTCTAATCATCAATCAACGGTGTAACGTTGCTGCACGGTTTTGCACACCGTGGAAACTAACTGGAACATGCGTCACAAACATATTCTACATCTTCAGCATCATTATCACTAGTCGCACTTTACCTTCTAGAGATATTATGCCACAGAAAAACGGGTTACAGGATGGAATCAGTGTTAGGTTTCTCAGCTTATTTTAGCATACGAACGAATCATGTCATGTCCAGAAAATGTATATCCATCGGAGGTAACGAATGCATTGTTAGCAAGTAAGCATAAGATATGCTGCCCGTGTAATCATTATGGACCACATAGCGCGATGATTAGATGAATTTTGCAGTTATCGCTACAAATGCTTGAAAGCTGTTATCTGGAATTCTTTTCATTTAGAAAAGGAAAACATTTACAAAAGTAAACTGTTTGATAAAATTATTCACCAACACAATCTTACTTTTCAGATACTTTACACATTATTCAACAAAGCAATAATGTTGTCTAAGTTTTCAAAACAGAAGTTAAAAAGAGTAGAAAAGTAGAACGATATTGAAATACGTTGTTTGAGTGTGGTGATTATTCAATTGCTTATCTATGGAACGAAAACGTCCCAAAAATACTTACAAAATGGATGGCATATACTAAATATACCGCATTTAAATTTAAACCTCATTGACCCACAAAATATGCATTCACGCTACTACACACTCGAGTGTAGTCTATGCACGCATCGGAGCGAATTGAAATGACAAGATTATTCAAATAAAATCTTGAAATTCAGTGCTACAAGAAATAACAGTTAGTGCAAACCTAGGGCACTGCGAGCACTCGTTGTTCAACATACGCAATGGAACGCCTCGGCGACAACATTGGGTAATGTAGTTAAGTATGTGCCGAAGATGATCACCCACTGCCAAAGACACCATATCTCCAATAAACAGGGCACTGCTAATGTTGCTACTACTGACCGAAAATGTATGGAAACCTTTCGTCATCAGCTGGTGCGCCATCGTAAACTCTACGGAAAAGCAGAGAAAACGGTTGGAAGAAAGCATTCGTGCAAAATAGGGTCGAGGATTTATTTCGAATAAGCAATAATCCCTACTACGCTATAAGTATCCGGAGGTTTTTGCCGGTTTCTCTTTATCCATCTGGTGAGTAAAATCGATCCCATCGATAGCGCTGCTGCACGCCGCAAGACCAGAACCGTCCGACGTCACCGTGGTACGCTGGAAAAGCTACGACTCGTTGGAATTCGATTTGACCGGGTTTGGAAATGGACTAGCCTTAGCAACATATTTGTCTCTGTGCAGCGCACTTCATAATAAACCTAAACAATAATTTATCGCCGTGCGGGACCGTAGCAGTTGCGACTGACAGTCCGGGATAGTCCGGCTTCTAGCTACCAGCGCTAGAGGTTCACAAACAACATATTCCATACAGTCTATGCTGTAGGAATCTTGCACAAAACCGCCTCTTCTAGATCTAGCCCCAGACTCCGGGAGCTCCCTTCCACCATAACAGGACCCGCTGACAAACGTGCCGATTTTAACGAACTGAACACTCTGGACCAAAATTATCTCCAGAACTGAGGAAAAGCAGTACGTCAATATCCCACAACATTCTCCACGGCTCTTTCCAGTGGCGCCATATGAAGAGGGCCACATTGCTAACCGAGAAACTGCATTGCACCGTCTGGGGGTCAAACTTATTAGATTCTTGTTTAACGGGCGCAGCACCATCGTCACACAATTTGTGCTTCTTCTTGGTCCCGACCTTGCACACTTCATCGTCTAAATCGTCCGTAACCGACCTTGGCCATAACAGTCCGTACTAGCCAGAATCGTAAAACAAATGGAACTCGAACGGGTTGGGCAGTCAGGAACACTCCTCCGTACTCCCGAAGAATACCAAGCAGCACCAACCGCGGCATCATAATTTGCGATCGAAACTCTTCGCTACCCTTGAAACACACATTGCATTCCCCCACCTTCCGGGCCAAAAACTACGCAATCATCATGTGAAAGATGGCTACAAAACTACATTGGGTGCAAGAGGAGTTCGGCTCGGACAGAACGCCAAGCGAATGTAGAAGAAACAAACCAACGGCAAAACAGGGCATCTTAAGAGACGTGAATGAAATGGAACAGCAGCAATCGACTTCTACGTCGCCATTGGGCGCACAGAGCAAGACGGCGAGAACCTTGTCTTGGCAGAGTTTCGTCTCCCAGGCGCGAAATACGATATGACAACAAATTTATACTTATTAATTTGACCTCTCGCTTCCGTTCCGTTGGCGTTCGTTTAGATCCAATCACATAAATCTGAGTTTGCACTTCTGGCGCTCGATTGAACACCATACTTACAATGGTGCCAACGGCGCGTTCTGCTGTTTTTGAACCCTTTGAAGAACATTGATACAAAACATTATTGGTATTGGTGATGTATCTCGTGTGTTTTCAAAATAACTATCAATTTACCAAAAATCACACTGCCAAGCACGTGATAACCACGAGGTAAATTATGTTTGAACACTAAACAGAATTAATAACGTTCTAATGATAGAGAAACATGGGTTAAAATGCACCACTAGTACGGTTGGTATGCTCGAAATACCTTTGAAAACAAGCGGGTTTACCTCGTTATCTTATGTGCTTGTAAAACATTTGACAGCAAACAAAAGTTCAACATTGAGTAGATCAAAGAATGTATACATATTCAATGTTATGTTTCCTATTGATTCAATGACACATCACATAATAAAAAAATATCATTACGTTTCTTTGCTAACTTGTATCAAAAAGTATTTGGGAACTTTGACAATCAAAACTTTGTTTACACACTCGGTACTACGTACTACGTACGATTTTAACGACATCTCCTATTTCTGGGAGTTGGTTAGAATAGTCAAATCTTCATGAAAAAAGTATAAAAATGAACCTGTGTTTATCCCGATGAATAACCATAATAAAATACTGAAAAATCATAATTATCTATGGCTCTGGAGTTCCTAAAAAACTAAGTTAGCTTCATTTGTACCCCTATAACCTTATGATATATCGTTACAATTCATTAATTTAGGTACAAAAGATAAAACTCTTTGATTGGCGCTCAATTGACTCGGATTCTCCTACCCTCCAAGCGCTAGGCAAAAACAAAAAAAAAATGGAACCGCAAACGAAACCGCAGGATAGAGAGGGTGGGTCAGAAAACCTGCTTCTATTGCCACGTGCTCGATGGCGTTCAGTCAGTGGTTTCCTCGTGGATTTGTGTGCTCTCAAACAACAACCTGTACCTATGACAGACAGCTAAGCATCCTTTTCTTTCGCCCATCCCGACGCTTGAGGTGCTTCATTTCGGACTCGTCCATCGGTCCGTCGATGAGTCCCGTCTGTCTGGGCCCGTCTAGTCGATTCCCGCTCGGTGCTCAATTATCACCAGTTGACATTAATTAGTTCCATCTGGTTGTAGCTAACCTCGGGTGTCGGTTGGGTTCGTGTACGCGCTGCTACCTGTTTCGGCGGTTCCCATACACCCCATTTCCTACGGTACTATTCACCGTATTTACACAGCACCTCCTGCGAGGCACTAAATCACAAAACCATTAGCACAACACGGGAGGACTGTGGCTTAGCTGTAGCGCACCGGGGCCAATAATTTAGCGAACCACTATCTAACCTTCAACAAATCCCTGGGGGTTGAGAAAGGTGTTGGCCAGCAACGTATCATGCCTGAGCTTTCGGGATTTAGTGCACATTTGTGGCAGATCCTTTAGTAGCTCGCAACTTCACGACTTACAACATTGACCGGGAATAACGCTCCGGAGATATCAAAGTCCCGCAAATAAGATATAACAACAGTCCCTCTCCGCCCCGGGTACTTAGACATTCACCGGGAGCAGCGGTTCGAAATTGGTTGACAATTTACCGAGTGTACACACTAACACACACCGATGGGTGAGCAACGCATTTAAACGATTTGAAACAATCTCATCCATTCAAGTTTACTACGGCAATCCACTACATGATAGTACCGAACCTTTCCCCCTTGCCATCCTTCGGCTATCGGAATGCGTATATCCCCAAGCGATCACGTCCATCTACACCAGTTCGGTACGTAGACTATGGAGGACTCATTATTCTATTACTCTGATAGTGTGATACCTACGAACGGTCCCTCACACGCCAGAGGCCCGTGACCCGAATGGCTAATGTGGAAGACCCCATTGGGAACCCAAATTACTGGCCACGAACTACTTGCTCTGGCCGGTGCCGTGCTACGTCGCTTGCACCTATTCCAGGGATTAGGAAAACCTAACCGGCAGGACATGGCATGGCGGCGTGTAGCCAATGTAGAGCTCGGGGTTTATCTCCCGGCCCACTACTGCTATGTAAATCCCTAATTAAACATATGGGTTCACATGTTTATCTGCATCGTATATCTAGGAGGGCCGGGAACGTTCCCGATATCCCCCGTTCGCCGTGGATCGTTGTAATCGATACACCTTTCTTAACTTCATAATCTTCTTCTACAGCTTCCGACCAGGGGTGTTCGAGCTGAAAAGCTCATCTGCATCTCAGACTCGCCAGTTAAATCCATGCGGACCATTGGCGCAGTTGTGCACACTCGTGGACAGGGCACGAGAAGCACTTCCAGCAAACCCCACCGCCAGACAACGACTATTAGCACATATTGCGATATGTTAGCACTGTCTGCCGGCTTCGATATTGATTTGCTCTCTCACCGTCTCCCTGCACACAGCCAACGGCCGCACCTGCAACGGCTTCCACCGCTGCGGAGAACATTGGATTTTCATTGGGCCCATGTTCGTATGAATGTCGGGTGCGTACACAGATGAGGGACTAATCGTAGCGAACGACCACAAACAATGTGAATGATGAAGGAAAATCTCGATAATGTATTGTTTAGTGCTTGTACGTGTTGTCATAATACGTCCGCATGTGCACACCCCGCCACTCCGTGTACTCCAGTCACCCTCACCAACCTCCTTCAGCAGAAATCAATACCAGAAGTGAGGCTCGCTCTCAGCCAACCAGACTACGAGTCGGTGTCGGCAACGCACAGGCCCTGTTCCATGTTCATGCGGCAAAATGCGGCCCTAACGCCACTGCATATCAAATTCGACTGATGAAATTGGCGAAGACTAATATAAATTAATTTCCACCATTGCAACAAACACCGAGTGTCTGGCAGTGGCGGGAAAGTGGCAGGCTTCATTTGAAGGAAGTGTGGTGAACCATGGGACCCCACCTTGCGAATGCAGTACACATACTTTGGCTAGGGGATCGATGATGGTTCTGCTTGCTGCTCTGGAATCCACAACTGAGATATAATCAAGTAATCTGCATAGCGTTTAACAACGTTCACGTGGCACTGCTGGGCAGTTACGGAAATAGACCTAGCGTAGAAAGACTGGAATGATGCTCAATTTCTACAGAGAATACATGTCTTCTATGTATTGCACTCGTAATAGAAGTGCCACCACTTGAATTCTCACCAAGCAACATCGTGGCAATGTAGTTCAGAAAATTTGATTGACATTAGCTGACCGAAGTTCAACGATCCGATGGGTTGTAGATTGCTGGATGTATACCGCAACATCATCATGTCAACAAACATCAATGAAACTCCCTGCTTCTGCTACCGATACTAAACTAATGCCTCCATGGAAAGGTCTAGTCATTTTGTTAGTACATACACTCAAAGTGTATAAACATGCATTTACAGAGTGTTGAAAGTTTCCCTCGCTGTTGGCAAGCTATCGCACCTGTCCTGTGCAGAAGTTGGACAGACGAAATCATACCACGAGCTCCCGTGATGCAAGCGGACGAAATTCAATAAAAAGTATATTAATTTTCTTCGTATACACAAGCCACGAGGTTTTCCTGGTGAGCCAATTTACTCACGCTTCAAGCTAGAGCATACAGTAGAAGCTATAAAGTAAATGTTAGCTTGAGACGAGCACATCGAACACCGCTTGAACGAACTTTAAAAAAGACCAAGTGGAACCATCGCTTGCTCCTTCCAATGGGATAGTCCCTTCCTTGGTATCGGATCCATCTTGATTCCGCTGTCCAGCACACAAGTTGTCACATACCGTAACCGTGACCGTGTGACCAGCCCTTCACCCAGTATCGCAACATACCTCTTCATGCCGACAAGCATTTCGATTGATTGGATGAAAAGTTGCTAACCATCGATGGTGTTGTTGAACAAGACTTCACCACCGGACACGTTCAAATCGTCGTCTCGTAATGCTTCAACAAAATGCAACTATCACCACCAACCAAGAACCGAAACCCTCCCCTCGGTGCAAAGTGAAGTGCAAACGCAATCATGCGAAAAGGCATCGACGCTGGTGCCGGCAGCGCTATCAGACTGACTGCTACCTTCGCTCCTCATCGACGGAGCTGGAAACGAGAAGTATGTTTACAAAATGTTGCAAAGGTAAGCGCGCCATAACGATGGAAAAGTCAATTTCGTTCTGAAGGCACTTTTTTCATGAAGATAATTGAGAAGTTTTTCATCACGATAGTTGACGGATGATGCACAGAGTCTTTCCAGTGATGGAAGAGAGCACTGAAACTCATCTTGAAAAACCACAGTCAATTAAATATCACAGGATATGAAAAAAGTGAGGCGAAAAGATTAATTTTAACACACTTGCTCATGGCAACGTTTCTAAATAACATAACCTTAAATAATAACCTTTTTCTATAATAACATAACCTTTTTCTAAATAACATAACCTTAAAAAGCACATTGGGTTAAATGTTAGGTGAAGTGATTGAAGGTTTTAACAATTCCCAAAATACTGTCCAATTCATGGAAGCAAGCAGAATAATACATGATATCTCTTGAATACGCCGAAATGTTTCCTTTCACCATCCACCACCTAAGCGACAAACGGATCATCCCAATCGCTCCAACGATACACAGTTAGGCATATTTACGACGCCCATTTCCCAGCAAATATCCTTGGCAACGAGATTTTCAATTCTACAAAGTCCTATCAACCATCGAAACGTGGGCGCTTATATTCGGCGTAAATCTGTTTTCGGGTAACCACACGATAGAGCCGCGAGTAGAGGACCAAAAATAAGATCCCGTTACTTTTGTCGCTTATGCCCTTATGGTGACGGTGGGTATCCGATCGGTGGGGCCAGATCGGTATCAGAAGCGATACAGAGAGCGACGGGCAGCCAGCCAGAGGGACGCTGGTAAACGAGTTGTCCACGAAAGCAAAATTTCGCCAAAGCTGTAGTAAACCAACAACAATGATCTCCTCTCGTGTTACCAACTGCCCGTTTTCTTCGATCTATGAGCGTTAGCAAAACCACTTTGAAGCGTATTGGTAGAAGGAAGTCTGCGCTTTGATAACGCCTCTTCAAATTGCGTAGGGAAAATCCACTTCTGGCAAAAAAAAAGAAGCAGCATAATGCTTTATCCTTATCGATCATCAACCAGAAAAAAGGACATCGTTATTTTCCTTCCTATTTGTAACTGTGTGTGTACGTGTATGTAAGTTCGCGCCATATTCAAAGAAGCAGGACGAGGTCCAGGATTATCGGCCCCACGACCGTGATATGGAGGGGAGGAAACGATTCCGCCAAGGGGAACGGTTTCGCCAAGACACGGGTTTTATGGTGTCCATACAGTGCGAATGACAACACTCTATTTTCGTAGCTGCAAATGTTGCTTTTAAGTGCCCAGTCGAATTTGGCGATGCAGGCAGCGAAGATAGCAACAAATTGTTGTTCGCTTGTTCAACACACATGGATCTTGACAGCCTGTTTCATCCCATCTCGCAACACGCTAGAGGGTGTGTAGGGTGTGGTCCCAAACGGGGAGGGAGATAATATGCCCGTATGGCAAGCGCAAAGAAAAAAAAGGCAGGAAGGCGCGGAAGGAAGCGGGCAGCAGCGCAAAGGGATGGTTGATATTGGGAAAAATTTACCCCATCGCCATTGTTGGCAACGATGCTGCTGCGCCCTGAATGACAGCAATAATGCTCCGCAGGCCGATAACAACCAACCGAACCGTCGTCGGCACACAATATAAGAAAGCATATCCCTTTCTTTTGGGGTACCCCCCCAAAGAGAGGGCCCACCCAAGTCTTCTGGCGGGCGTAACAGATGAAAATGAAAATAACCATAGCCACAAACCGACAGCAAACAACTGGACGAAAGGGAAAAGTTTTCCCTCACTGCCCGAGCGATGGCATGGGTAGGATGAAAATCGGACTTTCCCAAGCGGACAAAGCACACGGAAGCACATGTTCAATATGTGCTTTCGTCTTTGGTACGGCGTACCAGAGACCCAGCAACAGAGTGCCTCCCGATTTGCCAGTAACGTTCTTTCTCCGGTTCTTAGGCAAGCAGCAACATCGGGCAAAACTGGTTGACCAAGGAATGACCACCAGGAAGGAAAGAAACATGCAGTCGGTGGGTTTTCATTGCCGAGCTAAATTCGGAGAAGAAAAAAAAACACCCGGAAAGCAAATTCCATCTAGCCGTTTGCCAAGTATTAGTATCACTAGTTGCCACCGGCTGGTCGATCTAAACCAACGCAATAAAATAACCAATCTAAAGCGAGCGCAAACAAGTTGAGCAAACATTTGAGATTGACATTGGAAGCTGTACGGTAACAATTCAAATAGCACAAATTATGGATGATTGTTGAACACCGGTAAACAACTTTGCGTACTCAGTCTTATGAAACAAAAATAAATAACAAATTAAAAAACCAGACCAATACCCGAATAAGAGTAGAACCGGGAACAACAAAAGGAAAATATCAAGTACTTAGGATTTACACTGGATACAACGCTAACATATCGATATCATATAGAAAACACGGTTATCAAATGAAAAAAACCTCCGGGCACTATACTACTTCCTAGACAGGAAATCAAAATTAAGCTTTAAAAACAAACTGTTGCTCTAGTACTTCTTTGCATGAGCCAAGCCACATAGAAAAAACTTCAACCTTACAAAACAAATATCTAAATGCCATATCAAATGTATTTACCTCCGTGGTACCGGACTCATCTAGTTCACAGAAACTGCAACATAAATACCATTCAACAGCAAATAATTAAGTTATCATCTAACTATAACAGAACAGAAATCACATGAACTTAAACTGCATAACTAGCAATGATATATCAATATCCCATACCTTACCATACCCTCCTCCTATAGATTCTTTCGCAAATCATCCATTACCGATTTAAGATTTTCTTAAACTAAACACAATTAAGCCGGAACATGATCAAGATCAGATCAAATGTTAGTATAAGTCTAGTATATAGATTAAAGTTAATAATTTTTTTGTTGTTTTTTTTTGCACGTCACATAGGTTTTAAATTGAAAAATGTTCTCACTGTACTTCACTAAAACTCAACTTAGGTAATATAAATTTCAAATTGACTAGCTCAAACGTTATCACTATGAATAACGAAAGATGAGATCGAATCCGTTAAAATCCCTTATACATTTATTATGTAACAGAATGAATTACACGCCAATATACGGTTTCTACTACTGCTACTACAACAACAACAACTACTACTACTACTACTAGTAGTCTCCCATACAGTACTCCTAGGAAATCCCATTTCTGATAGCAGAATCCCCACAAAAAAAAATTGGTTCCACAAGCTGCTCTTGTTGTCTTAACCAAATCTCTACCAACAATTCCCCACGGCCCCATTAGGTTCCCTTACTCACTCCCTTTCCACCCACCTCACCAGCGCTTAGTGGTCAAGAAGGACTTCCTCCTCCCATCGCAACCCAAAAACTGCACACCATGCACGCCAACTAACAACGCTAGACCACTTGAGCATCTTTATTTATTATTTATAGCTTTAATTACTTCCCCCCCAAAACCACTGGGAGAGCGTGATGGGAGGGATGGCCGGTGGGAAACTGGGTGTTTGCAGGAATTAGGAAAATGCAAACGCGTCCGCCGAAGCATTGAACGATCCCTTGGCGCTAATAATCCTTTAAATGCTACCCGGGGAGCACAATTTAGTTTAGGGCATTTGGGGAGGGCTACCCTCCACAGATTGTGGTCCGATTGAGTGTAGCATAAGAAATTGAATCGATTTTGCAGCTTTCCGGAGGAATGACACACCACTTTTATCGGCTCTATCTACGATCGAAATCACGTTTCGTGACCGAAAAAGAAGGAGGGGGGTTTAGTTTCATTAGATGTCGTTTGAAATAAAGCCCGCTTCGGTCGGAAACAGTTCCGTGCCAATAGAGGCAACAAAATCGCTGCGCCGTTATCGACGCTGTACACTAGGTACAGGCTATTATACAGTAACAGAAATGAATAATTCAGTGGCCGAATGATGGCGGGGCCGAATCGTGCCAGTGCTTTGCGTTGCACAAAATTGCAAAGCATTGACGATTCGCGTCTTTTGCAAAGCGCAAGTAAGGTACCCTCCGTTCACAAGAAGAATGCCTTCTCCCATTTTCCGGGGCAAGTCAAGTATCTTCCCCGGTCACACGGACCCTCCACCCTCATTCTTCTCCTTTCTGCGATTGCATTGTGAAAGCTCAAAACCGTAAAGTGCTTTACACTTCAAAGTCGAACCTTCCTGCTCAAATCCAGGTGCCGACAGGCGATTGACGTGGACAGGACTCTCAACGACAGCTGCTTATCGCCGACGGCGAACACGAAAAAAGCGACGACGAAAAAGCACAGGAGCATGGCCATGAAGGCGAGGTACGTCTTAGTTCCTTCACGTTGTGTTTCTTTGCCAACCGCACCTTCTTTCGCCCAGAGAAAAGCTTGTACATTGTTTCGAGCGGACTTATCATTGCATTCTACCATCTTGCACACCTTCTTTTCCGCTCATGCATTATTAAAGCATCCCTCGGTGGTAGCTTTCTATGATATGTTGCCGGGACAACGCTAAGCTTTCAGTTGCTGCTGCACTCTATTATTGTGTCAATTTTGTAGCGATTGGCAGGAAAGACTTTGCTTTCGCCGAGGTCCACGGTGCACCTTGCAGTGGGCGTTACCTGTTGGATGAAAAGTGTCCAACGAATCCACTTTACACTTGACCTAGAACACAACTTCAACCCTCGTTGAACCGACCTCTATCGCCAACATACTTTAGGGCGATCTCCGGTCAAGGGGAGCGAGTGAAATCAGCGCAAAAACGATCCAACGATTTCCAGCGAACCGCTATTCAGGGAGCGACGATGAAAGATGACGACTTCTATGAAGCATTATGCGGCCTTCATGCTGCGTTGCTTCCAGAACCAACCATGCCTAATTTTCCCAGCCAACGGATGCACTTAATCCCGCATTTTACCTGCAAGTAAAGAAAAGAAAAACCTTTGTAAGCGGATAGCAACAATATTAATCCGAATCCGTCGGGAGCAACGAGAGATTGAGTGGTGGTGTGGACATGAAGGTTTTAGCAGGAAGCAAGTATTGCGACTTTCAATAGCAGTCAAGAAGTTGAGAAAGAAAGGAAATTCTTCACCCAAAGGAACCCGTTATCCCAAAAAACCCTGCCGACCGTTTGTGAGGCGTGCCTGTGCTAGTCCCTCTCCGC
Source organism: Anopheles coustani (assembly GCF_943734705.1). NCBI lineage: Eukaryota > Metazoa > Arthropoda > Insecta > Diptera > Culicidae > Anopheles > Anopheles coustani. The sequence continues at coordinate 59,728,336 of NC_071289.1, forward strand.
CCTGTAATGAGACCACAAACATCCGAAATATGATTCGGGTAGCAAAAATCCCAGCACCGCTATGGTCTCAAAGCCCAGAGGAAAACCCCCACGAGGAATATGCAAATATCTGGGGTTCCTTCGCACTTCTTCCAGCGGTACAGGTTTCAAATAAGAAAGAAAACGCTCCGGTGAGCTCCGCAACGTGGCACAATTCTTTTCTTATGTTTGACATGCCTTAAGAATTCTTTCTTCCATCAACCTCCGCCACCGTCGCCAGAAGTTTGCTCTTCAGCTCAACTGCATAGCAGAATCCTTAACTACGGTAACTTTGCCGTTCGGGTACATCCGGCCCTTTCGGTGGATTGTTAATGCGTATTCACACACACACACAAACACACCGCCAGGCACACACCACTGCTGAGGGTTCGACGGCACAGGTACTTTTCGGGGACACATTTCGATCCCATTGCCTCTCGGAGGACATTTATGCGATTCCATAAAATATTCTGCATACCGAAGACGGACCACTCCACCACCGCCAGCAGCGCTCCGTTTACCTTCATTACGCGCCCGAATGCAAATGCAAACGAATTGCACCACCGCCGCTCGTTATGAATTCGAGAAATTTACGTCCCACGACGGCGGGTCCTCTCCTGGGCGAGATACTGCAGAGTGATGTTTTGCTTATTGCCTTATTTTTTGGGGAGTTGTAATAAAAACGAAACTATAAAAATCCTCAATCCCAACTTTTCGGACATCTCTGAATTTATGACGCTTTGTAACGATCGTTCATCGAGCCTTTGCGTGGAATAAAATCAACGAATTTGCCTGGAACAAAGTTTTCATGACAAACTATCGAACACATTTTTAAGGTGTTTAATCTAAACTAAACTTTGGTTCGTTGGTACTTTGAGAAAGGCTTATCATCTGCGGAAATAGATAATGCATTGTTAACCAACCTGGACATAAGTTAGGAATAGCCAGCAGTTTTCAAATTCAATCAATATCAGCATCCTCATTAAGTTTACGAGTAGAAAACAAAATACATCATTCATATTTAATAAAAACAGTACTATGAAATTAGATTATAGAGACTACGAAAACTTAATTTAGGAAAGATTTTGGTGAAATACTGCATATTTTAAATAATCTTCTTTGAATTACTCAACTTAAATGCCAAATATCCTGTACGAAAAGACTGACTATCTACGTACACATAAGGGAAAAGGCTCGTAAACCCTTAACGGGCAGGCATGACCAATACGGTCGGATATGGATATGCATTTCTTGGAACACTCAAATTGATTAGATTACTAAACCTAATATTAACAAATTGTATATTTAACACCTAACATGAATTAAACACGTGGTCATACATGTACGAATGTCCCATTTGTCAGAAAAGATGCTAACAAATCTAGAAAATATCAAAACGTAATTAATTGATTAGCTTTCAATGGAAATGTTTATGCAAAACTCTAAATTTTAAAGCAGGCACTTAAACTTGTCACTGGTTTTTTAGATACATGTTTTTATAATGTTTTCTCAAAATAAAAACAAGTTTTTTTTCGCTAACTCATAAGTGAACCGCATAAGGAATGTGTAAAACACGATACACGAAACATCACGAAAAAATATTGGCAATATATTTACTTGGATAAAGAAAAATATATTGAGCGAAAATAAAAACAAAATCGAGGTGGGGAGTTTTCCGTGCCGGTTTTTTTTTTTTTTTTGTATACTTGAAAGAAAATGAGTCTGCTAAACAGTTACACTGCATCAAACCGTTACAGGGAGATTTTAAAAATCAGCTGGAACAAAACCATTGTCATGCAGTTTCATGATATTAGGCTCTTTACACCTCTGATCTAAACCGTTTCCTCAGGCACAAGACAGATTATGAGGTACACCATGGTGACATCAAGCATGTACAAGTAACCGGATAAGCTGACCGTGTTCGCAGCAAATTGGAAGCGAAAAAGAAAATTCACCGACCTCATCGTCCAAGGGATTTGTTTAACAACTCACCTACACGACCGACATATGAAGTGTTGGCGAATGTTCCGCCCCCTGTCTAACATTTGCGATGCCGCCGGACGTCGAAATAAATGTTTCCCGCTGGTCCAGCAGCGAGCAAAGGTTGAGTCGCGAGATGTGTGATGCTACTAACCCGGGGTTCACGCGTTAAACGCGATTTGAGCGAGAAAAAAGGGCCACCCAAGGGCAGCTAGCTTTCCGACGAAACACCGTACGAAGAATGAGAGCCGCGTCGTGCATCGTGAAGAACCCCTGGAATGCTAACTAGCGATGTTCCGGCGCGAGTGGGAGTGATGAATTATCTCGGCGGCGGTTAGTTAATGCCAGTGTCTCGTCAGCTGGGAGGGTACTTGACGAGGGTGGGTGACGTCCACCGCGTCGTTATCGTCGTCGTAGTCGCGCTGTTGTTTCCGGCGCGAAGCTGCGAGCCCGTCATCCGGCCGGAAGCGCGGCACTACGGGAAAATCCGGCAAGTGGCAAAACTGGACGGTGTGAACACGGTTCAGCGTCACAGTCCGGGCGGTCCCGGAAGTTATTCCTTTCAAATTCCAGCACCTCCGCTCCGATGGGGACCTCCTTCCTGCCCAATAATAACGAGTCCACACTGCGCAGAGAGCCCGGCAGCAGCTGCAGGGGCCTTGTTGTTCTTCCGTCAGCTGACTGTGTCCAGGTGGTGACGAGAGGTGGAGGGAGTGACAAGCCCACAAGTTTTCGGGCGCACCACACAATGCGCACTCCGTCACAGAATGACTAACGAGACTCTGATGACCGCCCGCAGGGTGAAACCGCGTTCCGGGCTTCCTGTCCCGTCTTTTCCAACAGCATCATCCTGGGCCGACCCCGAAGCGTAGGTCCTGGAAAACCTTTCTGCGCCGGATGAGCTTTTTCCCGCCCGTGAACAATGCTGAAGGGGTTTTTTCTTGTTTGGCGTTCCGTGTCAACAGCTTTTTTCATTCACTGGACTTCAACGCCTCCTTCCCCCCACCGATGGAACTCGCCGCCATTGGGCCGCTCTGGCGTGAAGTGGCATCATGGCACACACACACACAGGCACACACAAAACCCCGGAGTGGACCGCAAAGAGCGGCTCCGGAAAACCACCGAACTTGGGAAATGCGTTGCTGGACGCTACACGCTAATGAACCTAGCATTCGCTTGGAGTCAAAGCAGTCCACGCTGGGCCTGAGATAGGTAGCACACATCGTTTCCACAATCCCGGGAAAGTGGATACGGGAAACTGTCCGAGTTGATAACTGGAGATTACAAAAACCGAGTTCGCACATAAACGATCACAAGGGGAGTGGAAAGGAAAGGGGCGATGGATCAAGCGGGTGTCTAAAACTCAAGTGCGGAACCACCTCGTCAAGAGTGGTGTGTAGCTTGTCTGGCCGACTGTCGACAGCCCTCTCAAATCATGTAGAGTTTTCCAAGCGTAGATGAAGCAGTGCACTATCCTGTGAACGGCTGCCGCAAAGCTACTCCAAGCCTGTCATGGTGTAATAATTCTAGCCTCGGGGAAGTAAAATTTCGCAGGACAATCACTGTTGCCGATAGAAAATGTCTCACGCCTTCTAACCAAAGAGAATGCAAAAATGCACATTTACTCTACCGACATTTGAGAGGAGATGGAAATACCTAATACGGGAAAACCTCCGCGCGAAAGCTCGAGTTACAAAATCAACTCTGGTGGACAATTCCTGTAGAGGCAGAGGACTGTGAACCGTGTGCGCGAACATGACCAACCCCGCCAGCAAGTACTTCTCGCGGCTGCGACTCAAGGACACTTTGCGATGAGTTTTCCGGTTCGAGGCACACCATTTTGGTCACGGGACGCGGATGTTCCTGGAAACCATTCAAACATCACCAGTAGTAGGACGAATGGAACCGGAGGATGTACATGGAACAGCGTGTGAGTGTGATTTTATGTCCCGCATATCGCAACCAAATTAAAAATGAACGACGGAACGATTGTCGCCCATAATTACGGCGAAAAAGTCCCGCAGCTTTCTGCGATGACAAAGCGCACGTGGACGATAGATCTCCGTTCTCAAGCAAGCGCTAGAAAATGGAGTACGGCCCGGATGACGGTGATTTGCAAATTATAACACGAAATTAACGATGTTCGCACAGCCGGTGTTTGATTGGACGGCGATGTCGATCACTTCGTTAAACGTGCCGGCATAAGTTATAAAACAGTTAAGAAGCCTTACAGGATAGCCCCCATGCAAACAGAACGACTAAAAATTGAACACATTATTTACAAAATAGGTCATACTATAAATTCGAATAATAAAGCCCACATGAATGTTGTGTGTTTCAGGAACGATCATTTTATTGAATTAGAAGCGGATAACCAATTTTTCGATCTACGCTGAAATTGCTGATGTGTTTATCGGAGCAGTTAGGGTCAATAATTTCATCGAAGTAACGAGATAACATGGCAATATTGGAAATAGCTGGAAATATTGGAAATAGAAATCTATAGATCGATAACAGACCAGTTCAATCTCGAACGAAAGGTAAAATTGCATGGAATTAATTATTCAAAACTCCACAAATGGCTTCTGATTATTCGAAGAATTCTGATGATACTGAAATTTGTTGTAAATCACGTGCGTCATACAAAATCCCCATCTCAATTTTTACAGGAATTGTTCATGATATCAGGTTTGCTTTCTTCCCAAAACTGCAGATTAAAATTGTTGAACGTTGTTCATTTCCAAATCGAAATTCACCGAAAATAAGTATGAAAATGTTTAATAAAGATTAACGATAAAATTTCAAATATTTTATCTTTTACCACTTTTTATTTTACTTAACAATTTAGAAAGTTAATACTCCATTCAACAGAGTACTACTTTGAAAACATTAAATCATCGTTTAATAATCGTCCCGCGCTTTCGATTTCGATTTCGATTTTAATCATCTGGCCCTTTTTAGGAAAATATATGCAAACCCCTGATTTAGAGTACAAACAGATGAATCTAAATTTGCTTTTGTACATTGTAAAATTTGAAAAGGGTGTTTCATAAACATTTTGTTTATACTTATCATAAAAATAAAATACATAAAATACCATTTGAAACTTTTATACACTTTCATCGATGCATTGTTTTTACCAAGTAATGTACTATACTGATATATTATCATTTATGAAACAAAAAAACATCGAAAAACTCTCAACAGCTTATTTATGTAGAAAATACTACATTGAGATACTTTCATATTACAAAAGAATACAACGAATAACTCTAATGCAGTGTTCTCTTGATTGCAATCTATAACAAACTGACAAGGTTTTCTGATTAATACCAAAAATGTGAATCTTTCCGCCAACCAAACATGTTCCCACCAGTTTGAATTAAATAGCGTTTAAAATGTAGCAATTTACCGATCATCCTTAAAAACGACGCTCAACATACAGACGCAAACGAGATAATTTCCAATTTTAACCTCAACAGTGCACACAATGAACCCATCGAGCTGTACACGGGTACCACAGCGACCAGAACGCAACGTGCCGAGAGCAGACAGCGGCCAGTAAAAATAGCGTACCAAGAAAAATTCGAAAAAGAAAACCCCTAACGAACGGAAACCCGGCCGAATGCAAACACCAACGGGGGAAAAACGTGCAAACTTTACCGCACATGTGGCGCACATCATCATCGGCGTGTCGAACGCGTCATCATCGATGAAGTCGTTCGTTGTCATCGGCTGCGTTACGATGGCGACGTTTGTCCCACCAGCTTGTGGCCACCGAAGTGTACGGCGAGGGGTGAAGGGAGAAATGTGCAACGCAACGGTGCGAGAACTTTTCGGTCGGGAAAGAACGAAACCAAAAAAAACTAAAAAAAAACTCAAAATCAAAACGAAGGAAAAACGGTTTTCACGAGCGCGGGAACAATTTACCAACTCGATGGCGAACGGGGAAGCAAAAAAAACATTGCGGATGGTACTCCATCAGGGATTCGTCAGCGGCGCAACCTTGCGACCTTCGTTCGGACATTGCCTAAGCTGCAGGCGAAAGGGAACCATTTTTACCCAAAGTTCGGCCTGTTGGGTTGGAAGATGCGACGCTGCTGCTGTCACCATGCCATCGCATCACATAGTTGCAAATCTGGTCGTAAAAAGGAAACCAGTTCGAAACATTTCGATCGAATCTCAGCCACGAGTCCCGGGCAAGGAGAACGCGCTCCGCGAATTCGATTATCTACAAAAACGCAAATTTGTTCTCGCTGGTTGGAAACGTTTTGGAACACGAGTGACGAAATGCAATTTCATCTTCGGGTTCGTAGGATTTTTCCTCCACAACGTAAAAAACACACAATACATACGACGTAACAACAGCATCCACGTATAGCAAAACTTGCACACACGTTTAGCGACGACTTCAAGGGGGTAAGAGTAGGGCAAAGGATTGATTTAGCAATTTACTTAAAGAACCCCCGTTGCAGTCCGTGGTCTTCCAAAAACGAGACAAACCAACAAACGACACATCAAACATCAATACTCACCAGCATATCTTCTTATCTACAATCGATTCCCTTTAGAACGGATTAAAAGGAGCCAATCCTCTGCGAGATCATCGAACGCTCCGCCAAAAGAGAAGTAAGGATTGGAGCACATCGTCGATAATGTTCGCCAAGACGGTAATACAATGTTTAGCGCGCAATGCACGTTTTGCTAATGCACTGCCATAACTTCAGAGCTCCAATTGTTGCGTTTGATGCAATCCCAATCGAGTTTGTAACCGAACATTGTAAAAGATGTCAAAGCGATGTACGTGAGTGGTGAATAAAACGAAACATCCAAACAAACCAACATGCATCGCTCCTATGTTGTGATGCACAATGCACTTTAAAATATGCTGGACTGGAATTTACTAAGATGTTGGGCGTTGCTTCGATGTTCCTTTGCCAAGAAAATAGTTAGAAATGAATCAGTATATAACTTGCATATATTCTATCGCTTTGTCCGCTCGCTGAAACTAAATCAAAATTTTTAACACGTTGATCGCGACGTCACCCATTTTGCAGGTGACAGCACCAATCTTCATCAGCCTTTTTCGCTGGCATATTAGTACAAAGTGGACTATATTTATTACAAAAATGTATCGTTTGGGAAGCTTTGTCTTTGCTGCTTCGTATACTAAAGTAGTTGGTTTAACAATTTTTATAAACCAATTCTACTAAAAAAGATTATGTTAATTTGATATGCTCTAAAACTCTTTTCAATCAACGTGTTAACATTTTATTGTCCTGAGGATATTTGTACAGAAGCCTAATCTTCCTTTCCCTAAAAGGATAAATTTGTACATTTACCATAGCCTACCACTACATCAGAGCCAGCGGTGGACGTAACGGTGCGCAGACTGAGTGGCCACGGAGGGCCCAAGGAGCTCGCAAGGAGGTCGAACCTTCAAGGGCCAAGTTCGTATGATTTGTACTTAAACAAACATTCTATACAATTCTTCAATTTTCTTTAATGATCACCAAATAAAAAATTGTAATCGGGCAATAATGGATGATTTTACTGTATCTTATAAAAAAAACTATTGTTAAAAAACATAACGAAATAATGAAAGGATGGTATATAATCAGAGTTGAAGAGTAACAGAAGATAAATGTCTTATAATTTATCAATTGGAAACAAGGAAGTATTTGCATCAAAGCAACAAGATTTTTTATATATCAAGCAGGATTAAAATAAGGATTAAAATAATGAAATATTTAAACAATTTCATTGCATGCAATGCGTTATTGACATATCCTGTTTGATGTTGTCATGCATTTGCCAAAGCTGCATACCATTTTAACTAAATCGTCAGTACAACGAGGTTCGCGTTATAACGAATATTTTATATGAATTTCAATGATAGAAGTAAAATCTCATAATTTTCCTACTCTAACTATTGAATAAGAATTGTTAAACAAAATTGATGAAATCAAACTTCGAGAAGTCAGCCAGTAAATTTATTGATTATAGGATAAAAGTAATAGCTAACATTGATTTTATTAAAATGCAAATGTAAACAAGACAAAAATTTATCATTTTTACCATATTGTGTGGGGGCCCTGTTCATTTTACCGCTTAGGGCTCCCATGAGTATAAATCCTCAACTCATCAGAGCTATAATATATTATTTTCTTGGCAAAATCAGAAAAAAACACATCGAGCTAGCTAAACGTTGCTGTCATCTAATATGCTTCAAAAATTACAATAAAATAAACATAATCCAACCAAGGTATAGTAGACCCACAATAGAAGGCATAGTCGGGCACAATGGACCTAGGTCGAACACAGAATATAATTTGTATATTATACTTGTCTGCAAATATAAAAGGCCACCGCGAGGAGGTAACTAATAAACCAACTGCAAGCGATTCCAATCCTTTGTACCCATCGGAGCGCATCGATGGCAATACAAAGATAATTGCACTTTCCCAATGATTTAACTTTACAAAAAATTCAATTTACTGACAGCTGCACAAAAATGCAATCGAAAATCGATCGCTTATTTGCGAATGCCCCCTCCCCCATCGAAGGCAAATGAAACATAATGCGCTCGAGGGAAGAAAGGAAAGATTAATGAACAAACAAAAAACATTATCCCCACAATTGCACCGTGAAACAGGGAAGCCCGACCGCACTTACATGGTCGATAATGCAAACAATAAATATCATTTAATATACCGTCAATGTCTACAACAAGCAGACACGTCATGCGGCCCAGTAATCCCGTATTGCATGGCGCACAGCTCATTAATTGCTAGCGTAAGTGCACAGCTGTGAATCCAGTGACCGCAACGAAAGGCAGAGGATCGTGAACAAGCGCCGTGCGTGCGCGATGGTTTATCCAATTAATTAACAATTTTTCCCGATATACTGAACTTTTCATCGAACGGTACTGTATCTTTCCTCCGTTCGCATTTAGTTCAAAAGCAATCGAAAAAGTTCGCGAGTCCGTTCCAGACGGCGTAAATCTGCCGTTGGCATATTGAAATCGTTTAAAGTCAAATAGTTTTCAGAGCAACAGAATGTTTTTCACACGGTTTAATTTTCCTTTCAAATCGAAATGCAATGAAACCACAACGGGATAAAAAAGTGAATTCAGGGACCACGGTGATGCACACACTTCTCCAAAGCATTTTTCAGATATTAAATTCACGAACCATTGCATGAATAGGGCATGGTTTTTCGCCCCATATGCAAGGATCAAAGCAGGATCTAAACGAACGTGCCCCGAAAGGAACACAAACCCACGCAGAGTACGTCACCCTGTCAACGAACTGACGAAAAACGCATAACTCGCAATGTGCATCATGCCATGGTGAGGTAAAATGAACAACGCTCGGGAACAGAAAAATAACACATTCACACACACACACAAATGGCAACGGTTGCCCAGTCGTTTCTATGTGCCTTCGCCGTGTGCGGTTTGAAGCGACAGAATGTCATCCTAACGAAATCTCTGAATGAAATTACTCATCTGTCATCGTTGGCTGACTGGTTCGACCAAAAGTCGTCGCACCCATTCTACAACCGCCCGGTATATAGAAGAAGTAAAAAAAACATACAGCTTTAAACAGCACGTGAACAATACACCAGGGAGTTCAGATTCAAGGGTTAACTCTCTTCCAAAAACATGTACGGTTGAGTTCGTTACTTTCAAAATATGGAGATTAAATATAGAACATATTTAACTTCGATCAAATTTTGTGAATTTCTCATTTATCTATGGATTATTTATCTGTGATATAAAAATATATATAAAAGGATAGACTAATGTAGAAAATAAAATTGAACGTGAGTGTCAGATGCGATACATGTTTCTCCGATCGCGACGTATCCTCCCCCGAAGAAGAAGAACACATATTGCATTGAGGTTGATGAGCTGCTGACTCACAGAAGCACGAAAACGTTAGATCCATTTTTAAATGTCGACGGCGCTCTAGACATCTCTGTTTACGTAAATGCGTCCCGGGGCATGTGAACAAGAGCCCTTCCACTGTCCACCATCTGCATGAACGTGCGTAAACGCGAGCCGGAAGACATCGTCGCCCATCATTCGGCCAACGGTCGAAAAGACGCGTCAAGGACGCTAAGGGGGAAAAAAGCCAAGAATCAGTTGAACTCCGAGTCTGGCTCAAATTCATCACCGGCTTTGCAAGAACCACTTTCAAGAGAAGTTCATAAACTCAAAACTCTCCGCAGATCGCGGACTGCAAGCGGGTTTAGATGAGAAAAACCAACCGTTTGATTGGTTTTCAACTTCACCCAGTGTATTCAAGCGAAAAAACACCTTCATACGAAAGTTAGCGCAAAGCAACCTTATGCAATAGAGAACCCACCCTGCATCATTTGAATCCACAAGAGTATGGTGGAACTAACTGAAAAAAATACCTCACACGCCTAATATACCCCTCGGAAACGTTGTGCTGCTTTGTAAGGAATCGTTTATCCACTACTTCAAAGCTCAGCTCCAGCAAACTCGTATATGAATCGCCAGGGCAGCCACAAAACCATAGACCACGATTCAGAATGAAAAATGGGTGGAAATACCGCGATGGTACACTGCAGCTGACGTAAAAGACTAAAGACGGGTTCGTCATACACATCAGAGTTTGCAGAATGAAAAAAAAACTAATGAGTGTTCGCTCACGGTAGACAAGTTTACCTATAGGAGTTCTAACACATGTTACAATGAAGTTTACCGGTTTCGCTTCAATCGAAGTCGGTTCATAAACTGGTAGTAACGATTTAAAAAAAATAGTCTGCCGGTTTTGTGTACAAAAACAAAAAAGTGACTTTCATACTGGCAAGCGAAACCAAAAAAGGGGGAACATAAATGTTTATATATTATGAAGCTGTATCGCAATACCCTACATCAATTAATTGATATTAAGATTAAGTTAAAAATAAAAAGAGCGATGAAAGGGGTTTTTTATATGAAATATAAGTTGCAAAGAATTTTACATTTACTAATAAGAACAATTTTAGTATAAATCAAGCAAGCTTTATGAAAGAATTCTATGTAAATAGAGATATTCTGTTGTAGTATTTATATCCAGGAAAGCACGGAGAGTTACAATTTACATTTCAAAAAATGTACTAATTGGGTTTGTCGCTTCAAATCGCTCACAAACATTAAGCTTTTTTATTTCATATAAAAATTGCGAGAATAATTAATACAATACACGCTTCACTATAACATATTTTTTTACTTTTAAGCAATCAAACCACCTTTTTTCAAACCATCAGTCCTACAATTTTCTTTCTTTCTCTCTTTCTTTTTCTCTTGACTTTAATGATATGATACATTACATCTAACTTTTTTCGGTTGTGATGGGGACAACTTAAAGCCATAAACAAGTCAAATATTCTGCACTATTTTACGAAAAAAGAAAACTCAAATCATATTTGAAAAAAATGGCCCTGAAGATCTCGTAAACATAATCAAAAAATAAAACTAATAATCATACTACTAGCGTAATGGGACCTAAACGGTACACGCGCTCTTCAGGGCAACAGTTCCTTGGCCACTTTCATAAGAATCGCAGAAAACCCATAAAAATACTCAACCCCACTCCAGCGCCTGGGACAAACATTGGAAAAAGTTATGCCCAGGTTAAATTACATGATTAATGGCTAGCTCGGGTTTGTACCAATTCCCATAACTCTTTCCGACACAAGGCCGCGTCGTGTGCCTGTGCCGGTTACTATGCGCTACTGAAGAAGATGTCCTGGCCTTTTTTCCCAATCCCCGCTGGACAACGATGGCCCCCAATGTTTCCTCCATCCCTCCCCTTGACCGGGTTAAGTTAAAGTGAAAACCCATTGATGGTTTTTTGAAAGTAAAAGGCGTCGAAAAAAAAGGAAGGACGAACTGAAATGAAATATGAAAAGTTTCGCATCTCCCACAGCGCGCCGCCGAAACAAATGGGGTATCGGTGTTTTAGCAACAACAACAAAAAATGCAAAATACACACATGAAAGCATCGTTAGAGACGACGGTAAGAGACCCTGGGACGACCTGGGCTATCTATTACCTTCTTTGTTATGGACTGAAAACAATTTTTATTAACAAACTTTTACCCGCAACCCTCGGAGCTCCGCTGGCGTGCCGAGAAAGTGCGGTTAGTACATAAAACCAATATGTTTACTAACCGAATTAGCTACCGATCCCCAGCAAGTACGACTTAGGCAGGGGTTTTTTTCTTTTTTGGAAGCCCAACGGAAGCATTGAAATAAACTTACAATTTGATTCATTGCTTGGTAGGTGCCGTTTAATTTAATAACTATTGAGTAATTTTAAATGTAACACGAACGATAAATTCCATTGATTGAACCAATCAGCTTGAGCTTAGCGTATAAATAATCTCTTTCTAAAATCTAAATTCGTGTAAGTAATCTCTTTAACACGTGGACTGCCGAAAACGCTTGGCACACACACACTAAAAGCACACTTTTTTAGTACAATATTTTTTAATAAAATTTGTTTATAACATTTATTAACACATTGATAACCAAGCATTTTTAGCACAATTTTTTAGCACAATATTTTTAATTAAAATTTGTTTATAATGTTTGTTAAACCGATAATTTTCGAAGGCCAAGCAAAAACTTAGCTTCCCAAATAACTTTTATTTAAATATTACTATAGTTTTTATGTTGCATTTTCATTTATTTATAGGTCAAAAACTTGTTAGAACTACTTTCTGCTGTCACCTACTTTTAGGGGACATGGCAGTGAACGTGTTAATTTACGGTACGAGTTAAAAAGTATCGACGGTCAACGAAAACTTTAACACACTTTAAAAGGGCACTTTAAAACGACTTCAATTTATCAAATGTTATCGGGTTTTGTGGGAAAAGTTTCGGTTTTGGTTTTTTTTTTTTTGGTTTCGGCGTCAGCTCTTAACAAAAAAACATTTTTACATGCCTGTGCCAAACGATAGGCTGGATTATGCTATAATACTCGAAACCAATGTGTAACAAAACGCCCCGTGCAGAGATATCGCGGCAAAGAGCCAGCACAGCATGGTGGTGGTGATGGTACAGGTCACAACCCGATGTAACCAAGCCCTTGCCGGTCGCATCTCAGTTTCGGTAAAACTGCTAAAATTGTTCGCGTGAAAAAATTACCCACAGTGGAGATGGAAAAACGCACTCCAGGCACTGCAACAACAAACACACCACTCCAGATGGCGTAGCGCTTAGTTGAACGCGTCGTCGCTGGCCGGTTTCATTTGGCTGCTTGCCCACCAACACACGCACATTGAACGCACCCGGGTTGACTGCTGATAGGAGGCAGGAAAGAAAAATCTGGGAAAATCAGTAAAATGCCAACCTGGACTCGAAAAATACAGGATAATTGGGGGGGAAAAGGGACGCGAAAAAATCGTTCGCCCATCGTTGGCATAAGTTGGACAAAAAATACACTTTTCATGTCAAATGCAAGCGAGTGCGTCCACGGATATTCACGAACTTCCCCCAAACATTGCACCCAGCTGCGTACGTCTCTGTCCCTTCCGGAGGCTCACGGGTGGCGGCTATCTCCTGGCCGAGTTTGATGGACGGGAAAGCCGGATGCTTCCCCACGGATTCGCAAAGCAGGCCAGGACCCGTAATTGCAAGCTGCTCCACAATGGCCAACAGAACGGAAGCGGAAGCGGAAGTGCAACGCGTCGCTCTCGAATGGTTGGTAGTCCTCTTTTTTAACTCCTCCATTCATTTTGAGTTCGGTTTGCGTTGAATTTGTCCTACAGCGAGTAGTAGTTTCAATGTTTTTCCCCCTTCATCCCATGGCTTATTCGCGGACAGTTACGAATCCACGTTGGAAAGTTGGACAATTTTCGAAACTGCGACAGCGCGGACTTAAATCCCGTGCAGACCCAGATTTAACCAAAGCGAAACCAGCTACTAGCTACGGTAACACCAACCAACAAGCCACCATATCATGGCCACCAGATGCGGGGAAAGAGCGGTGACACAAAACGTAAAATAGGACTCATCAGGGACACAACTAAGGGAAGATAGCGCGAATGTCTCTCCGCTTCGTGTTGCGTAGGAAATACGGTTCTCGCAGGTTCGGACCATTGAGCCGAATTGGGCCGCGCTCGTAGTGCGTAGCGAGTCCAGAATGTCGTTTCCGGATGAATTCAGTGAACCGTACGAAGTCCTTGTGTGTTACTTGGAATATCTTTTTCGAAGCTCACGATACCGGCAAGTTAGCATCCAAATATTTGTTTTTGCGTAGATCTGCATCATCACAATGCCATTGAATTTTTTGGAACTCCGCAACTAACTCCAGGAGCCTTAGTTGTTACCAGGGCATGTGTTTATCTTTCGCAGGTGATTTAGTCAAAATAAAAAAGAGTGACAAACTCCAGCGTCAGTCCACTGAATATTCATTTTGGAAAAGAGCTTCATTGATATACTTGATCTGAATAAATTTTTACAAATATTTCTACAAATATAACCAGTACATTCGCAGATTTAGTTACGTAGAGGTTGGTTTTAATTTAAACGAGCGACGATTAGGGTCTATGTCGATATTTTCACTTGGAATGTTTAGAAAGAATCTCTCATAGTATTTTAAAGATCGATCCAGGTGAACGAAAAATATTGATACGTAACGAAAAATCTCGTTCGGGAATAAAACTCGCTCACGAAAGGCTCAGAAACTGGTGTGGCTATCTGCTTAAAACTTTGGACGGATCGCCTTAACGGCACTTGCGTTATCTTAAAAGTGACGGGAATCGTATTAATAGGTTGGATAGAATCACTAAAAGCTGGTAAAAGGTGAAATATAACGTCCATTACTAGGTCACAGTAATTTTCCTCGAAGAGAGGAGCCAAGTTCCACAAAGGATGCCGTTCGTGCTATTTAAGAAGAAGTTTTCTGGAAAATGACACACCGCACCTCCTTTTTGACAGTGCACATTCATATTTGGTCGAGATCGTACACACAATATTTCCAGTATCTCGCTGATTTTAGAATTGATTCCCAGCATAAAATATTGTGCCCCCAAAAATCCCACCCATTCCAAGCCATCCGCCATTGAGCGGGCCCGAAAATGTTTCCCCAAAGTTAATTTGTCCAAAAACTTGCAAAAGTATATCTTTCTTCCTGGAGGAAAATAAATGAACTTGGCTTGAAACAACATCGACCTTGGACATTGCCTACTGAACATAAACATAAATTAGTCCTTTGATCGACCGGCGTCACACGCCACGTCTCGTCCCTATGATGGATAGCAAAATATTGGTTTTGGTCGCGCAAACCTCGGCAGGCCTCCGTACCGATCTGCGGTTTTCCGGACGTTTATCGTGAGAACGCATACAGTCCATACACAAAAAAAAAACCAAAACAAAAAGATGCTGAGGGCAGCAGCAATTTTCACGCTTCGGCTTTCCCAGCTATTCCTGAGTGCGTCAGTAAATCTCCGACTAGCCGGGGAGGGATGTTATTCAACAAGTACAGCAATAAAAGTTTTATTATCCCAGAAAACATCAATCAATAAATATTTGCCTTGTGTGCGCTCCGGCACGCCTCGGATCGTTCGGTTCCGTTTCGGTGTTTGGGGTGCGACTGGACTCCGGCACGGATATTGCTCCTCCCGTAGCCTGATGGTTCAGTGAACCAGGGGTAGGCTCGTATACTCCTCCCTCTGGCTGAGCGGGGCATACTATCAACATATCTGTAGCCTCGCAGTATCAATTCCGACAAGTATAGACCATCATCATTATCGGAGGACTTTAGGAGAAGCCCATGGCACGCACACAGCTTGTCCACATACCCCCACACCACAAGCTACCAATAAAATTTCAACCCGTCTTTCCCGTATGCTTTAGAAACAATCCTTAACTAATCCAGAAATCCTCCGGCTACGGAAGGGATGTCAAGGGTACATCACGGAAGAGACTAGATTGATGGTCCGTCTCAGTAGGAATCTGCTATCGCTCCAAACGGACCACATTACGCTGAACAGTGATAGAGGTTGAGCCGGCGCCCTCAACCCACGCGATTTAGACATCACCAGACATGGGGACGATCCGACGAGTATGGGATGAGGCGTAGCGGAGGGCGAAACCATTCCGAGATTGGGATTGCCTATTCCTCTGGTGGACAAGCCCTACCAACACCACCATCAAGAGCTATTCGCTATCGATTGGATTCGATGTTTTGTGTTGGCAATAAAAATCAAAACAATCTAAACATTTTCCCACACACCACACGGACCTTAGGTCCCTTGCTACCATCTATCCTCCGACTGGGAGGACTGGAAAGTTTAGACAACAGTATGTGGCTAGGCCAACCGCAGAATGCTGCTCTCCATGGGGGAAATACTATACGGGGTTTTTAGAGTGCGGGCTGCAGTGTCGTGTCGTCCTGTTTAACTTGAACGTCCGTTGCATTGTAAAACATGGATAGCAGGACTTCCGCGTAAAGACTGTGTTAAAACAGAGAGATAAAAAGTTACTGCTTGAGTTGAATGCATTGACCCGTTACAGACACTAGGTGTTGCACTATCCCTTCAAGAATATTTTCAATAGAAGCTCTCAATAAATACGACCAAGTTTAAGATATGCCAAACCGGTCGAATGAATAAGTCGTCCCGATCATAAAATACTCTTATAATGATCACATTACATTGAGAATCAGCGAAAATACAGTTCATACAATTCTTAGAAGTACGAACTATAAGTCCATTGACTACTTCTTAAAACATTTTTCTGATTCTAATGCATAAAGAAATAAAAATTAAGATCTTGTTATAATAATCTGATACCAAACTGACGTATCTCTGAGAACCAGTCCAAGTATCTATAGTTCGTGTCCTTTACGGCATGGCTTTAAATAAGTTGTTTGAAATGTTCGAACCACATTTCAGACGGATGCTTGGTACTCATTTTAATGCATACAGTTTCTTCTTCCATCTTCGTTAAATTTCCTAACATGGTAGAACGGGAAGTAATATTCAATCCTTAAGATTTTCTAGAAAAAGAGGTTAGAAGAAAACGGTCATTAAAAATCGCTTTCAAAGAAACTCATATAGAAAGATCCTACTTGGCAGCTGACTGAAGCTGAAGGAAACGGCGACATGGCGGTGATTTTTCAGGAATTTTAAATGATAGATAAGGCACTGGGTTATAAAGCAAGGATCTATTTATATGAAAAAAATCTGCACTTAAAAGATAAACATTAAGTGCAAAGTCTTAAGTCATGACAAATTTGCAACAATCTAAATCTCCGTATATCAAATATTCAACATTGAATTTTTCTCTCATATTTGTTAAGCGATATCCAACCGATACAATTGACATGCAGTAAAACTAAGCTAAAAAAATCTATCACATATTGTCCGAGTGAAACTACAGCACAGGAACTAACTTTGACATAAAGCCTGGCGCAAAAATTACCCAAAACAGCCAGGAATTCATCACTTATTTCGGATAACAGAACTTATTGTAGTATTTTCGATTTAATAGCTATTCAATGTACACGCCAAAATAACTGCCTCGATTTTAGAAACGTTAACAGTGACAAAAACCTGCTCATTACATTGGATGCCAATTGCACAAAACTCGATCCATCGATTGAAACGACATTGTTCTCTTGGGCAAGTGCAGTTGGTCTGCCAAATTCCACCTACCATGAAACCCCCGCTGGGGGTCTAACCAACCGAAACAATCAGGAAATGCAGCAAAACGAGTCCTGCGACATATCGGAGCGTCGATGGACACGGACCGTCTAAAATTCGCGATAGCCGACCAGCGGTTTGTGAGCGCATTCCAGGCCGTCCTACCGAGGAGTCACTTTTCCCGTCCGGATGGCGGATGGTTGCCTGAATTCAATTGCCGTTGCGGTTCGGTTTGTTTGTTGCTGCGGGCGTCCCGAGCGAGAAAGTCAGCCCAAACTCGAACGGGAAAAGCTCGACCACCACCACAAACAAGGCAAGGCGTGTTTGGCGCAAAACGATGTCTCTGACCCCATTTTCGGCGCGCACTAGGACATGCCGGATCTTGCCGCGGTACTATTTACTGCTAAACTGTTCGCCCTCCGTTTAGAGAGTCGACTCCAACGGACACCAGTCCGTTGTGCAGCATGTGTTTGCATTACATCTGAACGATACGACCAGCACACACGCGAATTTCTCACAGTGGAGACAACAAACTCCACAATTTCCCACCAAATGGCTCGGCTGAGAACTTACCCGAAAACGTAGATTTCAAAGGCTCCTCGAGGAAACATCCGACTGCTTGCGACGAAACCCGACGGAGAGGAACGGATGCTGGCGGATCGATAGACACCGAATGTTTGTGAGACTCCTTCTCGTTCTCCCATCGCTAGCGAAAACTTTCTGTCATCCTTTCTCTTTGTCACAATTTCCGCTTCCGTTGCACCTCAAATGCACCAGCGGAAGTGCCGGATGAGCTGAGGACCGGTGATGAGGAAAGCACACCCTGTACCACGTTTACACAGCGCCGTGTTTTGGCCAACCGAGAGTAAATCGGTGCGTCAAATGGAAGGAAAGTTTACAACGGCGAGACCTACGTTTAGCCAACAACACCGGCAGAGACCCCGAAGGTCAGGACCGCGTATAGTAGCGAGCTTGTGAGAGCCGCAGATCCTCCGTCATAAGGCAAAGTTTTGTGCACAATTTTAACACCTCCACCCAGTTTCCCTTTTGTCCCGGGAGGTGCATGATGTTAAGCTGGATCAGTGAGCTTACAGAGCGTTCGGTACGACCTGGGATTCGGGAGACATTCGAAAGCGATGGGAAACTTTTAACCACTGGATGACCTCGTCCTCGGTTACGGGCGGACAGTGGCGGTGGGCGGCGGGCGGGCTCGTGGCTCCGTTATGGAAAATTTAAATAGAAACTGTAGCGAGTTTAAGGACCTAAAGTATCACCACCAATCTCCTTGTGTTCGGGATTACGAATTGTAATGGCTTCTGATACCGGAGGCAGTTGCACTTTACTCAATCAGTTATGCAACCCCTAGGGAAAGTTTCGAGTTTTAGTTTAGATTTGAGTTAGATTTATACAGACCGGCGCATCTCCACGCACAGTACAAAACATTATATCATAAATGGACGGAGGATATAAGTATCAACAAGAAAAATCATTCTTGGCAATCCATGCATTTGGTTCTTATAAATACTTTTCTGGAACTAAATTGGATAGTTGATAAATACTAAAACAACCTGATTTCTTCATCTCCAATATCTCGTGAAGCCGTAGGTAGAGAAAGTAATTGTAAGTTGTAGGTAGAGAAAGTATAAATTGTTTATTCATATACTGTCTGTCTTTATTCATTTATTTCTGTATTTCTAGCCCCCCGTGTTTTTCAAATATATTCATGTTACTTTTTTGTGAGATCCGCTCCTAGGACTTAACATATTTCCATACAAACGAGTCTTTTTGGACATTTTGATGACCTGGCCATATTCAACAACTGATTCTTATTACAACAATTTATGAGTCTTGCTATTTTAGAAAAGGTACTAGAACAAAGCAATTTGAGCAAGAGAGTGGAACTGTAAAAATGGACTTGTATGTCAATCACCTGATAAGGATTTGTTTAGAGATGATCTCTACAGGCGGGCAACTTATCATCCTTACGAAGACTTTGTGGTCTAACTCTCAAATCATCCATTGAAAAAAATCTTGTGCAGGGACATGAAGTGGGCCATCATCAGCACTTGCTTCAAGAGGTTGAATCGCCACAACTTTTTATGTCTGTTTATCTTAACGGTACTGAGTCCAAAAATGAATTTTTATGTTAGAATCGACGGCTGAGATAGATACACAGGTAGAATTGTTGCTTTAAATTGCATTCTAACAAATTTGCTGGTATGAATTTGTATTAAAAAATATTCTTCGAACGTTTTTAATAGGATTTAATCATTACATTACACATATTAATCATGCATTACACATATTACAATTGATATATTGATAAGATTTTTGTTGAGTTTGTCCGACGAAGCATTTTTTACAGTTATCATATGGTTGATAGCATTTAATCGTTATGAATGTATACTATACCATTATGTAACTGTTTTATCATTATTAAATTGATTCCCAACGTTGTTGACGAATATTTGTTTTGGTTATCATGACTATGTTTACTTGTCAAATCGCTCTGTATGACCAAACCTTGGGAGAAACCTTGAGTTGTAATTAAAACACAAGTTTTTAAACGGAAAGTGAAGGATTACATTTCCGATTCTTGCAATCCTTGGACACATTTGTGATGAAAAACTGATTGAACGATTATGAAAATTAAAATGTTGAAAACATGCATAGAACATCTTTTACATTCTTTGTCTGTAAATTAACACACGCGAACACAGATACATAAAACCACACAACCAATCGGGGGTGAGCAACAGCACAGAAGCCCTGTTAATCAATTAAGCTGCCAAATAAAATTCGGTCGATTGGCAAAAAGTTTAATCCGCATGCAGTCGGCGAACTTTTATTCCATGCACGAGCAGCAACAGGAAGCCGAACCGTGCAATGGGGTACGTGCCTTATCCTGAACGAAGCAGACATCCTATGGACGGGATCTCGTCAAGAAGCGGACAAATTTAAAAAGAAAAACCCGTTCGACCAACAAAACTTTATCCTCAATAAGCTCTAAATTAGCTACCCTTCCTAATAAGCTACAGTTTGGGACGAACGGTCGCGAAAAGGATTGAGGACACCTCAAATCCACTGATGACCGGAGATGAGGCCGGAGATGGATCCCCCAACCCGGGTAAGAAAAGCGTCGAAGTGAACACCAAAATAAGTTCACCGGCGCTTAGCTTTTGGGGGAAAACGAAAGGAAAAAATCCACCAACATACCGGTCCATGTCATTCGGTACAACACTCGGCACGCGGGGTCAACTGGAGCGACGTGGTGTGCATTTTCATCATCATCATCATCATCATCATCACCAGCGTCAACAGAACCCTTTGTGATCCGTCGGTGTTGTCGCCTTCGCTCAAACTCCCTGCGAGAACGGGGAAATGCGGGAACAATGTTCTTTAAATTGAAACACCTTTCCTTCATCTCTAAGCAGGCGCCCGCGTCTTATGTTTAGTGCCCGAGCGAAGGAAAAGCCACACAAAATAAAACAAAAATGACGGAAAGAAAACAACGCCCTTAACACGTTGAAGCCATCCCCTCAGTCCACCCTCTCTTTGGGCTCCCTTTTGTTTCAGCTGAAGTGAATCGCGCCGTTGCTCAAAACATTTGCGAAGCAGTTTAAAAAGTTTCTGCCGCAAAACTTTGCTCTACCCTTTCCCCCCCACCCCCACCCTCGGGCGAGGATGTGTAAGGAAAATCGTGCAAGGTGCAAGAAGGTGTCGTTGTTTCTTTGCCCTCTCCCCCCCACCCGTCTCTCTCTATTTTTGTTGCAAAAGGAAAGAAGTAGAAACGAAGCCGACCGACCCAATTTTCACCCACGAAACTCGCGCGTAGGAGGTACGCCATTTTCATCCTAATGGGTGAAAATTGCTTCAAAGATGATGCTCACACTCCATACCAAAAGAACCCCACCCAACACACCCGAACCGAGCCGGCAAAAAGCCTCTTTTGAGCGCCGGACGTGGCTTTCAAATGGTTATACTTAACGTTCGACTTACTTTGTTTGCTTGTACTTTTTTTTGTGCTTTACGGAACTTTGTGCCTTGCGGAGCTGTATTTTTATTTTCTTATCAGTGTTTTTTCTTCATCATCTTCTTCCCTTTTATTTTTCCTTATTGTTATCCTGGCGATTGCTTATCCTTTTCATGTCTTTTTTTGGACCACTCCGAGAGCGAACCCGAACAAAAAGAGAGATGCAGGTGAACATTTCGGTGTCCAACGTTGACCCCGAAGCAGCTTCTTCCCATTTCTGCACCGCGAACTTCAACGAGTCCCCAAGCAAGGATCGGAAGATTAACAGGGTCATTAGGCTGACGAGGTGAAGAATTGCTCCATTTTCCCGGCGCGAAAAACCCTTTCGCTTGGCCCTCTCCCCGGGGCGGCGGTCACAAACCGTGACACACCTGACGTGGCATAGTGGTGGTCCGGGGATTCCGTCTAACCTTCGACGCCCCATTAACAGGGTGCGGATGAATTTGGCTTCATGGCCGAAAGGCACTAGAAAGGGGCAGCTGGCAGCGAAACCTTATTCCCTCATTAACATCTGCTTAGCATTCGCGCCTCAATGTCCCACGCCGTTGGGAATTTACTCCCCTTGTCGTCCATTTAAAAGAAAACATGGGACAACGGGAGGGGGAGGAGGGAGCTCGACAATACATCTTTTCCCTGGCTTCTTGTCTGGCGAAACATGTGCGCAGTTTATCTTCCCAGTGCAGTGGGAAAGAGAAACAGGTACGTACAATGAAGACCTTTCTCCCCCGTACCAATCATCAAGATGGTATTTTTCACCATTTTTGTCGCCCCAAACGTAACACCGAGAGCCGTTTAGAAACGCATCTTAGCGCAAAAAAAACCGAACAAACGTTTTTGGACGACAAAAATAAACCGAACGCGTCATACAGTTCTGACAGCTTTGTACACGCAAAACTTATTCGAAGACAGTATCGTGGGTGGGGGTGAAGTAAAGAATAACCATCGCTAAAACAGGTGTACCATCATCATCATCATCATCGTCGTCATCATCGGGTTGATTACTCATCGACAGGCAGCAGTGACTTCGTTCCGACCACAAGCGTTTGCCCAACACGGTTGGTTGACACATCCGTGTGCGTCCTTGGCGGAGACGGATTGACCGTTCATCTGTCAAAATTCGCCGTGAGGAAGGAAAAACACTCGTTCGTCGCCGTATTTTCATTCACGAAACGAAACTCGTTTGGAACAGCTTGAACGAAAGGTGAGAAAAAAGGTGTGAATTAAAAGGGGCAAACCTTTCTTCTCCGATCTCAAATTGCAGCGTTGACAATTGTCAAGGGCTGAAGTGAGGTTACCTCATCTTCTGAAGACGTTTGCTCGCACGGTGACCAGGGCGTTGGAAAACCGAAAAGAATCACTCGACTGCATCGTCCATCCTGAAAAAGGCACCCTTATCCACATCACGCAAGGTGGTCAACGAAAGAAAGGATCCAGTTTTCACCCATATCTCGACGGACCTACCCGACCCGGGCTCGCCTCCCTGCGCCAGTTCCACTCGAGCGAACATTAACTTAACTCCATTTCAACAAGTTCACCGTTCCGGCCACCAAGGTCGGAAGGAAGGAAGCAAGAAAAAAAGCATGCACGAACGGGTTGATGTATGATGGACATTTTTGCGGGACAACCCTGAGCCCCGGAAGGATATTCCCACGTTCACACGCACGCAGGCACGCACAAAAAAACGGAGAGGTTAAGCGAAACCTGTTGCTAAAAGTCCTGCCCCGGCCGTCATTCTCGTCCGTCGCGCCCCGAATGGTGAAGGAATCGTGTGGAACCGAAGCAATTGGACCCGGGCGTGGGGGGAGGGAAAAGGAAGGTATTGTAAAACGAAATGGTTGCGGACTTTCGCCGGATGCACAACAGGTGAGCTTTTGAGGAATGGTAACGACAACAAAACTGGATGGAAGGGTCCACTTGTAATGCCGAAAGCTGCGATAAAGCTTAGGATTACGTTTGCGATGAAGCTTTCCATTCACAGAGTTGATGAAGATAAGACGCCGAGAGTTCAGGATATTGTCGAAGGTGAGGTATTAAATGATTAGGGTTTCATTTTCCGAGCACTGCAAGGAAGGAAGGTAATGGAAAATGTATTCGTTTTATGCCTGCATTATAATTTCATTGGTCAAGATTATTACCATCATGCCGCCGTAGGAAATTATTCAAAGTTCCGTTCCGCCAATGTTTCATATAGAACGCTTCAATTATTTTTAAACACGTCATAAGACGGAACTGGCGAGATTAATCCCATTGCTCGCAACGAAAAAAAAAGTTTATGAGCAAATGTCTTCATACCGAAGAAAACCAGTCTGTCCATGACGTAAAGCAACCTCTGACGTGATACTTTTGCTCACCCGCAGATTTGCATTCGCCGTATTCCAGCGGTAGAAAAATAAACACTTAAACACTTGGTGGTCCAAGAACGATCAAACAACAAAAACGATGTGTCGGATGATTGATTTTCTCTCTACAAATATGAAACGAATTTAAAAATGTTAGTTTTACAGTGATACTACGGACAACTGTTCCCAAATATTCTGTAAATTGCAGACACAATTTTTGTATAAATATAGGTGGCATAAAATGACATGAGATTATTGTGTATTAGCTTAATCTGGCCAAATTTAGCCAGTAACATAACATGATAGCATCGAGTGTTACAGTTCAAATCCCAAATAAAGCATTTATTTGCATGGAAATTTGAATGGAATATTTTTCATTCCTTAGCTTAAATTATTTAAATTTCCTAGAAAATGTTAAGCTAACATAGTAAAATGTCCTAAGAAATAAGACAACATGCTCCCCGTAAGCGGTACACATTAATTTGTCGCCTGAAATTTTGAAAGATCGTTTCTCTAGCCTTTCTTCTACTACAAAAAAATAATAAAACGACATCAACTCTAAAATTGTTTTCAAAATGAAGATTTTGGAGAGCATTTTTTCCATGTGTAACTTAAAGTAAAGTAAAGTTGCACTCCCACCTAAAAGATCAAAGGACTTAGCGATCATCGTTCAAACACTTAGAATGGATAACTATATTTTTTTCATCAAATCATCCTTTTTTATATTAAACATGACCAAACTAACGCAAAAATCTATGATAAAGCGGCAAAATTATCGAGCATTTAAAAAAAACTCTTAAAAAGTTTTATTGACGGTATGCGATGGATATTTCATGAATATTCCAAATGGTTCTTTGAAAGAGACAATATCCAATAAGGATGTTAAGGAAAAATCTTGAATTATTTAGGAGCCCACGTACAGTGGGTTTCATATTTTTCTACTCATCCTGAGAAAAGATTATCAACTGTTTAGAATTCAGTACCGTTTGCCTTGAGTTTAATAAACAGTTAGCACACCCCCTTAAGTGGAAAAAAACATGTGAAACGATCATTACACCAACTCCTGGCTTAAATTGGTGTGCGTTAAGTCTCAGGAAGAAGTAAAGAATTTGTAAGCAGGTAACAAACCCAAGATGATCTTCTCCTGAAGCTGACGCATATTTTTTCTGTTCTCTGCTGTTTCTGTAACACACACCCTTATTGGCGTGACGCTTCCTTCCAGCAATTGCAGGGATGAACATTGATGATCATGAACCAACATGGCAGAAAAGGCCAAAAACGAAACGAAGCGAAGGGGGAAGAGCGATGTGCACAACAAACCGGCTTTGCTATGCTATACATGACACAAACACATTGACACCGGCCACAGCACGACCCAGGAAGGGCACAAGGGAAGGGAAGGGAAGAGCAGCAGCATGTTTGTACGAAAATGCGAAAAGAGGGAAAAAATTAGAAGATGACGGTAGAACGCAGTAAAAACAGATGCCAGCAACCCCGACACAGATAGGCTCCGGCTACTTCGATTCGGCGAATGGAGCGTCTTATGGCTTCACATCTTCGACCCTTAACGTTATGAGCCGATTATTTGATGGGTTTTTCGAGGCGAGTGGCTCTCATGGCCAGTTCAAATTAATCTTCCCCCGATCGATTGGATTCCCACAGACTTTAAATTCCATCCCGATATAAGTGCGCCATTGGCCTACCTGCGAAGAGGTTGCCTCCCCCCGTTAGATTGCATTCGACTTACCTTCCGTACTTCCGACCGGATGTAGGTTGCTGCCGGTACTTGCTTGCACCGCTGGCGCTCCGACACCTTCTCCGGCTGCTGTCGATTCTTCCGCCACCGTCGACAGCATCTTCGGCTCCGCGATGGTATTTTCGATTGGTTGTAGCGGATTTTTCGGACACGGCAGGAACGGCGTGACAGGGGCCAACTTCTTATCGGCCAGCCCCGCATCACCCCCTACGACGCCGGACATCACTGGTTTCTTGTCGTGCAGCGATAGCGATTCTTTCATCGTGGGCAGCCGGAGGACGATGGCACAACCCGCACCGCAAGACGAACTTGCTTTGTGGAATGTTAAAAAATAACCAAACGGTGAATGTAGGAGAATCCCCAAGACGGCAAGACGCCGAACAGCGGGATAACAGTGCTTTCTCAAGCTCGCAAATCCAGGTCAGTGCACTTGTCACAAGTGAATGAAAAATGCAAATCTCTTTCCAATCAAATCACCGTTTCACAAGACTGGTTTCAAACGAGCCTACTGTGGCGATTATAGGCGATTCCGAAATAAAACACTCAACGACACTAAAACAAACACACACTAGCACTCTGCGTTTACTGGGAATGCAGATAATCAGCGCGCAAGGTTCGCGGCAAACTATTATTTCGATTTGTTTAAACTTTTATTCGCCGAGAACGATCGTGACGATCCGCGGAGATCTTTCTGGCTTGAGAAGCTTCCTTTCTTTCACCACACGGAGAAGGCACGGTAATACGGTCACAATTGCTTCACCGACAGCCAAACCCTGCGCCTTCTCCCAACACCGCGTCAGCCAAGCAGGTTTCTTGGCGTTTTTCTTTCAACTAGCTTTTTTCCCCCAACAATAAAAGGCGACTTTCTTCACCAAGATGCACTGCTACCCGGAACGATGCACAAGTTATGTGGCTTCATCCAAACAACACGGGACGCTTTTCTACCTGCAGCCGCCTGCCGGACGGACCACAGCAAAGCCATCAAAACACTTTCCAGCACAGAACCACTTATTAGCCTTTTAATGCAATGACACGGATATCGAACGATTACTCTTATGCGCACTTATTCCGTTTTTTTAGTTCTGCAAACAACGCGACGCTTATTTTACGCGATAGAGCGGATTTTAACGCGAGACCTACAAACGCAGAGACAACCGTGCGCGACGCACTTATCCGACTGCCGCCGTCAATTTGATCCGTTGGTCCGTTGTTTGTTTAAAATTGAATCCGATCGCAGGTTGGTTGAAAGGTGAGGTCGCATGGAATAATTTGACAGACATAGCGCCATGTTGGAAATCGTGACCAAACCAAAAAATCCCAGACAAGAAAATTAAACGAATAGTTTTTGGGAAAAATCAAAGTAAAATCAGTTCGATTGCCATTTTAGAGAACACGTTTATGTGTGAAAGTTTGAAAAATATGATTCGAAAACCGAAAACCGTCAAAATCGATCCAATTTTGGACTTGACAAAATCAAGATAAATAGACATAATAAACTGTGACAATCCAACCTTGCGACGCAGGAATTACTATATTTCGCAACTTTTGTAGCGGAGCAAAACCTCTAAAAATAAGAGGTTTTCTAGAAAACTGCATTGAATTAAAGATTTGCCTGTCGCGTCTATTTTCGTAGATTATTAACTGTAGAAAATTGAAAAAGAAACCTTGGTCGAAATGCTTGTTTGGAATTTGTTTGACGTTTCGAAAATAGTTCGAAAATAACTCACAGCAGTGTTGCCAAAAGATTAACATTTCGGTCTTAGCGGATTTTCAAATAATTAAAGATTAATATTTTACGGTTAATTCTACAAACCTATAAAAACGGAAACAATTCGAGTTTTCTACTCGTTGTTCGTAATTATTCCATATCTATAAAAATGAATGTTTATTTGTTCGTGAGGTTAAAACTCAAAACCGTCTGGATCAATCTTGGCGATGTCTATGTATGATTTTCGGGGGTCCGCGGACAGCCGAGCGGTAGCGCCGGTTAGAAAATCGGCCCATGAGCGCCGGGGCTCACCACCTCGACGGCGTGGGTTCGAATCCCAACCGAGACCGGACCCCTCCCCTGTACGAGAGGACTGACTATCCACGTACAACAGGGAAACAAGTCTCGTAAGCCCTTAACGGGCAGGCATGACCAAGAGGTCGTTACGCCAAGAAGAAGAAGAAGAAGAAGAAGAAGATGTATGATTTTATGATTTTTATAAAAGGCGGGTTTAGAAAAAACGAAAATTTTAAAATTCTCAAGCAAAGCCGGAAATTTGAAAATTCCCAAAAACGAAAACTAACGAAGCCTCCATGTAATTTGTTTCTTTTGATCAAATTAAGAAAATTTTTGTAAAAATGAAAAGTTTGAAGATTTCCAAAGAAAAACCAGAAAATCAGAAAACTCAAAAAAATGTAGAAAGCATATGCATACCCGGTTGACAAAAATTCAATTTTTTTGCAGCTGTCATGTAGTACCAGCAAGTTATTCCATGGCAGATTGCTGGGACTCTTGCTGGAACTACATAGTACCAGCAACAATGTTAATTACTGTCAACCGGGTATGCACATGTACCTATGTACAGTTACAATTGCTGCAACATTACAATCGCTGGAATCGATGAACGAACTGCAAGGACTGAAGATTCTACACTTATTCTACACAATGATTTTTATATATGTATCAGCATAAAAAAGTTGCCAAAAGGGATACGAAAAATATTGTAAAACCAGATAGACTTCATACCGCGAAAAAATGTGTGCAAACTAATAGCTAGTAATTAGAAAAAAGGACGATGAAAAAATGTATTTTGAATGTGTTATGACTATGAAAACGTAGGAACAGTTTTTGGAAAGTTGTAATTATTTCAGGATTTGTTTCTATTCTTTTTACTCTGTACAGGCTGAAAAAAAGATATTTGCAGAGCATTTCTAAAATTCACAGGATAAAGACAAATGCAGACCAAACAAATTGATTAGCATTATATGAGAAAGAAATAAATTAGTTTATTGTAAGAATTGTAAAACCGTTTAAATTACGAGAAACTTTCGTCTGGTTTACAATGGACTTGCCATGTTAATATCACACAGTAAAAAAATAATCAATTCACTACTTTGTCTAAAAACCGTGAGGTCACTAACTGCCACTTCTCTTCCATCAGTCAATTCGTTGATAACTACCTACGAGTCCACGGGCGCAGTACAAAAATGGAGACATAGCGGCGAACAGAAGCCCACCACCAAGCCACGGTCGGTGGACAATCCACGCAATCGATACAATGACCAATGCCACGGACAGTGAGGTTGTTATGTTAGTTGATAGCGAAAAATGGGACTGCGGAACGAAGATCCTCAAGAACCGGCGCTCCCTTGCCAGGTGCCTCAAAATCGTCCCGCAGCAGATGGTGGAGAAAAACAGTAACACCCAACCGATGAAACGTACGCCCCACGCCGTCAAGCGCTGCTGATGATGCTCGAGACGGAATATCTCATGTAGGTGATGCTCGCCGGTTTCCAACAGTAGAACCCTCCTGGAATGGGTCGATTCGTACGGCACAATCTTTCCGTTTTCCAGCTTGCCAACAACGGTAACATAGGAACCTTCCAAGCCGGCGTATGCAAATTGTATCCTTATATCCCCAACCTCCGGGTTCCAGATATCGTTGCAGTGATAGTAAAGCCCTGAATGCATTTTAACCGATGGATCTTCGGGCCGGGTGTCGGATGTGACCTCCTGAAACGTTTTGAAACGGTCCTTGGCCGCATCGCCCAGCTCGTACGGGCCAATGTGCACATGCTCCGATACATGTATGGTCGAGTCGAGTGGGAACGTTGTCGGATTGTGATGACCATGGCGTATGTAGAAGCTGCGGGAATCGATCAGTACGTCTCGCCAGTCTTTGGTGTAGAAGTAGGATCGATCATCAACTTCCTCTGTTGCCACCGACTCTCCAAAACGATGCTCGCTGAAAGAAGGAAAAAGAGCTGAAGACTGGCGAATAAACAAATGCAACAAAATGATATTTCGTACACCGTTTCCTCGATCCACTGGTACATTTGGACGCGACGCTTGAGCTTGACCGCTTGCACTTGAATGTTGTAGTCCGGTTCCGTAAGCGGTTCTCCCGTCAGCAAGGCTCCATTAAGATGAATCAAACGCCCTTCGAATTGTTTTTCATACGGATTATCAGAGCTCACAGTTACCGCATCATTGAAAGCTTCGTCTAACGAAAGAAGAATGCGTATAGTACGCCCCTGGAAAACACGGAGGCGATTAAAGGGAAGCGCACAAATGGAATGGGTATCTTACCTCATTGTAAATCAGAACACATGATCCAGCTAGAAGAAGAACAACTCCAAATAGTGTCGTGACCCAGCATGATTTAATCACGTCCGTAAATCCCATATTATTGGATGAAATTACGGTTTGGAAGGAAAATTTCACGCCGATAACAAATGTAAACAAGCGGCAAGGTATTTAGGCGATAAGCGTAAACGTCAGAATGACTGCCATTGCATTTGTAGCAACCTCGGTGAAAAACGCTTCCCGTTTTTTATAGCACTGGATTTCTTTAAAATAAGCAATGTGCTCACAAAATGGAACCATAAAATGTAGATTAGGTATTGTTGGTTTTATCATTTGATTTCTTCATCGAAAACTATTTTTTTCTTTGTTTCATATAAATCAATCG
The DNA here is from genome assembly GCF_943734705.1 of Anopheles coustani. Lineage (NCBI taxonomy): Eukaryota > Metazoa > Arthropoda > Insecta > Diptera > Culicidae > Anopheles > Anopheles coustani. The sequence goes on from NC_071289.1 coordinate 59,758,809, forward strand.
TTATTGGTCCTCTAACCGGTAATTTTACCATTGTCCCGCGAGTTTTATTCGCAAAAAGGACAATGAATCGGTAAATACCGGTCTGCAGAAGTGAGAATGCGAGTTTTATAGCGTTACCTATCTCTCTCTGTTTCACACACTAAGTTTTATCGAAAATTAGAATAGATGGAAAAATATTACATTCAACAAATTTATGAGTTTTAAAAAGGCCTTTCATTTGAGGGGTCAACTGTTAAAATCGGCCAACGGACCAAAAAGTTATTGGCGAATTGGTTATTTCAACCGTTCCGAGCCTGCTATGTTCGTGTCGCGAGCAAGAAATCCGGTCAGTTCTCTCCGGACTTTCGTAGCGGTTGGTTGAGGTGTGTTGTGCCTGCTTCGGCCGTACGTTTGTACGTGTGTAGCGAAATCGAAAATCGGTGCGTCGAGTTTGGTTGGTTTCGCTGATGCTGGTGCATCCTAACAGGGTAAGATAGGTTGAGGTTTTTGTGAAATTTTGTGCAATAAAAGTAAGCTTGCTGGTTCGTTTGGGCCCAAGAATGTGTTGCCGGTGTGCCTGTCTAACTGGTGCGAATTTGCGTGTCCCGAGAAACATCATTCGGTTCTTTACAACACGGCGCCCCACAACACGCATCTCTTGACGGACGTAAAACAACGGAGCTCTGCTCTGGGAGCGCAGGAACGAACGAAGGGAAGATAAAAAAAAAGCAACGACCGACGAGAGCGTGAGAGAAGGTGCGCGAAATGGCATTCGGTGTTGTGTGTTTGAAGTGCGAGCGCGGTGGAAAGAAAGGAAACAAAATCTGCGAACACAAACTGCCCGTTTGTCTGCCCCGGTTACGACGGTCACCAGATCTCGCGACTGCTGACTACTTCGCGTCTGCGTCACGAACGTTACAACATAGAAAAGTAAAAGAAAAACACAGGACCACGATGACGGTGGTGGTCACCACACACAGCTTCCTCCCACACACCTAGATCGGGTGAAGGTTTTCGACAAAAAAAAAAACCGCCCGCACCAGATCTGCTTCATGGGGGATCAAAACAAATGGTCGGTGCAAGGCAGACTTAGTGCAAAGGTTGCTCCGAGTTCGATTTGCAACGAGCGGAGCGATTCGCAAAGGAGGACAAAAAGACAATACGCGACGTCAAAAAAAAAGGGTATCGATTGCAAATCGTTCCCCTCTTAAGCCGCCGGAGACACGACATTTGTTTGTCTTATTGCGCATTTCCGCTGCAGCGTCTCGCCGTTCCCTTGCACACGCTGGTGGCTTAAGTCTAGCTGTGCGAAAGGAAAACAAGCCAAGTGCACAAGTGCAAGCGCAAACGCATCGGCAGCAAGTGCAGCTCAACTGGTTGAAGTGAAGCGCATCGATAACAGTGGGCGCACCAGCGGGTGGGACAAGGAGAAAGGCGGAAACTGCACGGCAAAAGTGCAACCACTATCATCATCACCAGCTGATGCAGCGCGCTGGTGCGGATGATGGTGTGCAACAGCAGGAACACCGTCTGACCATTCGTTGTTGTCGTGGTTGGCGCAGCGCGACCGTGATTGACATGTGGCTGTGTTCGAAATCTAGCACGCGGCGGCTGATACTTTTACGATGGTGTCATTCGTGGGCGCTGAATGTGTGCTGTTTTGGTGACGTATCCGGCCGTGTTTCCGCGGGATTTGGGGGGCGAAAAAATAAAACATTTGATATCGGAGCGTCATCTATCTTTCCGACAGGACACGGTTGAGGGGGGGCAAACAGAATGAGTGGTTATTTTGCCGAACTTAAAATCGATCGAAGCACTCCGTTGCTTTTTATTGGTTGCCAATCGGTACTAAAATTTACAATTTTATTTTTCCACCCTTCAGTGTAGACAAGCAACCATAGATCCGGGGTTCACCGTTCAGCAATTACATGTAGATGTAAAAGTGTTCAAAAGTGAATTCTAACCCCTCGTGAAAAGGGGGCCCCTAGGGAGCTTTTGTTAGTGCAAGTGTGTAGTTTGTGAATGTTTTCCGTGCAGTAGTCCTGTGTGCAGGTTGTTTGCATAAGAAAAAAATAAATAAATCGTTCCCATTCCTCTCACACCCCGTGTGGCACTTCTTTCCCGAAAAAGTGTACGAAAAGTGATGAATGAATGAATGGCAAGTGTTTGCAAAGCGGTTTGAAGCAATAGTGCTGTGCATTTGAGAATAAATAAAAAAGGTGCAACAGAAGAGAGGGCTTTACGCGCTGCAGCCCGGATGATAACCGAAGAGTGTCGTCACCGGTAGGGGTTTCCGAGCAAAAAAAAAGAGAAGTGAAAAGTGTGAACCAAACGAAAGGTACAAATTGCAGTTTCGCTTTTCCCGCTTCCCCTTCCGCCAAAGCGAAACGCGCGCGCGCGAGGAAAAATGCCAAAATCACGTGGATTACGAAGCGGAAGCCTGGCGGCGACGACGACGACGCTGGCGACCATGCTGCTCTGCTGTTCGGCCCTGCTGGTCACCGAGTCGGAAGGATCGTCGGTGCGCAACCTTCGCAAGGCACGGGACATGTCGGACGGAGCCAATCCCGGCCCGGCCGACCACAGCTCGACCCTGTCCTGCGACCGGGAGAACAACTTTTTCTCCTCCATCAATGTAACAGTCAGCTCGACCGGCCAAGGTACGTGGAAAGTGCTCCCCATCGAAAGGACGCACGGTGGAAAACAAAACAACGAAGGAAAAGGACTCGGTGCCAGCTCCTTGAGCGTGGAGTTCCTTCTCGGTTGGAGTGTATTCCATAATTTTCAAGCTCTCTTCAAGCGCTCCCTTCTTTCGCACAAGTCTTACCATTTTACATTCCCCCTTCCCGGTTGGGTTGATCCTGTCGTCGTCCGGTCTGGGTGGTTGTTTGCCACGGATTTTCCCATCCCATTCCGCTGGTGCGGGCTGGCGAAAGGAAACAAAAAAGGGTAGGAGAATGTGCCATTTCCGCAAACCACCCCCATGCGGTAGAGTTCTTGTTTGGTTTTGCACTCCGGGGCTTTTTTTGTTTTCTTTGAAGCCTCTAGCAAAAAAAAAAAAACAGAGGAAGTAAAGAAGGAAACCCATTTATGAGTCATACTTTCTTCCGGCAGCGTAGCTTATTTTCGACCTTTCGCGAACTCTATTCTGGGTTGGTTAATGTTTTTACAGCATGATAAACTGCAATCAAACTGCGTTACCGAGAGGGTTTGGCGCTTCGAGTCAAAAGCCATAGAAGTACTTGCATTTTTATGATTTTCCTTCATTCTGCGGACGCACACCTTGGGCTTTTCATTTGGTGATAATATTGATCGAAGGTGCTGGACGGGGTTTCCAACAAAATTTTACAAAGTTAAGGATGATTATGCCAACGGAAAGATGGTTTCCCCAAACCGGGTGCTTCTCACGTGCCGAAATAGATACAGCCCAGGCTTATGGCGTGCTGGCAATGATTGAAAATGTGCCAAATTGGCACGTTTTGATCGATCGCGTGACAGAACCCTGGAGGGCTTCACATCGGGATCAACAACGGGTGCGCCAACCCCTGGTTACACTCCTGTTACCCTTGTCCAATGATTTATTCCCCAAAAGGTCACGGGGCGCCTTGTTGGACGTACTCGTTGGAGGTGGTTTTCCAATCTTAAAATGACTAAAAGGAGGAACCCTTTTTCCTGATGGTCCGATGGGAGGTTGGAAACCTTTTTGGGGCTGATGGAAATTTCGATTGTATTCGAAGGGAGCAAGAACTTTCAAACGATCCTGGGAGAAGTTGTGAATTGAGTTTGGGTTTGTCGTTTGCGTTTTTGTACTCCAGTACATGGCTGTTCGGTGGGGCTATGTTTTTGCCCCATTCGCAAGTTATCATTCTATCTCTCTCTTTGCAATCACTTGGAACCCGCAGGGTTTTTGTCTTCATCGAGACCCGGGAAGCTCTTTTAATTTATTATTGCCACCATGCCCTTCGGCACCGCGCTCCGAAAAACCGGTGCCACCTTTCGCCCTCGGATTGGATTGAAGTAATCAAGTGATTGGAAATGATGTATGTGGTTTCCCTGCTCGTGGTGGCCGTGTGTGGTGTTGTTTTTTGTGTTGCCAGCAGCAGCACCACACCATCCGACGCGCCAGCTGTGGGGCGATAAGATAATTCGTATTTTATTCGTGTTTTGCTTCTGTCGTCTGCACTGGCGTCTGGCAGATCCTCGCTAATCGGAACCTCCGAGGCTTAGATTACCGAGGGCGTTTATCGCTTTATGCGCCCTGTCCCCGGATATCGGGTCCGTGATTGTTCGACACAGGACGAGGGGTGTGTTTTTTCCGCTCAATAGTTTGTTTAAAATTTTTCTATCGGCTATCGCACATGTGTCCGAGGTAAAAATTCGCTAATCAAAATATTTCGTTCGCTGCACAGTAAACAATCGTGGGGGTAAACAGTTTCCTGCCAGATGGTCGATGTGCGTTGAGATGGCAAATATAGGAAACGACGATGAGTTGAATTTTCCACGTCCAAAAGAGGAAGAAACAGCTTCAGGAAATAGAACGTCCTGTCGATTGTTTTTCCAGCTCACCCTAATCCCGAACTAAAACTCATAACACGCAATCTTCGAAAGGTCCCGACCCGACTGTAAATCCTTATCCTTCTCAGCTCTCAATCAATGCCTGAACCGTTGCATACAGCCCCCCCTTCCCTTCGGCGAACTAGAATCCGAAATTGATTGGAAAAACGGGACGATGCAAATGTTCGGGATCAATTCACTTCACACTCACATCGCTCATCGGTTCTCCTGCCTCGGATCCGAACCCTGGGCGGGCCAATGAATGAAGTTGTCTTTTTTGAAGCAGCTTTTTTTCGTGTCTCACTGTAAACTTTCTTTGATACCATCGTTTCGAAAGTCCTTTATTCCTCTGGCTTGCGGAGTTGTTTTTTTCTCCCGTTTCTTGTGCAATCCTAGGAAAGGATAAATCCTTACCCAAGCCGGTATTACTACCACCCCCGTAACCCAAGCTTTTTCACTGATTGTGCGAGTTGGGGAGAGGCTAAGTCGATTCGTGGACCTTTTATTTGTCTCCTCTTTTGCAAGAATCCCAAAACTCCACGCTTGGTCACAAGTTGCCCAGTGTTCACATTGTCGTCAGGGGCAGAAATTTCATTTTATGTCACTTTAGAGCATCTCCTTCTCCTCCTCGAGTGTGGTGTGTGATGCCTTTTGCTTCAAAAGGTCCCGGCTTACCGCTTCCATTCAATTCCTCCGGGCGAGGACATTGCAGTGGGCGGAACGAGCGGACCAATCGGTAAGAATAGCCGCTACCTGACCCAAAACTCCATGCACAGCCCTCGGAGACTCACAAGGTATGATGCCGCACGGGGGTGCCAAGCACTCTATGTCAACTATTGACCATTTGTTGGCTTCGTTCCGCACGCATTGATCGGTAAGGGCCGGGCCAATGATTTTTTATAACACCGGCACAAATGTTGGCTCTTCACGTTAAATACACTTGTTTTCGGTAGATAATAGTTATAAAAAGGGAAAACAGAAAGGATTCCGTTCCCACTCCGATCGGTGCTTATCTTCTAGAGCGCCCTCTTTTTTATGGCTTTTCGAATGGTACAAGGAAGATCCTTTGCGCTTTCCGCAGCCAGCTTGTGAATACCTTCTTTTTTGATGTCGAATCTTTGCTTACCTCTCTTTTCTATCAAGAGTAATTGTATGTTCTTCTCCGTTTTTCGATTTTTACAGTTATTTGGTTTGCCTTTTTTTTCATCAGCGATATCCAATCAAAGATTTATGTACTTCTTCGAAGAACTTTTTGTTTCTATTGTGCTCTCCATTTCCGAGCGTTGATTTTGTGCTCGGTTTAATGTTCTACAAATGGTTCTTTTGAGAACAAAATATAGATTACGTAGATTATATAATTAACTGTTTATTTGTGTAATTTATTCACAGATCTCATTAGTTTGAAGGGTCTGGAGCGAAAATGTAGCTACTTTTCAAACCCCTTGCGCAAATGATTCAAGCCGCTCTCAAAAGTCAAATTCAGCCACCCTCTTGAGGGTTCCGTTTTAATGACAGCTTTAAGGCACAAGTCTCTCTTGCTTGGCCTATGCCTAGACAGACGATGTCCCGCGACCTACTGATGCACAAAGCAAATCAGCACTTCTCATTCAACTTCTGTGATGTATTTTCTTTTGCAAGCGATGAACAAAATGGGAACTTGGTGCCGGGACCGAAGCTGGGCCACCAACTCACCCACCCCCTGTGAAGGTGGTGAGATTTTCCTTTTATTCTCGTGCCGGTTCGGGTCGTGCCATTCAAACACACAAGTAGAATGGAGAGCCCTTACCTTTTCTGTGTGTTGTTTTTTTTATTATTTTTGAAATTCTTTCTCTTCGTCAAGTCCTGGCAATTGCGCCTGGCTGAGCGTCATCCATTCTATGCTCTTCAGCTGCCGCCGCCACCGTCGCCTGCGCCATCACCAGCATCCGGGCGGCATGCGGGAAATAGAGCGATAAAATTGATTTTACGACTTTTCCAGGGCGAAAAGAATGCGAATGTAGTGGAGGAGGAGGGATGATGATGCTGCTGATGCCGGACGATGGGCAAACGCTGTGGACGGCGTAGACGGCTGGACATTACACAGGTCTCCTTGGCACGGTTTTGTTTTCTCAGGAGATACCTTAGCGGAGGCGCTTCTAACGGAGAATCATAAAGCAGAGAAGTCCGGAACACTGTCAAGGTGTTCGGAGGTATTGTTTAACCGTTTTCGGTTTGCATCCTCACCAGTTCTTCCTTGGGTTGGGTTGTTCGTGTTCATAAACTTCGTTCTGTTTGAAACCTGTTGAAAGATTTCGTGTATCTTCCATATTTTTAGTTTAAAATTCCCCAAAATATTTCAATGAACTATTTGCAACTATCATCGATGAGTTTGATTCTCTGTTTTTATTGCAAAATGAATTATGTTGTGAAAACATATTTACCATTTTCTGATGCCGTGTCGAAGTGCAGCTCGGAATGTTAGTTGTCTTTCAATTCGTGGTTGAATTGAAGCTATGGTATCTCCAACCATTCTGGAAACACAATAGGGGTTAGCTGGGGACAATCTCTTTCCTACAAAAGCTAAATTGAGTTTCGAGCAGGTTTTTTTTACTCATCTCTCTATCCCCCTGCTGCAAGTTGTTAAAAGGAAATTTTTTGGATCCCCAGCATCGGGAGATAAATGCAATTATGTGTCCTTCTCCAATTCGTTCTCGATAAAGCTATTTTGTGACCTGCGGTGGTGTTGTGTAGTGTTCCCTGTTCCGGAGAAGGAAAACCATTTTTCCGAAAATAATTACATTACCTTTATTTGCGAAACATGTGCCAAGGTATAGGAAGCATACGGTTAAACTATAAGCATGCTTTCATTTCCGTTCACCTTCATGTTCTACTTGATACTTTAAAAGTCAGCAAAAAACAGAGTTTCCGTTTTTCTCTCAAGTAAATATTGTGTAGCAAAATTTGATGCAATTTCGCCCTGATTCATGAGGGCAAATAACTGCTTCCGACTAATTAAGACAGCTTGGCTTCCGTGTGAAATATGCCGAACGTTTCTAAGGGGCTTCGTTGTAACCAAAACAAAATAAAAGCAACCAGACAACCCTTCACCCTTAACATCCGGGTGTGGATAGAGGATTGCGAACAGAAGGGCTGCACTGTGCGCCACGGTCTTGTTTATTTGCTCAAACCTAAAGTAAATACACCAGACCGGCTCGAAGGGAAAGAAGGCCACATCCCGTGGTATGAATCATCATCGTGGTTATGCCAATGGCGTTGTCGACCTCTTCGTAGTATTATATTATCCTATGTTTGAACCCAACCTCTTGGTGGGAACGGCACCATGTGGAATTTAAAAAAAGCAATCCGCACTTCAAGCTGTGTATGTTTCGTTACAAAGTACAGAAAGTATTAAAATGGATCTTTTCGGTGGTTGCCTAAAATTTGGCTTCCAACAAATCCTTCTGCCCATGCTCAAAGTTGCTTTTTAATGGAGGCAAAATTGAATCACATCTCTCTCGATACGTCAAGAGAAAATTCAGAGCACACCCATTTGACATGAAGACACTCCGCATGGAATGTGTCTTACCATCGAGATTCGTTTATTTTATCATCCGATGTTTGGGGGAGAGAGGAAATTCATACAAACCCCATCGATATAAGGTAACGTGAGGCAATATAGGCAGGCAAAATTTACAGATCAATTTTAGTATTTTCTCTTCTAAGACTAAAACTTGTTTTCCAAAACGAAGTTTTTTAAGAGCACTTTTTTCCTCGTGTAGTTTTTAATTGTGGGGCAAAATGGTCCAGGTAGTGGAGTAGAACGTACACCGTTAATGATTACTTAATTAAAGCGATTTATCGAGAATTGTTTCCAACTCAACATATATGTTTCAATAAGTACCATCGATAATTAATAATGAGTTCCTTTTGGACGCAAAATGGAGTTAATGTAGCTGAAACTGTGTCATACTGAATAAATTGGGATAAATGAAGTGTATTTTACCACACACATGCCGGGGCATATTGCCACATAATAAGGATGTTTTCAATTTTATTTCCATATCAAGAATGTAAGAATTATGGATGCTTTTAATATTGAACATTTAATATTTTCACACTTTTTATAGCTTGAATTGTCGTAGGAAAAACTCACATGATTTCAGGCATGATTAATTTTATCCAGTTTTATCTGTTGAAACTTATTGTAGGGTCGTGAAATTTACGTAGAATGTATTTTACATACCAATGAACATATTGAAATGAAAAAGCGGCAGTACATTTTATCCCACCAGGGCATCTTACCACACTTTCCACTAAATACTAAACTAAAGCTCCCGGTTAGATTGCACAACGAAGAGTATTATTAAAATACTTCTTTTTCGTGCACTTTACCGTTCGATAAAAGGTTATTTTGTGGTTTTTTAATAGTTCGACTTGGTGTTGTAAATTTACACCGCTTGATTTTTATTTCCCATTGATATCTTAATCATGCGTGTACGTGGTTTTTAATCAGTTTTCTTACCTTTCTGCTGATAACGGATGTTGAACCGTACAGTTCCCGGTAGATGTGATCGTTAGAACACTGCTAGGAATTGATAACATCTGTAACCTTATCGTCTTTCACACACGCACACACACACACGAGTTATTGATAAAAATACATGATTTCATCAAACTAAGCGCGGCGTTAGCGATGAAGGTGAAGAAATGTTTGTAAACAGCTCAAGCCAAAAGTGTTGTTGTGGTGTTTCATTATGGTTTACTGAAACTGTGACATATTTACACATTAATGTGTGTTGGGTAACTTTTCTAATGTGATAACCAAATACATGGAAGCTTTATGAAGTCTCTTGAAATAACTGTTCTTCGTGGATACAAATTGAAACAATTCAAACATAACCAGTTCGTGTTTCAACGCGTGATGTAACACGTGGAGCCCGTCGTAAAATGACGAATGTGAAAAACTGTTCTACTCCATCTGGAGTCTCACACCGCCGTTGGACGCCGGCTTGTCTTTTTTGGTACGGCGTCTAGAGCATTTTCGCCAGCATGTCCCTAGCACACTGCGCAACCCTTATCGACAACCGCAGATAATAAGCACGAGCGTTTGTTTACAATTAAATTGTACCGCGTTAGACAGCCGTGGACCACTTGACACATCGTTGGGCTGGAAAAAAAAAGAGATCACTTAGAAACTCCGCCGGTGATAAGAAAGGGTGTGTGGTAGCAAAAACAAAAAAAAAATGGAAGAAAAACAGCCACCACTGCTGCTCTTTCTCGCTTTCTCGCGCTCTTTTTCTTGTGCAGCAGTTCAGAGCAATCGCTTGATTGTCGTAGGTCGTCGACGGATTTTCGATTTTTTCCTCAGCGTAGAGCGGAAGGGTTGCCAGAGAAACCGATAGTGGCAGGACAAGGGCGCGGGAAGAAGAAAGCTTTGTTTATTTTATGGAGGATCACGCGAGAGGAAAGGGTTATGGGGTGTTGGCAACCGCCTGTCACGCCTAGGAGTGAAGGGTTGGCAAGCAAACGGAGAAAATCAAAGATATTCGACCGGAGTCGTCGACGGATATCGTGATTCACATCACCGGCAACGGCTTCTCAACGGCCGGAGTGCGTATCGATGTTGGATGCGATGACAACATGTTTGCTTGCGTCAAGCTTATGTCAACATGGCGCAGGAACTGATGAGAGCTGTCTTGTGACGGCGAACCGACGGCGAGATTGCATTGAATTCGCCATTGCTGCAGGTTTATTGTAGGCACACCAAATCCACTGCATTCGACCAAAGGTTCTATCGATTCTGGTGCTATATAAAGTGGAGTCTATGTATTGGCAGACTTTATGTTCTTCATAAAATTCTCTATATTGCTGTATGGGTTGTATAACGCTCAACGATCGTTGCCTGTGCTTCAGGTGATTTTTGTTGTTACAATACTGGAGACTTCTATGAATTGTACCTTAATGGCGTGGGATTTGTCCACAAATGTTTTTAGTAACACCATTTTCGTTAGAATGGCTAACTAATGCTTTAGGCTAAGCCTCAAACACATAAAAATAGTCAATCAGAACGATCAGAACACAATAAACATTCAAACACACCATTCGGGACTAACGTGTAATCATTCTGGGCTTTTTAAGGTTACTTATCTGAGGGGTGAAACCATTTCCGCAGCGGGGGCAAAGAGAGAAACCCATCGGAAATCCCGTGGTCACGCACTGCGCCACAGCATAGACATCTGCCGGCAGAGGTCGACCGTTTCCGAGGCGATCTATTTTTATCAATTTATGAGTTGAGAGCATAAACATTTATGATCGGTATTTTTATGACCCACGTTCAGTTCACGGACCGGTGGCTTTGGTTGCAGCTTACAGTTGACTGGTTGTAGACTTACGGGGTGAGTACTATCCCTTAGGGCGAGTGCATTACCACGTAAGAGGATTGCCTTCGAGATATTCAAGTTCTCCGGCAGTTCCTCAGGTTTCTCGCGGTGTTTTGTTTTGTGCCGTTCTCTGCACGTACACCTGTTCTTATAATGTTTTTTAAAGCTAGAGAAGATGTATCTCATTTCCTCATGGGTTTCCTCAGCAACTATTGGAGGAGTTTTACCATGTAACGATTTCCTTATTCGGGTTTATAATAGGTGGAAATTATTTCCTGAAAAGAATTGAGTTTTATTTAATTCATCCCGGTTTGTTTTCGAACAGAGATTTAATAGTTTTTACATATTCATGTATTTTTAAATATTTCTCGTGGTTTTTACTTTTGGTGTATAAAAAACAACGGTTTAAGTGTTTAAGATACTCTTTAAGAACCTCAGATAATTCATAGAAGTTGTTAAATTTTTGCTTCAATACTTAATTTCCCTCCAGGCGATACTAATACTGCGAAATACTGTAACCCCTAAACGACTTAGTATTAGAATTCTGTAATACCGATTCAGATGTATGAATCTGAATGATTTTTTGCATTTTTTTGGAAATTCATGAATTTTTATTTATTTAGAGAGATTTATGAATCCTAAAGATTCATAGACGCTAAAAGAACAGAAGACTAAAGACAAAAAAAAATGGATAAACAGAGCTGATGTTGAAGTTGTTAATTTTTTGGTTGAATATTTAATTTCCTTTTAGGCGATTTACAGTATTTCCCCAAAACGACTTCATATGATAGTTTTACTAACTCTGTCGTAACTCTCTAAACACATCATTATCCGTTTCCCAGAACAATTGGTACCAAAAGCATGCATGCCAAATGTAGCAACTAACCCAAGGTAAATCACGTTGCTTGCACTAAATTATGTTATTGATTCTGACGAGTGAAATTCGCTTCCATTTACTCCACCACCAACCGCGGATAATTCAACTTGTGGTAAAACCATTCTGCATGCAAACCCGAACTCACCAAACACCCTGGTCAGCGTTCTAGCTCGGCTTCGAGGGAGCCAACGAAGGGCGGTTGGGGCTTAGCCAAGGGGTTAGCGAAAATTCCAACCGAATGGTTTAGTCTTTCGGTCGAAACAACCTGCCCTCGGGGAAGGGGGTAGCCAGTTGGCGAACCACGTGGCACGCGTGCTGCCCCAGCATGGTCCGAAAGTGCGTTCCGGGCTGGTGTGAAAATCGCTGCTGGACTAATGGAAAAATCAAAAGCCGCACGCGGAGCGAGCGTTCCGTTTCAATATCCATCCACTCCATTATATTAATGGATGGAATGGCGATGCGGCCGGGACGGCTGGGCCCTCGGAAGATCTCGATTCTCGCACGGTTACGTAATTGGTGCTGCTGGAAGGAAGAATGTTTGCTCACTTTTTGCAAGTTTCTGCGAACAGGCCGCTGCGTGCACCGGCGCGCACGCAAGCAAGTGCCGGAACCCCCGGCTTCGAAGAGGTAAATACACGCTGCTTCGATGGATGGATAATGCCCAAATCGTGGGCTATTTTTGTGCTCTCCGTTCATTAATTCGATACGAGCAATTAAAACGCTGGTAAGATTTGCTTCCTCACGTCGTCCCTGCCTTGCCCCTGCCGCCCAAACGGGTGGATATTTGGAGGATATTATTTGCGTTAGCACCAAGTACTTAGCGCCGAAAAGACGAAAACCATAATTCCCTTGACGTGCGTTCGCATTAAAAACACTGCGCCGTGCGTGTGCGTGTTTGGCCCGCTTCGGTTCGATTTTTTCTCGTTCTCGATGTGAAGTGTTTTGCAAATCCCCGATTTTCAACAATCACCAGAAACGGGATCGGTTTTGCTGTGCAGGCTTCGGAGTTGAGATCGATACCAAGATGGTGGATACTTTTCGCAGATTAACTCCGCAACGTGGTGTGTTGAAAATTTCGTTTCCATTCTACTGGCTGGGGGGAACGCGGCTCAGGCGGTGGTACCGGACAGTTTCGCTCCATCCGGCTCGGGCGGAACCAAGTCAAGTGTGCGCCGATGATGGTGTTCGTCCCAAAAATAGAACTTTCGCGTTCGCCGGAAAACCACCATTCCCATTTGGCCCTTGATTTGCAGCTAACGTTCGCTCGACGGAACCCGATCAATGAAGGTTCGCGGACGTCGCTCGGTGCCGATTGAAGCGCTGTAGACTGCTGCCAACAAGTGGTATTAACTGTGACCCAACGGAAGACGGCAGCGGAGTGTAGCTGAACTTCGGCTTATTGACTCGATTCCAAGAAAGGGTACGATTACTCTAGCGAAACGATTAAGATTCCACATATGCTCACGATTGCGACTGCTGGAGTTTATTTACACCGTGCCACAGTTTCTCACTTCCATGGTTATCTTTATTTTTTCGATCCGGATGAAAGCTGTTGTGCCAATGGAAACGACGGGGGTTTCAATTCCGTGAATTTTTCCTTCCAGAAAGAAAATTATGTTTATTTTCTACTGAACACGGATGTACTTCTTCTCCTGGAAAATTGGTCTAAACACTCGATAAATTCGTAATTTAAGATATCCATAGGGCTAGGAGACCTTTTAGATTAGAATGAGTAATAAGATGAAAAGGTTTAAACCATTTTCGACCACAATAATGCTTAATCTATAATATCTTATATAGTCAAAATTATTAGTTATTTAATAACCAAGTAATTATTAATAGTCAAAATTTATTAGTTATTTAATAAGTAAAAGCATTCATTACCCTTACTGATGTGAAATATCTATATTGCAAACCGAAAAATTCCTAAAAGTACATAGAGATTCCATAACCTATCACTTCACTAGTCTGCTTTGAGCTCGATTCCTTGGAGAATTTCAAAAGAGAAATATCTTGCTTATACAATTGTGACTTCTTTGTTTTCTTTTTGGAAACTAGAGTTAACCTACGCCAAGTCAAATTCAGACGTAGTGTCACTGGCAATAAGTTGTAATCTTCTACTGACTAATGGTTAGGCCATCAACTTTTCAATGTAAAGTGTTTAATTATCTTCTTGTGTTGATATAACATGTACACCTTATAAAGTAAAATTTACAAGTTAAACATCATACGTTATTCTTATTGTTAAGCTTAATTTGTTATATAAAATCGTATTTACTTTGCATTTAAAATTAAAATTTCGAAAGGCTCTTTGACGTTTGTCTAATGTAATTAGAAACAAAATGTCTAATCATACCCATTTAACTATTAGTAGTATTATAATGTTTACCACAAGATTTAATGTTCTTGTTCTTATCATCTTATTTTCATCGCGTTTCGGATTCAGGTTGCTGTATGCATGTATTGCCCTGCCTTTCGCTTTGCGTTGTTTAACTTTGCTGACGCTAAGCTTTCTATTCGAAGGCCAATCATATGGCAAGCCGCATGCTTCAAAGTGTGTTCCATGCTCTGGCTCCAAGCTAATGAAGTTGCGATGTATTAAACACAAAACAAAGTATTTATAATGATGTTTATGTTTCTCTGGATCGCATTTAGTTGGTTGGGTGAAAAGTTTACCATAAACATGCAACGTATATTGCGGGCTCCTTCCAGCTTGTGGACGCCTTTATGGTTAATTTGTTTCATTTTACTGGGAACTTTTGGCCTGCCTTTGCAAATTCGTCTCGGAGCGGTGATAAATTTGTTTCGTTTTTGTTTTTTATTCGACCGCTCGAAACGTGATACTTATAATTGAGCCGCTCGCCGAAACGCACACACCTCAACAAAGAAGGATGCATATAAAGTTGGTTCTGTTTAAAACGACGGTAATAAAATTTAACCAAATCACCGATTTTTTCGTACCCTCGGTGGCTGCTGGCCACCATCTTTCCCACGTATGCACGTTCCGCTGCAAACACATTCCGTCCGAATCATAACGGACGGGCCAAAAGCGAAGCGATCGATATATATGTATCACGGATATGGTCCGAAGAGCCGGTTTTGCTGGACCGATTCGGTTTCGCGTCGTCCACGGTTCGCAGTTCGGTCGCCAGCATCTTGGTTGTCTTTAAGGGGGGAGGTGGGGCTTGGTCACCGAGAGCTTCTGCTCTCGTCGCGTTCTTCCGGCGTGCCGCGTATCCGTTTGGGAAACGGGACTAAAAAGGCGACCAAATCACCATAATCGGTCGCGCTCTCTAGCGTCGACAAAGGCGATGGTGATTTTGGATTTCGGGACTTACTCGAACTCTGGCAGAACGTTAAAAACAATGAGCATCTCGCGAGCTGCGAGATTTGCATTAATGATTTGCTGCGCACACGAGCGGCCGTTGCTCATCCGAGCTAGTTTTTGTTTTCTGTTTCGTTTCAAAAATGGTGCTGCGATTTTTTTGGGAACCATAATTTTTTATTCCTCGCGAGGTTAACGTTTGACAATAGGCCAGGAATGTGGCCCTCACTCAGGGAGCTCAATCACATCCTGCGCCAGGGACCCCTAACTGCCGACCGGAAACGCCACGGAATGCTACTGGACCGCTTTTTCCCGGTACGACAAAGGGTGAAACGAAAAACGGTCGGTCAATTGCAGCGAATCTCGTTAGTCGTGCTGCAATCGGATATTCTATCGCAGGCTCCATTCAAACGGGTACACCCCGAGGAAAATGTGACATACCACTACCGCTCGAATGGCAAAGATTGAAGGACGTCAGGACGTCAGGGCACCACGAAGTAGATGCATAAATGCAATTTCGAGCTACTGAAAAGCCCCCACGAGAGGGCTGTGAAGTGGCGAGATTGATTTTCCAGTGCGTGCATCGGCACCGAAACCCTTCGGAGCTCGCTCAAACATCGGTGTCCGCAAGGCTTCGTCCCGTGTGCCCGGATGCACCGGTGCACTGACATCTCAGTGGCATAATGGGCCCTGATAGAAGCCTCCTACCGTACCCCGGAAGGTGTAGAATTTCGCCTTCTGTGTCCTTTCGGAGAGGGCAAAATCTAATCAATTGCCTTCCCGAGGGCTTTTAGATGTGCAGTTTGTTATTTCGGAGGTTTGTTGTTCTGTGCTGAAGTTGAGGTGATGATGATGACAGTATTTCGGCAGTGGAAAATTTCCCAGGAAGCCGAATTCTGACGAATTTATGCCATCAAGTCCTAATACGCAAGCGTAAAAATATTCAGAAATATCCTTATTGCGCAAAAATCATTTCTTAGTGCATAAAAATATTCAGAAATATCCAACTGAAATGGAAAAGTAATTATGTAAGGTATCAGAAAAAATAACCAAAAATTAGTAAACCTCAATTTAAAACCTAAATAATATTTTACGTTTGATAAATGTGTAGTAATAAACAGGTTGATTTTATGACTAGGGCAAACCTAAATACGTCTAGCGCAGTCTCGGACAAAAGCTAGTCATTAAACTTCATTAGAGTACTGTTAAATTTATTAGGGTATCGTCGATAGAAAACCGATAACATCGTATCTTTAAAAATCATTAAAACATTGTCAGACTAAAGGCCGGTTGGTTTTTGGGGTTTCAAACGTTATCTACATCTATAAACGAACAACATAAACAGTTCTGATAATTAACTAATGAAGTTCAAACATACTCTATTGTAGTTTATCGACTCGGTAACGATGCCTTAATGAGCTAATAAGTGCCTCAGTCAGGTTGATCGATATTTTTTTGAATTTTTAGAGCTTTATACTTATAAAAACCCTGCAAACCAATCTTTCAACGGCTAAATAAACGCCTTTACACTTGGTCTGGTGCGAAATCAAATTGCGGTAGCGCTTGTTTCGACCGATTGCTCTCTTGTTTCGACATCTTCACGTTTTCTATTTTATGGTCAGTTTTACCTGATATGACCATTTCCTGACTATATCCATTCCAGTGTTGCCAGATTTATTTTAATATTGGTAGGTGGTAAAAATGTATAACAATTTTCTTAAATTTAGTGCAAACATTCGCCACACACCCTGTACAATTTACACAAATCAAGTTGTTAAACTCTGTAATGATTAGACATTGGAGATCGTTGCAAAGTAGAATACTTCAACATCGGAAAAGAAAAGGCTGTTTCATTATCCATCCTATGTTGGCTGATTGGCTGCTTTCCACACTCAATTAAGTTAAGTAAAGTACCTTGGGCCGTCATGTTCGTACGTTGTACCACACGTATGTTTTATTGTTTCAACTGCAAGCACGATGTTGGTATCTGGTGTTTTTGCGCTGTTATATAGTAAGCAACCTTGGGTTTTCGATTGTTTTCTTTTACACGCTTGCATGTTTCATTTTGACAAGACGCAACGCGCACGATAGCTGCGCAGCGGTAACCTTCTTGTTAACCATCTACAAACTGTTTGATCAAGGCGCCTCCTCCTATACGGTGTGGTCAAACTGGCGAACCGCTCGGGCGCCGATGGCTACGCGCAAAAACGTGACACCTATTTTGTCTAACGTTTCACGCTTGGTTAGCCACGCAGAGCGCTGGGAAAAGCTTACGAAATAGATAGTAGAATGATACCGGACCGTATGTGGGCAGCGTCGGAAACACCCGGTGAAGAAGAAGCCTTTGATGGTGATCATAATGTTAATGGCTGAGGGAGCGAATAAGAAACCATTTGCCGCCACGTTCGACGAATCGGACACGCAACCCGTGTGAGAAACGAGAAGAGAACGAGACCATGGGATGGAGTGGATCGAGCTGCGTGAATTAAATTAATTTGTCACGTGGTGCGGTTTCCAATGGAGCTGGGAAACTGATTCGCATGGTTGCTCTGTAATGACTTAGTTTTGTTTGATGCGTTTAGGATGTCCGCTTTGGTTTTTATGCATTCTAGACAATCTGCAAATATTTTTGTTTCATAAAAAAGTGCCCATTTTGTCCTCGCATGTCCAATAAACAATTTTTCTGGTATGTTATACAAAGACTCTTTTGTAGAATCTACAGAATAGCATATCAATGTCCATCCAATTAAATCAAACATAACATTTCGTCAGTCACCGAGGGCGCCGCTAAGCTCTTGAATGGACACATCCGCTCGGATCTCTAGGGCTTACTTGCACGCTTTCGGCATGTGTGAAGTTACGCATGCCTTTCGCTCGGGTCATCTTCATCATCGCCATTAAAGACATTTGGCCCTTGCGCAGACACGCCAAACACACCAATTAGTATTTCTATCAACGTCAATACAAGCTGTCAGCATTAAAACATCGAGCCGGTGTTGTATTGTATGTTGGTGGCACGTTGTATGGTTTTCTTGTTTCGTTTTCCTGTTCTTCCCGCTCTCTCGCCGGGCCTTTTCTTTTCGCAAAACACGAAAACATCCCATTCGGAGTGCTAGGAGTACTGGTAGTATTTCTTTTTCCTTTCCTTCGCCCTCGTACCGGCCCGGCGCGAAATGTATGCGATGCCAAAGACCCCGACGCCCGTTCGCAACGGAGAGCCCCGTAGTAGTGTGCGCTGCGGCCAGATGATTTGTGTCTTCGGTCACGCTCGGGTTCGAAAACATATCGTTCGTCAGGGGGTGGGTTTGCTGTACGCATGGATGCCGGCGCGTAAAAATTGTCCATCCGTCGGAAAAATTCTTCGCTTTTTTCCTTTTCCTCCGCGCGGGTCAACGGGGACAAAATGGAAGAATACCGAGCATTCTGAGCATTTCTGAGGAGAGAAACGTTAGTCGTTATTAGTTTTCCATCGGAATTCTCCAACTAATTTTATTCTAATTCGTATTCGTATAAAACATTCTTTACTCTCGATAAATATTTGCTTTTTTTTTGGGTGAAGGAAAAAAAGGTTAGTTTAACAATGGAATCCAAGTAGGGGTCATTTTGACCGCAACACAATTTTCGATTTTAACATCTCGAAAACGGTCGAATATTTTTGCAAAAAAATAAGGCTTTTCTTAAAATCCAAAGCTACATCTAAAACTTGAAAAAGACAAAAGTGAGTTAACAAATATACTTAAGAGTAACAGTTTACGGATTTGAAAAATCTTCAAAAATAGGCAAGCCATAGACTTTTAAAATTAGGGGTCAAAATGACACCTAAAAGGCATTCGGGCAAGATTCCAAAGCAATGCATTCTAGTGTTAAGTTGGTTCAACATAATGATTATGGAATTATTATGCTTCACCGTGATGTCGTTTGTTGGTAAATAATTTGGACCCGTTTTTCCTATCCAAATAAACTTTCTTCTCATCAATCGGTCACTAATTACGAGAACCAAGCATGTTATGTCTCAAAATTCCACGTGGGTTCAGTGACTTTTCCCACCGGCCGATGAAGCAGTGGCAGGGGGCACCCTAGTGGACAAAACTAAAATGATCTCTTTTTTTAAACAAACATGTTCCAAAAATGTATTTTCTGACAAGATTAGTTTGTACTGTGGCGCAAATGTGTGTGTGTTTGTGTGGAAAATAACAAATGAGCGAATAATTAACGCAACGGAAATGGCGGCATAAACCATAATTTCACGGCGAAACGAGTAGGTTTGGGGGAAAAGACAAACATCTACACAGATCTACACATCATTTGCCTTTTCCTTTCGCCGGCTCCAACCCACTCGTCAGGTTCCGCTCGTTCACTTTCGGTTGTCTCCCCGCGGAATGCCGGCCAGGAGTAGTTCGACGATGTTGTGGATAAAAATAAACAATTGCCCTCTAATGCTAATGCTTCCGCCGCTCTCTGGTCTGGTCGCGCTCGGAATTGGCAGTCGGCGGCCGTTGTTCTCATTTCAATACTCGTGTTACCATTTTTACCGTCGAAAATATCCATTCAGCAAATGATGAATATGCTGCCGGGCTTGCGGCGGGGCGCGGCGGTGGGCCACGTGGGAAGTGTCTCACTTGAGTCGCTACCCCGTCCCCGTTGTCGGTTTTCGGCCTGTTGGCATGGGATAGTGCTGCTGACGTGTAATGTTTCTATCAAGCGACGGAAGAAAATGAGCAGAACAAACAAATTCAATCGATAGGAACTTGTCCCCTCTGCCATCACACACGTGGGAGATAGGATAGTGCGCACTTTATGCGCATTCGACGCAGGTCCTGTTTGACACGTGACAGCGACATACTTCGGTTCGTTGATGCGTTCTTTGATGGCACGGGATCTGTCGTCAAGTTCGATTCGAAGTTTCATTTCATTACGTCGCAATAATTGATGATGTGCAGACAAGCGAGTGTTCTCGAAATCAATACTAAACATTACGCACGCACGTTACACTTCGTTTCATTCGAACAATTAATCAATATTTCATATCGGAACAATTCATGTTCGATCAATGATATTTATAGTTTTGTATTTGTAGTATATGTTAGAGCCCAATTAAACAATTGCAATTATTTATCGTTACTTTTGGGGGCTTTCTTAACCTCAAGCCAACAATTGTAAACGCAATTAGCCATGGCTACGTTCAATGTTTCATAAGCGCAGCTCTTGTTGCACTTAACACGTTGTTCTGCAACTTTAGTTTTTAACAGCTCTATGAAGCAATCCATGCTATAGCATTTGTTTTGTAGTTTTCGTCAATACCCAGTTGCCTTTCTGTTGCTTTGTATTTTTTCACTAGTTTTCTGATAAATCTGGTTTTTAGTTGACTTGAAGTGAAAGTAGGACATTATGTTGATATTTTGAAAGTGTTTGTTGCTGAAAATACCTGTCATTTATGTTATACTTCACATACCATTAATAATTTTGGCATACCATCAACACTTTGATAAAATACAGTTTACTTTCTAGTTTAAAAAAACCATTTTCACATGCATTACATATCAGTTCATCATGGGATTTTTTTCATTTAATTTATTGATCATTACTCAAATTGAAGAGAAGTTCAGACGCGTTCTGAATATCTCAATGTGAAAAGTGAAAGTAATGTTTAATGATAAAACCGGCGACCGACTTTCAGTATCAGTCGGCCAAACTGTTTCTTTTAAACTGGTGTTGAAGTGAAAAGAAACTTGGGAAACTTTTAATAGTTTCCATATGTTTGGAAATTCTATAAGGCACATGCAACAAAATAACCTTACATAAGTGTATCTAACCAAAAGCTTCTTGGAAAAGTTGAAACCGCCCTTCTTGAAACACTAGTTTTCGTCATAGTCTTACATCACGGACCGATTGCTTCCGGCGGTGCGAGCGACCGATACACGCGGACTGCATGATAAAAGCGTACGCTTCAAAGTATGCTAATTTCACAGCTTTTAACCTAATTCACTGCGAGACACTACGACAGTTCGGTGGCGAAGGCGACGCATGTCCATTTAGTCAGGGCCGATGCTGCCGATAGAGACTCCTCGCCACAGACCGAACCAGTCCGTGGAAGGAACCGGTAGGCTGCAGGAATTGTTTAATTTGTCCATTAAAAACTAGACCGAGCGCCGTCGACCGAAGAAGCAGGAGGCAGGGTTCGGTTTTGGTCTCGGTTGATGAAGAACTTGACTAAGTGGTCCCGGTGTCTTAGTTCCCGCGGTTAGCTCGGCGCGCAGCCCAGCAGTCTGCGAGATTGAGCGTTTACTCGACAAATTTTCTCACATTTGCATTACAAATATTGAACCACGGTGCGGGCTGGCGAACGTCACCAATCAGTAGTTCGAGAGCAAACGGGCCGATGCGGGTCAAACACTTGCTGCGACGTCCAGTATCTTTCCACTCTCAAAGGAGGATTTTCAAGATGTAATAAAATGTAACAATTTTTCCAACACTAATGATGAATTTAAGATGCGCTTGTCTTGCGCAATGCATTGCTTCCTATCCATCCGCAGCGTTTAAGGTTGATTGTGCAATACGTTTGTCTATGAGTAAGAAAATGAATCAGTTCGATATGGCCATGCGTATGAAACTGGCTGCGTTGATTTATACGTGAGCTGAAAAGAATTCATCACGCATTGCTTCGATCAAACGCTGGTTCCACTACCAACCCTGGAAAGGAACCTGAATGTCAGCTGCTACTAAAACAGGTCGGTGTGGCGAACCCGTTTGCGAGATTGCGGAAAGTGCCATTTATGGAGATTCCATCAACCTGATTCCGCGCGGAGGCCCTCTAGCGGAGGCCCTAGGAGCGACCGAGAAGATCCGACCCGACGGACAGCCTCTCGAGCAGCTGTTGTGGTGTGACCCGGGCTTTGATCATTACTGTTGAAGCTTGGGTATTTTTCTATTTCGCTTCTCTGATTTCTCGCCCTGTTTGTATTTGTTCTGAGGGCCTCTACTATGGAAGGGTTGGGCTGCTTGCCATTTATCGGTAGAGCTGAACGGTGCGGCTTGTCACCGTCTCGTCGACATGCAGTTTTCCTTGCCCGAGGCAATCGACTCTCCGTTCGCGTTTCGCTGAACACAACAACAACGCCAGTGTTCGTACAACTTGCAGCCGAGGCGGTGTTGCGTAGGAACGCCATTTTTTCTTCCACCATCGTTTGTTTGCACTATCAGTGCGGGAGAATGTACGATCGAAAGTCCAGTTCGATGTTCACAATTGGGCCGCCGTTGTCATTGGGATTGGTAGCACTTTCTACATACCGCTACGGTGTCATGTCAGCCCGGTTGTTGTTTCGTTCTTTCCCCTCACCCCCTCTCCCCCACTGTCAGCCTCCGCAGGGAATGATGTCGCTCTGGTGGCTACCATATTTTGCGACTTTCCAACGCACTGTTTGCCTTGCGAGGGCGCAGCGTGTGGCATATGTGTGGCAGATTCGGACGTGCGTAGCATACGGGTTGGCTTGGTCATCGATTCTCTAGGACAGGGGTCGGCACCAGTTCCTGAAAAGGGCCAGATGATGAAAAATAGCCCGTAAGCGAGGGCCAAATACCTTAAACGAGGTTTTGATGTTTTGCGAGCAATGTTAAACCCTTTTAAAATATAATTTAATGAGACAACACATTTTAAAGTTACGCTTTTTAGCATTAATTTTTATATTTATTTTCGTTAAACGTTGTTCTTCTCCAACATATGGGTCTTGACTGACTTTAAAATACTTTAAATAATTTATCTGCAAATATTATTTTACCAAAGAAAGGTTTTTCTGGTGTCCTCTCAGTTATTAAAAAAACTTAGCTTCAGCATGTCTTGAATATTGGGTACCATATTTCGTTTCGGAATGATGTCAAAAATGGTTTTGCTTGAAGGTAGTAATTGTGGTTAAGTAAACGTGTAATTTATCCGCTGTATTCAGAACAATGTTTTTGATCGATAAATAGTAACAAGAGTATGCGAGGAAGGCACCTGGTATTGAAGCCCGTCTTTAATAGTTTCAACGTACTCTTTTAAGGAAAAGACAAGCACTAAAATTTTCTTAAGGGCCGGATTTTGCCGACCCCTGCTCTAGGAAGTAGCTGCTGCCACCGGTTGTACGGACCTCCCGAATGGTTGTTATGCGTGAAGTTACGCAAACATTTTTCGTTGGAACAGAACCATGCCTTCGGTTCGAGGACGAAACCCTGGACGATGTGTGCAACGCAAACGGGGCGCGTCCGGGGGAAAAGGATACTAACGAAGGAGAATAAAAATCTCATCTGCACTAAACGTGCAGATGTGTGGCCCCCCTCCCCACCCCGAGCAGAGGGGTCGAGGAAGGTGGCAAAGAGAAGATGCGATGAAAAGCAAGTGAGGGGGGAGTTTTGCCATGCGAGACTAGGTGGCGGCGAATTTTTAAGCGGACTCAATTTATACCAGCCCAGCCCTCCGGGGGCCAATAATAATCTTCGGAAGCGGCTGGGACCAGTATCAGCAGCGTTTTTGCCAGCCATGTGTGCAACTTTTACCGACCACGAAAAGGCGCACGGTGGGAGCATAAAGTGGAAATGGAGAGTAAAACACTGCCATCTCCGCCCAAGGACGCCACAAATCAGAGCACACGCGCGCTGTTGGGTAATTCTTCCGGCTGGGTTTTCTTCCAATCTTTAGTAAAGGCTGTGTTTTTTTTTGTAGCTTCTCTTTTCCGGAAATCGGACCGAGGCGCGGGGGCGCCTTCGTTAATGATTGTAATGGAGGAAAAATGTCGGATCATAAGCATAATTTCCACGATTATCGCTGGGCCCGCGAAATTAAACATTTTCCACCCGGGTCCAACTCCCGCTACAAGCCGAGTTTACATATTCCTCGTTGTTATGCGTTGTACGTGTAAATTCTTATTTTGTGGAGCTTGCGCCGTTCGCCAGCTAATGGTGTGCCGAAATCAAAGCAACGAGAATGTAAATAATATTACGGTGCGTAAACCCCGGCCACCGCAAAGCAAATCGTGAGAAACGAGGGTTAGCAGCAGAAGTCCGAGATTTTTTGTACGATACACCTTTTGGACCCGTTTCCGGAGACAAATTCTCCCCCTCCTCTCATCGAGCAACCTGGATCGTTTTGCTTTTCCGTGTCGGTTTGCCGTGTCGGTCAGCACGCGGAAGGAAAATAAAAAATCAAAACAAGTGCCGCCAAACCTGCCAGCGTGCCCGCTCGCTCGGTACCTATAAACACAACAGTTTGGGGCACTGTGGTTCCGGTTCTGGGGTCGGTAAATTACCGAAAATATATCCCACCGTGAATGCGGCATTTTTGGGACATTTAATATCCTTGCAATTGGTAGCACCTATGACTAATGCCTCGACTAAGGATTTCCTTTTTTTAGGGGGAAGTTTCCGTTCGTGTCTTTTCGGCTAATAGAGTTTCTTTATGATTAAGGAGACCCGCCCTAAAACTTTACCCCCTATCGACGTTAGAGTCGTATTTCTATCCACAGTTCGTTGGATCAAATGTTATTCTATTTTCCCCGGTAGGTATTCTTCGATGGTTTTTGTTTGGAGTTATAATCGGTGTCATGAATAGGATTCTTCAAGGAATACCGAAGCCCAACACTGAGCCTAACTATTAGAGAAGATTATTAAAAGGCGCTAGAGAGGTGTTATACCGCCGTTTAAAATTCCATCAACAACGCTTTTATGGATCGAGTTTCACCGCGCCACTTACTCCGGAAGAACATATTTATTTCATGTGTAACGAGCGGCTTCTCCAAAGATACTCCTAGGAAGCCTAATATTGATAGGACGCTCGTGTCCAACTTCTGAAATATTGGCTTTCCATGGGTATCAAATACCGATAAAGTTCTTATGATTGGTGTATAGAAGAATTCATTTTTTAATCAAGTATCTATCCTGTTTTTTCCAGTATAAGTAACCTGTTCTGATTTTGATGTAGTTTATTTTTATGTTGTACAATTTGATGCACAAATATGTCGTTAGTTTGTAGATTACATCGAAGGTAATTTTAGCGTTCGTTTAAAAAACGTTCGTGCGCTTGTTCTGCTCTTTGCGGAATCGTAGCTCGAGCACGTAATCGACGTAAGTCAGCATCGATAAAGCGACACAAGAAATACCGAAAACACATACCATTTACCACCGCGAATACTTTTAAACGCCAGCCTTACCTTTCGCCTGCAGATTCGCTAATGATATCGAATAAACTTTGAACTTTTTGGCGAAAAATAGAAGCGCCTGTTCGGCAGGTTCTCAGGTGTAAAGGAAACTGGTGAACATGCAAGGCGGCTGAATGAGGAAGCATTCTGAAATTGACTTTCATGAAAGCAAAATGCAAACGGGATTGGCTGGTTGCAATTAATTATTACATTTCACCACGACCGCATTCATTGCAGTAGTTGGGGAAAACTTTGAAAGGCATCGGAGAGTGCCATCATCGGTTTTTCATTCCCATTCAATGAAATCGATTTTATATGGCACAGATTTAATGCACCAATTTAAACGTATAGAATATGTGTAGCCTGCCCGCATTTTGTGGTTTGCCGTTGAGTAAAAACCATAATTATCGTGTCAAATGCAAAATAAACCACGCGTCAATTAGGGTTGAGTGGAGGTTAAAAATTTAAATTTAATTAGTTACAGTTGATTGAAGGTTCTTTTCATGCTCTATTTTCATTCGCAGAATAATTCGAAATAGTTACATTTTGTATGTTTAACTAATTTAACGGAACTGTTGGTAAAATTCATATGTTTAATTATTAAATCTTAAAAACATACACATCTCCGTCTCAGAAAAAGATTTATAAAGAACGTTTTAAAAAAATTTTAATGAAATTAATACAAGAGTACTTAGATATGCTTAAAAAATAAGCATGAATCGGGCATGAAAGCAGACTTTCTTAATGCGGAACCAAAAAGTAAAGCTTGTCAGAGACGCCGAATTGGTCGCGAATTGGCTCGTCAGTCATCAATCAGTCCAAGATCTCGTGAACTCAATAAAAAGGCGGACAGGCGAAGCGGAACGGATTTGTAGGTGTGGCCGCGAGTCGCGAGGTAGCACGGTTATGGTTGCTTTACTCTGCTTGGCACCGCACTGGGCTGGGCATTGGAATTGGATGGCTCACGCGACCAAACAACCAGGCGGTGGGTGGTTCGCAACCAACGACATTCCACGGTCTCATACGTCAGAGTCAACCCGTCCTAACTTTTTCGTGTCCTGCGCTGGTGAAAGTGTATTCACCGGCGGAGAACCCGTTCGCTTTAAATCGTCTGACCTTTGAATGAGCGTGTAGAAATTATTGAATTTTTCTGTCGCCCTTTCTTTGTCGTCCAGTTTATTTTTTATTATTCGCAGTCCCCTTGGTGATACTTTGTTCGATCAGCATCGTTCAATCAGCTCATGTTTTCAGCGTTCCCGTTGTTTGTTTATTGCTTTGACCTTGCGCTCGCCCCGTTGCGTTGGCTGATTCAGCAAACATAGCGCCCTCATATTTAAGCGCGAGTAACGTTTAGATTTCTCCATGCATCGTTTAAGTTTGGCTCCTGATAAGCGCCTTAGCTGTCCGGCTCTGCGATGGCAAAAATGTCTTTCAAAAGAATGGTAGTATATGGTGTGTTTTTGCTACAAATAAGAGATTAATCCTGACCAAGTATTTATTGAATAACGATTTCGCTTATCAGTTGAGGAACTTTTTTATATTTTGATTTGCTTTCTTTCAGCGCGGGAATGGTGGCAAAATGCTTTGACTCGAGCAATTCATTTTACCGACTACCGGGTGATATTAATTCTTGTCAAAACAGTAGGAAATTAAATACAATGTTATTAAAACATTCTTCTTCTTTGACGTAACGACTATATTCGGTCGTGCCTGCTTCTAATAATATAATTACTTATTAAAAATAGCAAAAAAAAAAACTCCAATGGGATGTCACTAAAATTGGGACATTATTATTTTTCCAAGCAGTGTTAGCTTCTTTATTATTTTAAACGGTCTATACCCCTTTGACGTAGTGTTTACAGTACACTACAAGAAGGTAGTGCGAAGTATTCTTCGATGTTCTATATTTTATCAAGTTTAATTTTAGAATCCCAAGTCACCAAGATACGGATGGTAATAAAATAAACGGCACTGCAAATTCCTAAATAGTTCTCCCACTTCAGAAACCAAAGGGATTAGGTAAGGACGGAAGGTTTGGAGTTCACTTCTTGCTTGAAAGTCTTTCACCTGCTTCACCATTTTCGCCTGTCCCTGGTTCTGCACACGCCACTTTCGGACGTGGAGATCGAGAGGAATTTGGTTTGCACGTGCACGTGGTGTGTGGTGTACGTGCTGCTGGAAAATCCTACCATTCTATCTTATCGGTGTGCATGTCTAGACACAGTAGTAACTTGTTTCTAGGCCACGACAGATAGTTTTCGCAACTTCCCTAACCGCCGCCCGGTGCTAGTTTGTGGGACGGTAGTTTATTGGAAAATTGCACTCGTTTATATAGGGTTTCAGCATGGTTGAGCAGATTTAAAGATTATTGGAGGCATTAAGGTTTGACCATTAATTTGCTCCGAGTGAAGTGATTGCATTCGATTCTTATCGATACGTTATTAAGTATCTTACTTCTGTGCATGGCATTTTACCCACACTCCCAGTTTTTAAAGTTTTTGGTTTCACCATTTTTTTCCTAGTTTGAACAAACGAATTAATATTTTTTATTCTTTCCATTACAGGTAAGGAAACACTCAGTTCAACGCAGTGTGTGTATGCAAGTATACAATTGATTTTACCTATTCAATTGACAAATATCCTTTATACTAATAATTGGTACAATTGCTTTCGCTTCCGTAAAAACTGGTTCGGTTCATTGACTCATTTTCCTTCAATTTGATCACCTTACCCCGCGGTAATCCGTTGTTGGAGTTGAGCAACGAAAAAGCTGTGGTTATGTTTGGGTGTGCGTGTGTGTATGTGTGTTATCATACCTGCGCGTCCTAACGATCCTTTGTACCGAACCGGATTGCTAGAAGGCCGCAAGGTACGCACCTCGTACCAACGCCAACGAGTTGATGCGCAACCGTTCCGCCTGATCAATTATTAAATTTCTAATCAAATCAATCCCTTTTAACCTTCCTTTCTCGACCCAAGGCAATTCACTCAAGAGAGTACACCATTTTGGGACCAGTTGCAATATTGCCATGCGATATCGCTTCCCAGCAGGTTGTGTTTGCTTTTGGCGTGCACGGACGGCAAGGCGCTAAAAAAGATCACGAATATATTTTATGGTAATGGCAACTAGAGATTCGATTCGATGTTGGTTTATGTACTGAACGTTATTGCAGCTACAACGCTATCGCATGTAGTGGATTTGATTTGGCTCGTTCATATTTGCCCCCGGCACGCCACATGCGTTTGGTTCGGTTTGAAATCATTCGTGGCGGTAATTTTGGGGAAAAACAAAATGTTAGTCGAGTTGTATTTATTCGTTTCTCCTTCTCGAATGTGTGTTTTATTTTATGCTTGTTTGTATGATTATGTTTGCGTATCATACAATCGTGTTACTGTTCTACCTGTGCGTTTCTTTCGTTTCGTTGGTTAGTTGGGCTTTCGAAGGGCTTCCCTGTTGTTTTTTTCTGCTCTGCCCTCGTCGTCGTGGTGGTCCCTCGGTGCGGAAGCAAGGAACTGGAAAACCCGTTTTCCTTCACACGATGCTCTCCTGCCTGCCCGGTCGCTGGTGTGCACGTGTGTAAGTGAGACCCGACGCTTGGCCCCTCCGCGTGCACACGACAACCTAAACGGATCATTACGCCCGAGCCGGAACGAGCTCCAACAGGCTGCTCTTGAACCTGATGCGCCTGCTGGTCTGGATGGGGCCAAACTGGCTGGATTCCTCGGGACTCGCTCTTGCATCGGGTGGGCTGGCACGGTGGGGGGAACCGTGGGGCGGCAACACAAAAAAAAATACACAGTCTTAATAACAATAATAATGATAAAACTAAAGCCGAAGGAGCACGGAAAGAGCCATAAAAACAACCGTTACATGTTGCCATGCTGATGTTACCCCGGCCAGACCCCGCGGGGCGTAGAGGCTGCTCGATGACGCAGGAGCGATCTCGGATGATGATGGAAAAGAGCGAACATCTTGCCACAAGCCCACAACGATTCATTCATCGTGAGAGATCCATCGCTCAATGAGGAATCGAAATCCAATAAATGTCGGACCGGGTGGGTTTACTTTCCAGGCGATTTGGAGACTTGATGTATACCTTTCCTTGGTTGCACGAAAAATGAGGAATCGCTCCAAAAACACATAGTTCTTGCAAAATGGACACACTTTGAAAATGCTACGAGGATGCTACCTTCACGAAGGGTTTTGTCGTGTGCCAACCGTAGCAAATGTCATCCTTCGCTCGGGAGTTGTGAGTGAATGTATATTTATCCGCCCTTACGCCACCCGTCGCTGGCTTCAGATAGGGCAGATGCGTGTTCAAATTACGATGAAGGTAATTATTGTCATTATGCTAGTTGTGTATTAATTCCTGCCGAACGAAGTTCCTCGGTTGCACCTGGCGATCTCGGGAAAAAAGTCCTTTGTTCTTTCGCGCAGTCCTATGGATGAACTATAATTTAGTTCCCCGTCATTTGCCTTTTGCCCATTAAACCATAATGAAGGAAACTCGACCCGAGAAGCTTGAAGGTTGAAAGTTGGTGCATAGTAGTAACTTTTAATATTTAATTTTTCTTTGTTGAACCAAACAAGTATTACCTTTGCCGGTTTGGGCGACTAGGCGATCCGCTTATTGCTAGCTGAGCATTTTTCCCGGCTTGTCGATGCGTTTTCGTTCTATGCTCGAGAGCTAGCTGACGGAGGCCAGATGTTTGGGCCGAAAACGCCGTCCCGTGTAAATGTTACCAGATGGAAAGCGATTCCCCACGGGCGCGGAGGCCTCCTGAGGGCCGCACAATTATCGCATTCTCTGGACGATTTGCACTTAACCCGGTCATGGGGCTCAGCTCGGCTAAAGTTGGCGTTCATTCGCTGTGTCAAAAAAAAAAGCAAAACAAAAAAAAAGTAAACCGGTTAACCAATACTTCTCTCTAACACCCGTGGAACCATTTATTGAAGTCTTTCTTGCGTTCTGTCTTAGTGCTGTTCCTCCGCCCGCAGTTGCTTTTTGGCACAGGCTGGCTTGATTCGCCCGTTCTTGTGTTGCCTCTTGCGGAAACCATCGGAATGTGGCTTTTTCGCATATTCATGTGCCACAATCATCGTGGAGAGGCCTCTCCAGAGGTGAACGTTTATGCAAGGTTGCTGCTGCTGCCGCCGCTGCCTCCGATCGCTGTAGCTGTGCTGTTTCCCGAGGGCATCTGCGGACTGGTCGAGACGGTTCGGCTATTTGATCGCCGCAAATTCGCGATATGAGTAACCGAAACCAGCCGGTACGGGAAGGGCACATCCCAAAACCGGGCAAAACTTCACGCTTTTCTCGGAACGGCGAAGTCCGGACGACGGTTGGTGGAAAATAAAGTTGCGCAAAACCGAGCGGGGTGGAGCACAAGGTGAAGTTCGGAATGCGGGGAGGATAGGGAAAAATAAAACAATAGAAATCGGAAAGAAACTGCAAGAAACGGTAAGGAAATGGAAGTAAAAAACGGCGATAAAGAACGACAACGAGAGAGTCGCTCTCTTCCACTCTGAATAGCGAGAGAAATTAAGAAGTTTTTTCTATCGAGGACGAAGACGACGGGAGAACGAGGAAGAACCGGTTTGCTGATGGCGAAAGAAAAACTTTTCGCTTCCTACCCGCAAGTTCCTACCGAAAGTTTGCCCGGGCACGGGAATTGTTTCGGTTCCTTCGCATCTTGCAAGCAAGGGGAGGAGGACAGGGGAGTTGGTGGACCGAAAGCAAAAGCGCAATTCCTCAATAAACGTCCAACGAGATGCGCGCGTCCAACGAAAGGCACGATCAATGGAACGAGGGGGAGGTTAAAGGTGCGCAATAAAATAAAATGAAATCATCGATGTGGAAAAGTTAAAGACACACTTAAGCGACGATCGCATCCATCTCCAACCCCTCCACCCCATCCCAGGACCCCCGCCCATGATGGCGAAAGGCAAGCCGTAAACCGTTTCACCATCAAAGCATCTAATTTTACACTTCGATTGGACAAAAGTAGTACTACAACATTCGTGTTACATGTCGCGGAATGGAGTTGGAGCACGGAGAGAAAACGTCAGTGGGGGGGGGAGGGGACAATGCAGAAACGAAAAAACACGACGGAAAAGGTGATGTGGGTTTGAAATTGAATCGTAAAACACGGAATGTGTTTTAGCATTAAGCGCACAAAGACTCCTCCGGATAACGAGTTTATGGGATGACCAAAAACGAGACGGAAAAAACAAGAAGACAAAAAAACCGCCGCAAATGTTTCGGAGCGACCGGCGTCCCTTATCGCGCATCCTGCGATCTTCCCAAGACTCCCAACGGCAGAGAACGGAACGACTTTCGTTCTTCGCAAATCGGGCAGGTTTTTTTTATGGCACTTTAATTCTGTGTTGCGATTTCGGTACACTTTTGATAATCAACAAACCCGAAGCCAGGGGGAGGGTAGGGGGTCGTAAACGCGGCCTTCCTTTAGTGCCTTGCTCGGGGGGCTCGATTCGCCATCCTCCCCAACCCCACCCGACTCTGCTTGATGGAGGTTATCCGATTGATTGGTCGTTTCTCCCCATAACGATTGAAGTGTTACCTTTTTTATTTTGTTACCGCTTTTGCTATTCCTCCAACTGGCCCCGGACGGTGGTGCTGATTAGCGATTGTCACCGGACTAGAACCCTCTCCGGTCGCCCGGGTGGTGATCCATGGTGGTGAGTTCCCGTGGCCGCGATCGCGCTCGCTCGAAGCGGTGGGCCGGTTTGATTGATTTTAAATTAAGAGATTTATGAGATAGGCCGAGCCTGCCCAAACCCTTCGACCACCGAACGGGTCGTGTCGGATGTCTTAAACCGGATTCGGGCTGGACTGGACGCTGCCGACTTCCATGGAAACCCCGGGCCTGCCTCCACCCCAAACCGATCAAATGTTGAACGATAAATTTTATTGATGTTTCCCTCGGTCTTTGGGGCTGCCGAAAGGGTCGATCATCTCCAGCGCAGTTTTCGAAGTGTTTTGTGACACCGGTTTTTGGAACGAAAGAAAAGAACACCCGCAACGGCTGGAATGGAACAAAGGTAGGTAGCGGGTGGCGCCATGTAAATGAGATATCAGCACCCAATGACCGTGGGTATCATCATCTCGCAGGAATGAAATAGAGACGATGACTCCAACAGACCATGATTTTCCAACGTGACCGTGAATTTCGTGATGCCACAACGATCCGTTCACGCTGGTATATTCTAACGTCGTTCGGTAGACCATGCCATTGGACTCCATGGGTCAAGAAAATCCCACCGTCTATACGGTTGAGTCATCGATACGCTGAGCAACTGCGGACGGATGGCTGTTTTAATGGGACGCCACCAACTGGTGACAATAAACCGGGGAAAATATTGCCACCATTGTGTCCGATCCGATGGGTGGCAAAAGACCTTCGAGCCAAATGCTCAGCTAGATCCGGGCTTAATGGGAGTGATTAACTCACGGTAAGCTGCTGCTTTCCATTAGCACACGCTCTCATCCTCAGGGTTCGCGGTTTCGGTGTTCCGAAAAATTTACATTCCAAACGGTTGACATTTACTATCGTACGAAATCAATTTTGCGTCCATCATTGGCGCGTGCCGTGTTGTCCGAGTGACTCATTTTACACAAGAGTATCTCAACTTTTCATAGAGAGATTGTTGGAGATAGGGATTAATGTATTAAACCAAATTTGCGCTGTCAATTTGAAGAAACTTGGGATCTTTTCTGTTGTTAGGTTTGCAGTATTTTGTAAGTTGATGTTTGAAGTAGAAGTAGCAGACTTTGTCTGAATTTGTCTCTAACTCATCAGTTTTTGTCTCTATTGCAAATAGAGCCTATCGGGTTCAAACAGGCTATCTTTACGCGTTGTTTGAGGTAAATTGGGAAACCCACGGAGTTTAAACTAAAATCAACAAAATTGAAGGATAGTCATGATTGAATTACGTTATTCTGTAATTCATGTACTATGTTTGAAATGTTATTTAAAAGTATATTACAATTTTAGGCTATGCTCGTACTTCATTGGGCCTTGCCATGTTGTCCGAGTGACTCATTTTACACAAGAATGAAGTACCACCACTTACGCCTATATCGGTTTGAGAAGGACGAAGGTATCTTAATATTTAATGTGAATTATCAAACGAGAGGAGGCATAGGTGCATTACTCTCCAGTACATTCGCATCGAATTCTGCTTCATAAATATTATTGCACTGCTTCGTGTTAACACGTTCCGTACCAAGCGTTTTAGCACAATTTTTAGTACAATTTTTCAAATTACAATTTTTTTATAATATTTGTTAAACCGATTGTTCTCGAAGGCCAAGCAAAAACTTAGCTTCCCAAAAATTTATATAAAATATTACAATAATTTTTATGTTGCATTTTCATTTATTTATGGGTCAAAAACTCCCATTTTTGGGTGACGCGGTACGGAACGTGTAAAACAAAATTTGCGCTGTCAATGTGAAGAAATTTGGAATCTTCTCTGTCGTTTGGTTTGCTGTTGTTTTTTAATTGCATGTTGAATTATTGATTTACAGCCAGTACCAATAAACTATAGCTTGAAAACAGGTTGTGTTGTCTGTAAGGCAAAAAGTTTTGAAATAGCTCATCAGATTCCGTCTCTAACTAATCTGACTTTGTCTCCAACTCATCAGTTTTTGTCTCTCTACTTGACCAGTTAATCGTAAACTGAGACTGTATCAAGGATGATCAAATTATTTTATCCTCTGATTTATGCTGTATGTTTAAATTATTATTTGAAAGCATATTATTTACAATTTTAGGCTTTACTCGAACTCAATTTTCGCGTGTCTTGTTATCTGTGTCCATTTTTCACAAGACTATCTTAACTTTTCGTTACTTAGTGAATAGATCATTCCTTTAGCTTAAGTTTGATGGTTTATCCTACCATTCTGCGTGTAAAAACAGTTTGAAACACGCTTGCATTATTTTGAGCGCGATGACTCAAGATCAGCTGCAACCCACATGGTTTTCCAATCAAGCCGACAGTATGTATGTAACGCCAGGGCTTTGCTCTGTGCAAGCTTTTGTTGATTTTGGGATTTTTTTTGTGTGTCTTGTTGCTGGACCTTCAACCAACACTACAAAGCGGTAAATTTGGCTGGCGGACCCGTTCACATAATTCCCCCCTTGGCGCAGACTCTCGGCGTCGGCTGCTCGATCTCCGGCCAAGATGATGCAATTGCGCTAATCCGCGCGTCAAGAGGAGCCACCACCGAGAGCCGCGGATGGCAGATTGAGGCGTCGGTCGGACGTTGGCGCTGATTGAGGCGTCGGTGGTGTGGCGATTTGGTGGCAATTTGATCGCGTTCCGCGTGGGCGACCCGAAACGAGTTTTCTAGTCCCTCCGGCAAGAAGCGGCGCTGCTATGCTGGAGCTGGACGACCGCTGGCGGCTCATCTTTGGCGATTTATTATTTATTTTCATCAATGCGACTCAAATTGATGCTGCCGCCACATGAGAACGCGAGGTGATGCCGAAGTTCCGGGGGCGGTATGGAGAGATCCTCCAAGGAGTGTTCGGTGTGTTTGTCTGTCGGTGGATGATTTTGAGGTTATTCCTGGTGTTTTCTTTCCGTTTTGCTTGCTCGCTGCCAAATTTGGTCGTCCCATCTGCCTTTATAAACACCGGGGGCGCACCCAGAAACTCCTTCGCAAGGAAGAAGTGGGAGTTCAAAAATTATCTATGAATTTTGAATTCCTTCTTTCGCATCGTAAACTACCGCCGCGAAGTGTCCGTTCTTGATGGGGTCTCTAGTGGATTATTGGGCGGGAGGGGAGCACGAGATATGCACAAAAAAAATAAAACGTTTGGCATTCCTTCGATGAACTTCATTTGGGTTTCACTCATTTCCATTCACGTCGAAGTCCTTCGCATGGAAATTTGTGTGGACTGACTCCGCTGAGCACTTTAGCATACGGAATAAATCGTGAAGGAAGCAAAACAAATCCAAAGACACCAAACCTGCCGCATCTGCAATTTGCATCAACGCGCTGGCAGATCCTTCGGAACACCGGGGTTCGGGAGTTTGGAAGAAACTTCGGCCCGATGACCCAGCGCGTTCGAATTTATTATAGTACGTGGGGCATGGGGGTAAGGGGAGGGAGAGACCGAGACACCAACGCGTGCCGTTGTGCCATAATGATGCGCGCAGACGATCATAGACGGACGGTGGACGGTCGTCAGCTGGACGCCGACACGCGATCGTCGGATAACCGAAGGTTAGACCCGAACTGCGAACTTTGTCGCCGCGGGAAGAAGCTATGATGGTGAACATCTATGCTGTCAGCGGTGGAGACGGTTCGAGGAAGGGTGTGGGGTGGTAGCAAAGCAAAGCGAAAGATGGCCCCGGGTGGCAGCGATGTATGCCGTGGTGCTAAATTACGTCTTTGTTTTACCACCGACTGATTTATCGACGTTTGATAATTAAAACCGCTCGAGCGGGGCGAAAATGCAAATCAGCTATTAGCTCGTTTGGAGGCTTTTGTGTTTATTTGTTTGTGTTTACCTGGTGTTTTATTTTTCGGCCTCCGATTTGGTCGCACTCTCTTCGATGGTCCATCGCGCAGCCAGGGTGGTATTGCAGTCATATCGAGGGCACGGAATGAACTACGGCAGGGGTCGGCAAAGTCAAATCCGACCTGCTAGCTAAGTTTATTCGACCCGTAAGAAAACTATAGTGCAACACACAAAAATGAAAAAAAAACCATCTCAACTTTTGTCTGATTAGTACGTTGAAACAATTGAGATATTAAATAGCAAGATTCTTCTTCATTTATTTGTATTAGACTTTTCATATTACATTTTTACTATTGACTGTTCTAAAATTTCACAGTTTGGTAATTCCTATTTAAAATACAACGGTAAAATAACATTTTCATTTTGCAGCAAGAATTCGATCACTACAATTCTCGATACCATTACGAAACAAAATATGGTTCACAATAACAAAAACATCTGGAAACTTCATTATTTTCATTACTGAAAGTACAGAAGTAAAAATATGCTATAGTAAAGTAAGGGTCCATAAACACGTCACGCCACAGGTGTGGGGCAGCGAATCTCAAGTCTTGGACAAGCCCTCCGCTACTATGACCGGCTGACCACTGATCTATAATATATTATACCGTCTTTCGGTCACAGTAGCTTTCTTCGGAGATAGGACTTGTCTCACTAGGGGATGTTGTGCCTAAAAGAAGCAAATTGGATACAGTATTGGTTTCCAGTAGAATAAAAAAGATTAATTTAAAATACAACTAACAAACAGTCATAAGTTAAAAACGAACAAAATTCCACGAAAATAAGTTTAAAAATTTCTTATTAATTTTAACACATTGAAATAGAAAATGAATTAAAAATTGAATTAGAAAATTAAAACTTATAGAATTGAAAAGAAGAGAAAGATAACTAGCATCGCAGTAGACAGACTCAAGCCAGAATTTACGTAAAAACGTGTTAATGAAAGGGGAAGTGATGTGGCGTCACGACCATTATGCTCGGTTTTAGCTCCATATTGATCGCTCCACACCCCTAAATGGGCGACATAATTTGGCACCACAGGTATTTTTAGTACAAGGCACTGCTTTGTACTAAACTGCGAAACCAATCCTAAAGGGCCCCAAAGTACACTTAAAAGGGGTTTAATACCGCTTTCAAAATAATCGTTTAAGGTTTTTGGGCAGCGGTTTTGGGTTCTTTTTCATCATCTGCCTCCTTCCAGGAAACTTGTGCCGACCCCTGAACTACAGTGTTAGACAAAAAAGAAGTTGGAAGCGTTTTGAAGAACCGTTCCGTTTTGTGGCTTCGCGTGCGGGGTTCGGTTTATTTCTACTTTATGGCGCTTCGATGGCTGCGACAGTCCTCGTCCTCGACGTCATTTCCGACCCCCGACGATCTGATGGAGTTCGTAGATTTTCGATCCCATAAACCTATCGGGCGCATCTCTCTGCAGGAGTGTGTTTATTGTTTAGCAACATGTAAATTTGCACCGTTGCATCGATTTCGAATGTTCCGCTGGTGCCATCGTGGCGGGGGCGGGTTTGTTTTTGCACATATTTGGTCATCACCGCCTTTGGAACGAGTTCCCCTGTCGCTTCCTTCGTGCGTTGCTCAATCTGGGCATTATCTTCGTCGCCAATCTATCGGCATTCGTAGTCTATGTATTTGGCTCGCCAGTATGCTCGCCGGCCAAACTTCCACTCTAATCGTATGCATTAGCGGAGGTGGATCGATTTATGCAAACGTACCTGCCGGCCGTAGCTTCCTGAGGGCTCCGGTTTCCATCGGACTCGCCTTTTCGACCCAAACACACGAACACCATAGCGCCAACCTTAACCTTTCGGACGATAAATTTCTCCTGCCCCAAAAGGATCGATTTTCAGCGAAACGTGCCACCCACCTCACCCACTCGCCGAGTGGGCCTTGGGGGTTTCTAATGGATTTTCCGGTCGAGATTGAAGTCGAAGGAAATGGTGAACCAAAATTTGGCCCCAGGCGTGCGCGCGCACTCTCTCGGCCGCGTGCGGATATTCCTAACGTACCCTGAGGGGACACGGTTTAGTTTAACAAAGCGATCGGGAAAGAGGAGGGAAGGGCACGCCGGGGACACTGATGTTAGCATCGAGTGTAACATCCAAAACCGGCCAGTTTATGGTTCGCCTTAACGCGACGGCCCAACGGAAAGCCTCCCAGGCCTCCCCAAATCCAGTGTCCGATGAGTCATGTGAGGGACGTGGTTCACATTGGCCAGCCTCTAAAGCCTGTGCCTCGATGGCACGGGCACACCCGCAACACACGGGATCCTGCCGAGGATCACCTCGCCGCGACAAATGCAAATGCCATCCGGAACGTGTTCCTTCGCAACGGTCGTCGGTTGATTTATCGTTTCGCTTCTTTCGCTGTCGCGCTTCGGTACGAAAGCAAAGCGACGCATCTTATTCGCTGATAACTTCTGACGATCCGGCGCCGCCGCATTTGCGCAAAGCGGATACTCTAACCGCGAGCGAAATATTCATAAAGTTTAACGAGCAACATCCATTCGAGAGTCGTAAAGGTTTTGTGATATGAAGCAATTAGAACCACTACCGGCTTGGATGTTGCTTCTCAGTTTTAGCTCGTGATGTCGTTCCCCGTTCGACGATAATCCGCGATGAGCTCATGGGCTGCTGTCGGATGCCAAAGGCATCACTAGTTGGGCTGTCAATACCAATCCGACATAAATCAGCGCGGAACGAGCGGCAGATGCCGCCGGGGCGACTTCCAGTGTTGTGGAATTGGCGTTCGAAAAGTTTGCATATCGTACGCTTGAATTTATTTCCGTCGTAGATGATCGCACGGAAGTCAGTATACCACTCGTTTGATGGTAGTTTACGAACCAAATCTCGGTCCATTAGCATATTTGGAAGTTACCGAAATGTGTGGGAATGATTTTAGAAACTTTCATGTATCTTTTTGGAGGATTATATTTAAACGTTCGAACATTAACAAGTATTGAAATGTATTTCTAAAAACTATATCGATCAAATCTATGTTGGAAACTCATGTGTAATGGAAGTTTGTTGTTTAACACTAGAATCCAAATTGGGGTCATTTTGACCCCAACGCAATTTTCGATTTCAATATCTCGAAAACGGACAAATATTTTTGCAATAAAAAAGGCTTTTATTAAAATCCAAAGGTACTTCTAAAACCAAAATTTCAGATTTTTTGTTTTTTGTTTTGTTTGTGTTTTCTTGAAGGTCAATTTGTGGCGTCATTTGTTATCTTAAGAACAGGCAATTATTTTTTTAAAGATGGCCCAATATATAAGCATTATAACCCACATTTTTTCCACATTCACATGATACATTTTGAAAAAATAAAAATTGAAAAGGATTAAAATTCGATTTACATCGATCGTTTACGAATTTAAAAAATCTTCAAAAATAGTAAAGTTCTAGCGTTTTAGAAATAGGGTTCCAATTCCAAAGCAATGTATGCTAGTGTTAATTGTTTCAACCCTAAGAAACCCCTTTGTACTTTATCCTTGTATCAATATGTATCATTATTGAGGTCAAGTGCTCAGATTTTTTATTTGAAATTGGTTCAGAATGTAAATCATTTTATTTTAAAGGTTGTTTACGTTCCGTTTCGATGACAAGGTACTACGCCTTTGTAAACATCTCCACGAATGGGACAGTTTAATTTACTTATTTTCCGCAGCATTGTTTCCTCTTTTTTAAACAATCTGCCACACTTGAGTTATTAACACCCGGAAAAAAAATCTACATGTATACCAAGTAAGTAGAACGCAAGTAGCCGCGAACATTGATGGCTTTACGGTGGCACCAGGTTCGAGTAACAAACGACTTCTGGCAGGTACATTAACGCTACCGTCCGTAGATTTGCTGGCTCAAGAACAGAACGACAAACGCACCGTTTCGTCGTTACAAATTAATTACTCTCCCCAATGGGAGCCGCGAAAATGAGGTGCTGTTATACTTACGACCACTTTTCGCTGATGCCCAGCACCAACCTCCTCCCCGGCGTCGTCGCTAAGGAGTGAGTAATGGGGTGGAAATTATTCACGACCGGTGGGCCATGAGCTCTCGAAGCGCAGGGGAAAAGGACGAAAAGTGCGCGGAAACCGCTGGAACAACAAATGCCCTCTAACCGTTTCCTACTTTTTCCAAAATATACAAACCTTTCAAAGAATGCCCACCTTCCCTGAGGCGGCACCAGGTTAATCGGTTACGCAACGTAAGGTGCGAGGCTGTGTTTTTTCTTCAAATTTTCCTTTACTCCGACGACGGGGCAGAAGCAGGAGGCTTTTGGAGGGTCTCCGTTTCCCGATTCCCGGCGGGAAAATGTGACGTAATTTGTGTCAGACATAAATTTTCCTACGCGACCGAGCTGGTCTCCGCTTTGGTGGGCGTACCGCTTCCACTTCCATTTCCGCTGCTGCTGATGCTGGAACACACTTGTCAAAATATGTGCCTAAAAACGCTCCTGGAAAGTATCGTAAGTGTGAGTGGCGGAGTGGTGGAGATGATAAGAAATGGGGACAATAAGGGTGCGATGGTGTTTTGGTGTGATTTTTCTTTCCGTCAGCTTTTTTTTCCCCCCATTCATCCGTGTGTTCATTCGTTTTGCTTTCTGTGTCAAGAAAAAAGCTTTTGACAAACAAGAAAAGTGGCATCCTTCAAAGCGTCCGCTTCGAAGGCGGACCGTTTCGCAAGCGATGGCTATAATTTATGATTTGTTCCTATTTGATGGAGAACATTTGTGGACACATTTTGTTTTTGCTGGCTCGGGGAAAGTCGCAAGGGGGAACGAAAAGCCTACGAGGCGGCACCGGATGAGATTGTCATCGTACGGTACGCTTTCGGGCGCGCGAAACTCGCGAAGAATATCTTCGTGGATCGCGAAGGTGGGTGGATCAAATCTTATTTCATTAATCATAGAAATGAGAATTCATTAGGCGCTAATGATATTTTCTGCGCCGACGAAAGGAAGAGCCTATCTTTTGGGATGTTTGCGAAGAAAAAAGCGACACCGAGGTTGATGTGTTCTACGTGGATTTGTTCTTGATTTGTGTATCGTTCATGATGAGCGGGAAGTCGCTAGAAGAAGCGGCGGGAAATTTGATTTTCTTAAAACTTTGCTTTATCACTCAGATGCGGTGCTACGGTGTACAAGTATGAGCGTAAATTGGATTATAATGGACATCTTCCAGAACAAATTGCGTTTCCATTGCGTGCCCTTGCGTTGAATGATGGAATAAAATAGTGCTGCCTCTACACAGTATTGCAATATAACCCCGTCCAATGTTCTTGTTATCGTTTTACAAAGGCCATAAAAAGTGTGCGTCTTTACTCCCGCCGGACCGAAAAACGGTTCGACTACTTTCGACGGAAAAGTTAGAATCGTAACGTCCATTTCCGAGCGGTGGTTTTATTTTGAAGCCCGTTTCTATCCTTGCTCGCAACAAACTACTGACATTACACCGCTCAAATGATGGCTGATCGACGGGGGAATTATCCTGTCGGTGGAAAACTTTGCTCCCTCGTGACACTCGCCGCCCGTCCGCCCCCCTCGCTCTATCCGACAACCGAGCGTCAAGTGAGAAACAAAAACCATTTAATGGCAGTAGAACGTTGGCATTCCTAGGAATGAAACTAATCTAAAACCCTCGATTTGATTGTGTGCTGGTGTGTGTTCTCTCCTCCTCCGCCATTGATTGCGTCGCGAGGCGAAGGAAACATCATTTGAAAGACAAGCACAAAGAGTGAGAGAAACGGAGAGAGAGAGTATGTGTGAAAGGAAAAGCGAGAACGAGTCAGAAAATCTTGGAAAAAGGTTAGCCTCGTGGGACTATCGGATGCGAGCAAAGTTTCCCGGGTTTTCCAAGGACGCGGATCTGCATGGGGACAGTCCGCCGAACTCTAGCCCGGTTCAAGCTAACCGGGATGCCTGCCGAAGGATGGCAGTTTAGGGAAAGTTTCATCCTTCACACTCACCCTGGACGAGGACACGGACGAGACTCGGGTCTGGGTTGTTGGGATGCTGGGCGGGTCTGGTGGGAATTTTATGAAATTATCTTCATCTCTTCGACGCCACCGTCAAGCCCCTTCCGGGCGTTTGTGCTCCACTTAAAGCACTCCTTTCGAGAGTAAATGGGGTTTTACGCGGAACAACAGTTGTTCACTGGGTTTTCCGTTGCGTTGCACGTTTGTGGCCGGCCGGTTTAAGTCGATAGCAGCACGGCTGCTGGGATGCTGCATATTTGAAGAGCTCGTTAGTGCGAGCTGAAATTCTCAGTTTCACCTGAACTAACCCTACAATGTTCCGCCGAACTGCTCGGCTGTTGGGTGGTCCGGGGGCAAGTAGTTGTTAGGGAAATTACTTTTTTTCCTGCTACCTCTAGACGAACTACGGAGGTTTGTCCATTCGGAAAGAAAACACCTTCCTCTAGACATCAGCACATGAGGAAAATGGTTTTTTGTTGCTCTTACGCAAAAAAACGTGACTCCACCTATTGGACAGTTTGCCCACTGGGGCTGTGCAATCTTCTTGTCTTGAAAGTATTTTCCAGGGAAAAACGTCTCCCGTCTGCTAACTCGTTACACATTCCATCGATTTCTCAATGCACAAAACTGACACGAACGCGTTCGCATGGAAAGTGCTTTTCACGCCCCAAGCATTACACTACCATCAATCCGTTTGAGCTTTTGCTAAAGCCTTTGGTTCGTTTTCTTGGGCAATTTTATTAAGAAAATTTAATTTCAGGATTAGGGAAATAGTCTTCTTGATCTTCATCATGTTAATGATAATTACTTGTTTTCAAGACCTTTAGGATCTTTAACAGATTACTCAAAAGTAAATAGTTCTTTCCTTTTTGTAAAATGTCATTTCCATTTTGTTAAACGTTTTTTACTTTTAGTAAAAGGTCCTTTCTATTTTTTAAAATGCATTGGCTTTCGAGACTTAAAAATATTTTTGATTAAAATAACACTTACAAATGTCTGCGTACATATTGGCTTTGAAAAATTTTCCATAGTGAGTTGAAGGCACTTTTCTCCTATCTTCATGTTTCCATTGACAGGTCATTTTTTTTGGAAAGATAATTTGAAAATTCTTCATGCTCCTGCACGGTTGCGGTGAAGATGTTTGCCAGAAGAAATGCGTCTTACTGCGCAGAGCACCATTAGTCTACAGCAAGACGACGGATAGAACATTTCTCCCGTCACCATGAGGTTAAAG
This sequence comes from Anopheles coustani, assembly GCF_943734705.1. NCBI lineage: Eukaryota > Metazoa > Arthropoda > Insecta > Diptera > Culicidae > Anopheles > Anopheles coustani. The sequence continues at coordinate 59,801,844 of NC_071289.1, forward strand.
ATCGCGCTTGCTATCGCTGCTTGACGGAATTTTGCGTTCTCGTCCGCTTTGTCAGCACGTACCACCACCCCACCCTTTCCCAGCACCAAGAACCCTTCGGCGGGAATCCCAATCACCTCGACGTGCGTATATGGATGGAATGGGAATAATGCGAGTACGTTTAACTTTGACATCCCTCATCGGGCTGGCGAAGGACATAAATTAAAGGCAAACCAGGCGTAGCCCCACCCAAGTGTTCCACCCACCCGCGCGCCCGTCGTCCAGATTAATGTTTGCTGCCATACGAATGAAACGAAGCGCGCATACCATCAACCAGCGCGCACCCCGTTCGAAAGAAAAGATTAACGAGCTTTTAATTCAACGTTATGCTAGCTGCTGGTTCTGCTGCTGCCGGGAGCGTCTCTGTGGGAAAATATTATTCCATTAATGGCTGCGTTTTTCGCGAAGCATGCGTACATCCGCTAGAGGGTGTTTTTTTCTTCTTCTGTGTCGTCGGTTCCATTCTCGAACAGAGTGTGGGTGTTGGTTCGTTTATGCATTGTTCAGTTCTATTAGTTATGATAGACTATGAATCAACCCTATCGGGTCAACGTTCGGCAGTACTGTAGCATACCTTAGGTTTTCTCTAGGGTTAGTATAGGTATTTTTGGCCTTTTGGCCAAAATGTTGGTAACATGAGCTTTTCCCAACTACAGGGTTTTTTTTAGATGATATAATAAATGTAGCAGCATTTTTTCTAACTGCAGCACATGATATTCCAACAGTACCGGTTGTTTTTATAACGCGATCATGTTTATCATAGCGTTGTCAGTAGAAATGATAACCGTAACAGTTGTTGATATTATAAATTTGGAATGGCAGGTCGAGCGATGTGCGTAACTAGCGAGTGTAAACGTATATCGCACTAATGACAGTCACTGACACTTAATTTCTTTTCATGATTACAACAAACCATTTTGTTTCAATGAAACCGAAGAGCTTCATTCGAGATGAGCTCACCTGGTACGTAGATCAAACTTGGACTGTCATTATTGCGATATACGTTTACACTTGCTTGTTAAGAACTCCGCTCAAGCTTCCTTACCAACTTTATAATATCTACTGCTACGGTTATAATTTCAGCTGACAACGCTATGTTAAAAATGATCACGTTATAAAATCAACTGGTACTGATGGAATATCAAGTGCTGCAGTAAGAAAAAATGCTGCTACTGTTATGATATCATCTGAAAAACCCTGCCTGTTTCTAGCTATGGAAAATTTAAAACCAGTCAAAAACATTTTCTTTGCACCTGCGGTGTGGGAGCAAATCAATTTTCGCATAAATTAATTGTCCCACCAGCAAAAGCTGCTGACAAATGCAATCACTTCGTGGTATGCAGAAACATGTGAAAGAAACAAACCGTGCGGATGATCTAATGTTTGTTTTCTTTTCCCCCTCCCGCGAGTGACATTTATGAAGGATCATTTCTTTTGATGCATGAACACAACCAAGAGTAAAAAGTTGGGAAATATTTTTATTAGCGCTATGGACGTTTTTAATCGCACGGTGCATACATTTCATCGAAGCTATTATAGAAGCTCACGCCTAGCGTTTATTATGCGCACGTGTGGAGAGATAGAGAGAGAAAGAGAGAGCTCCCGACCGGTTAGGTTCAGCAAGCATGAGCTATGAACCATCAAATTATATTCCCCCCCGCTGCCCGTTGCCCTCCCCCTGATCTACCCCCCTTGGATGCACCTGGATGGAATGCACCCAGGCCAAGGGAAATATGCAGAGACTTTCGTGAAGCTAAATTAGCATTTTATTCGCCGGTTTGTTGCTTTCCCACGCGGGAAGAGAAGAGGGTTGCTGGTTCGTGTGGGTAAGAAGGAAAACTCGCATCATTTATCCACCGGTCCGGTTCGCTTTCGAGCGTCTCGTACGGCCAGTTCTGTTGTAGGTGGGTTTTCCCTGGCATCCGGCGCGATCCGGCGACCTTCGCCTCGGTCGGGGGGGTGTGCAGGCAAAAGGAAGGCGAGCTGGTGTTTCAGCCAACGTCCAACGTCGAAGCGCGTTCTATCGCACGTAGGAAAATTTGTGCGCCACGGTTCCGTGCGGTGTGTGGCGTTTTTTGGGTGGGCTAAAAATAGTGCAATTTTCCACCGCCGTTACACCGAGCGGGCGCAACATGTGGGAGCGTGATGTGACGGGTTGAGCTTCTGTTTTCCTTCCTCCCTCGGGTGGGGTAAGGGTGGTGTGGTTGATGGCAGGGGAGGGCATGTTTTTCCGGTGCTACCCCGACGCGCTGCTGTGTATTTTTCGTCCATATCCGGGGCGGAAAAGTGTGGCCTCCCGTGGTCGAACATCGTGCGTCACGAACGTGACGAGTTCTTATTTTTCATCCTTTCGTCGATAGCTGTTACATTTTTTGGATCATGTTCATTTTGTTCGATTTTTTTTTCCACCGTACGGGCCCCAAAATCCAATCAACCCTCGTTCTAGCCATCAAACCGAAACCGATTGACTTTCCGCGTCGATAGCTGGCGTCGGTACAACGTCGGTGTTAAAAATACGCATGTGTTTCAGACCAACCTGCGGCCAATGACACCGGCGCAAACATCAAACAACTGTCGCCGATGGGGGTGGTTTGGGGTAAGTTCGGTAAGGTGTCACACATGGCACATCTTCACTACCACCACCCTTCCTCCACCCTCAGTTGTGTGGAATGTGCGTCGCGTGATGGATGAATTCGTCAGTTGCGGAGGCTGGGAGCGCAACACTGTCTGCGGCTATGATCTCGTGATGGTTGGATGATTCTGATTAATGCACCGATGCGTGTGGGTTTGCCAAAAAAGCTCACCTCGATTACAATGTACTACAGGTTTCCATCGATACCGGCACGTTGGGAAAGGGGGAAGAGTCTTTCGAGGGTTTATTTAAGTACGTGTACATAAAATAAAATTTCACCGGATGGTGGTGGCAGCTTGGGTTCCGCCGAGTATCCTCACGCTGAGCTCATGCAAATGACGGTGCGTGTCCGATTATCACAGAACGAACGCCGCCAGGAAGCTGCCTTGACACGAAGTCCCGTCTCGCGCGCTCGGAAAGAAAACGGCCATTACACAAATCATTACCAAAAATATATACCGTCCCCATGGTGGTCGCTCTAAGGGAGGAGGAAGTCTGCTACAGAGCATCGCGGAAAGCGCGTTACACAATCAGCAGACGTTCGGGACGATCGCGGTGCACGGAAAACAAAATAAAATTAAATAAAAATGCTACACGCCCCAAAACAACGACGACGTCGCCGACCGTCAGTCTGCTGTCAGTTCGTCAACCGATGGCGGGCTCGGTTCGCACACCGATGATGAAGATGCTCGGAGGTGAAAGAAAATGGTTTTTATTTTTATTTTCGGTGCAGGGTTTCCTAGGTTGCATCACCATCCCTCCCCCAAACCTCCCCCTCCCCAACGCAACGGCAACGTTGACATTTTCACGCAAAACGCTGACCGACCGATGATGACGGAGATCAGCGAGGGAAGCGGACTGATTTTCCGCATTTGGTACGAAATGAAGCACACCTACACCTGCATTGTGATCGTGATACGGTGCAACATGATTGGCTGTAGCAACAAAAATGCAATTTTATGCGACTTGAAAAACATTTATTTGTTCTTCAGTAGATGTTAATGTCTTTTGAAACATAATATTTAAAAGAATTTTCCTTTCGGGAAACCATTAAACTAGTAACTCGCAGAAAATGTTTAACTCCACATCTGCAAACTTTAGCACTTGTTTTGCGCTTGTGCTTATAAATTACAGCACCGTTCGGCTGTTGGTATTTAGACAAACCGTTAACGTTCGGTTAATGGCTTGCTTCCTGATCGAAACAGACGGCTGAGATTTGTTTATTTTTAAGCTCAACAAATCCCTTCAACGATTCAGTGTATCTCTCTCGCAATGTAATGTGGTTCTATTCCGTTCGTTTCGAACCGAACGCTCGCCGTGCGTCAGGTCGGATTCCTTTTCCCTATCACTTTTTTTCCCCCAGCTCTGAAGCTACAATTCGCTAACCTTTTGCTCGAACCCAACCCCTTCGATGGTGATTGGGGGTATGTGCAAAATTCATTCGAAATGTTAAGTTCCGACCGTGTTGGATGACTTTTAGGATATTCCTCTGCCAGGAGAAAGGCAACAAAACGAGGGAAAGAGACAGAAAAGTCCGTACAGCATCCCCAATCAAACATGCGAAGCAACATTGCGGAAACCGTGCGGTGCTTCCTTGCGGGCGTGTGACACTCGATTGCAGTGATTTGTGCTGCGCGTCTCCGGTGTCAAACGTGGTAGACGGTTTCGTTTGTTAACCCTCCCCATTTTACTTCGTTGAGCCAAAGTGGCACCAACACGGAGACGCCAAAGAAAAGCTGTACTTTGTGCAGTAAAATGTTCGCTAACGGGCGAATCGTGACATTTTAAATTTTCATTTGCCGAGCACGATATGGCGCTTACAGGATGTGAAACTTGATGAACTTATGCGTTTATGAAATATTTTCACTCCACGCATGAGCAAACATAAATTTCGAGCAAAGTTTCACTTTGTATGTGATGGGGATGGTTTTTTTCATGGGGGTAAATTTTCATGTTGTTACCGCATGACACTTCTGTCTCAATCTATCGAAAGTAAGGTAAATAAAATGTTCACTACTCTAATGTCATAAGGTTGAATGAAGGTCTTCTGCTACCAAACGTCAGGGAAAAGGAAGTGTAGGCTGTACTGAATCGGTCGTACTGAACATCCACCCCCCTAAAGCGCATCCATGGGAACGGAGTCGTGCGTACACGAACCCATCTAAACATCATCCCCTTTCATCGAGGAGGTGTTATAAAATTGGGTTTGCGTCGAGGTTGACAAGACGGGCAGGTATGCTATGGGGGGGGGGATGCACGATGGTGCGAATCAGAAAACCGATAAGCCGTCGACTGATGGGTCGTCGGAAAATGGGGCTAATTAAAGCATGTACGAGTAGCCGTTTTTGTGACGGAGAAAGAGACACTTTTATGAGCTACCGAGCTTTTCCCCCCTTAGGCCGCTTTTCGATGGGCAAAATGGAGGGGGGGGGGGGGGGGGTCTCGACCCGACCGAGCAGCACCCATTTGTTTGTCAGAAATTGATGAATTATCTGACACGATTCGGCGGTCCGATTGAACATCGTAATTAGCCGCGCTCGCCAGAGGAGATGCGGCAGAGGATCGACATAAAATCACGGGCAAAGTAATCACGTGGAGACACCAATAAGCGCTCGTAAGGTGATGGTGAGCGTAGGCAAGCGTTAGACGGTTGCGTTGGACACGGCAGGAAGGGTACATCGTGAGTTCATAGTTCGTGGAACAACAAGATAAATAGGCTGTTGTGCCGGTATGCGAGCGAGAGAAGCAATAAAAATGTCGCACAAATGGTGGTTGTGAAAGTGGTTTGTGGATGGGGGAAGGGAAACGTAACTGCCCTACTACAATTTCATACGCGAGAGTAATTTTACGCCAGTGTCAAAGATCAATCCTTGATATGGTGTTCGGTGCGTTCACCATTCCATGCGTTTGAAAGCCCCGTTTGACGTTTCTGATTTTCGTGAAGCCGGCGCCATCGATTCATCGATGCGGAGGTGTTCCCATTGTTTGGTTTTTCCTCTCCAATGTACTTTACTCGGTCGACACGGTAAGATCGTTCATGTTTTTTCGAATGCGGTATGCGCGTAGGATGCCATCGGGCGGTCTTTGAAGAAACTGCCAATCCAATCACCAAAGCATTCACACAATGGGCGCTGGGCGAGGTTGGAGAGCACGCGCGAGCTGACAAAAAGCGATCGAAACACTCTTCCGGTGATTAATGAGCAATTGTCACGCGGGTGCAGTCGCGTCCTTTATGCGTTTGTTGACATTGTTGACGTGGGAAGCGACCGGGATGGGAAACGGGATAGAATTGCGAGCGTGTTTGCATGCCAAACCGTCGAGGGTGCCCTGCGAATGATCGGGAACCTGTGTTATAAGCCTCTGTGGCGTTTCGCGATGATGATTGCATCGCATTCCACCCGGCCCAACCCGCTTGTTGTGTGCGTAATTCTGGGCACGTAGACAAAGTGTCAAGCATGCGCGTATAATATCGCTGAACAAGACAGGCCAGACTTCCCGGACCGTTCTGTCAAGTATTGGAGCGCACCAGTTTCTCAAAGTCCGCTCCCCCCCTTCAAGGGAATAACGCAGGTGTCTGTAATTATGAATAGTATTTCATAAAATAGTTGCTCCTCAAAGTAGGGCGCTGCACATATCCCGGGGACTTAATGGGCGTCACCATGTTTGCTTTCGTTCCGGCTGGTTTCTTGTGAATTATAGCCCCTTCACGGAGAGGACCTCACTCTAGAACACTTAGGCAACGATAGCAGAAAAGGGTTTTTCGTGCTTTCGCTTCTGTTAGTTTGTTAACGACACTGGTTGATTGCGTTGTCTGCTCGCTATGTTCTCCTAGTTTTTCGTTTTTACCATTTTCACCCGCTCGAGAAGTTTTGAAAACCGAACTAATGAATTGAGTTTCCGTGCTTTCTGTTGCATATGTTTGCAACTCTCATACTGAATTTTGACAGGACGTTCCCGGGTGGTAATTATTTATTCATATCTTGCCCTACAAAAAGAAGTGGCGAAGCATTGAGGAAAGGCATAACTCCCAACTAAAAGAGTACGAAGATTGAATGCTATTGGAGGCGACAGTGCTATTGATACCATACATGTTCGCAAAAGAGTGTGCAGAAAAAATATTAGCATGAAGTGCATGAAAATATTTAAATTTTGATGAAAAAAAAGCGAAAATCCAACTCTTTGAAGTTGGATGATGGACGTCGTTGCATAAAGGAATTCAATGCCAGCTGCGCATTTATGCTGGATTTTTTGCAGCAGATCACCTTTAAACATTTTATTCCACTCCTACATTCCGCCGGTTTTCGTTTGGCATACGCTGACAAGGGTTGCGATTATTCAAAATTCAATTAAACCTCTCCCGGACATCGCCAGCGTGTGACTCTCGATCTTTTGTTCGGTGAATAAAAGCTAAGGAATTGAAATTTAAAACCAGCATTTACGAATGCATACTGTCTTTCGAGGATTTGGTTTTTTGGGTAAGAAATTTATGTTAGAGCATTCAATTCCATTTTTGCAGAATATTCGTTTATGTTTAATAGCTTGGATTTCACAGAGCATCCTTTCTTTCGTCTGCTGTGCATGAGAAGAAAAACAAGTTTTGAAGCCTATTGACCATAGATGCATTTTTTTTTAAATTAACAACGACGAACGCTGGTGCAACAAAGTACAAGCGCAACCATTCTGGTCGTATATGCCAGGATGATCTCACTCGCCGTACAATGGAACCGACGAAAGGCATTGTTGAGGTTGTTGTTTTTTTTTAAAGTATGTTTTGTTTACCGTAAACTGGCAACAAAGGAAAAAGAACGGTCCACCGTGCCTTCTGCGAACGAAATTAGCTGGTATATTTTTCTCAAAAAGTAAATGAGGTTGACAGAACGCGAGCAAGATTGATTTACTTCTTCGAAAACGAATCCGGACGGTCGGATGCATGGAGCAGAAGTGGTGGTTGGTAAATGGGCCTGAAGAAGTACAGAACACACATTTCTGCGATGGGCGATGATTAACTCGCGTCGTCCGCACTGCAGTGCGCAGATGACGTCAGCAGGGCACCATATCGGACGCATATGGCCGCTCCTTCGGTTCCATTATGCACTTAAAATGCACAAACCGGGACAGCGAAATGCGAATGCGTTATGTTTGTTACATAAATAAATGGGCCAGTGAACAGAAACAAACAGTTGCCCGAACAAAGACCGTCGTGAAATGGATCGTTTAAGAGAGAAATTAACAACACAAGCAAATAAAATCTCTCATTAATCCCGGCACCAACAACAGCGGGAGGGAAGGGTTCAAGATCGTCTGGAGCGGGAAACGTCATTGGCTGCAATTGATTACGGTCAAAGGATGCAATAAAGACCTCAACCGAGTCGCAAACCAGACCGGATTGCGGCGGGAATCGGCGATCGAAAGTCTTACAGGCCGTTAAAGGCTTAAAAACCCATAACTTTTATGGAATTTGTAAACTTTTGCTGTGCCTTAATTAAACAACAAAGAATTGCTCCACGAAGCTAAACGTCGTTTCGGTGGAGTATGTAAACAATATTTACCTCGTTCATAAGCCAAACCTGCGACTGACTCAACCGGGACGTTCAATTTCTGATGCCTTCAGCGGCAGACTCACTGCCGAAGCCGAGGTTTCGTTGTCTAAACTTGTTAGCGTTCGCTTGTGGTTGTTTTTTTTCACTCTGACGGTGAGATAAAAGTTGTACGCAGTTTCGGTCGATGACTTGTCTCAAACCGACGAAGTTGTGTCCTTGAGATGGCATGCTGCAGTACACGTAGACTGACGCGAGCCGAGCGAGGCGGTGTTAGCGGAACAAAAAACGGGGTTAAATTTGAAAATGAAGCAAATTTGGTGGTTTCAAAAGTCCATTCCATCGATCGTACCCTGCAGGAACCGTTTGAGGGTATAAGAGGTAGTAGTTTACTTTTTTACTACAACAACAACATGGTGACATTCGTAAAAAATTGAGAGAGAAAAAACCAAATCATCCACCTTTTTAAGGAGTTTGATGTCTACAAAATGTAGCCTAATATCGTCTTTTTTGCGTTATTTTTCAACCTATCGAATGTAGAATGTCGATCACACTTTTGTGGCTTCTTGCTTTTTTATGCCATCTTATGTTTCGTTCAGGAGTTAGCGGTAAGCCAAACAAGTTGCTTTGATGTCAATCGCGACAGCATACTTGATCGTAGCTAAATTATGATGTTTCTGATCATCTGGGCGATATTTTGATATGCGAGATTAAAACACATCTTTTTATGTCCTCAGAACAACTGGAACATTCTTAAAAGAAAATGTATTTCCCACTTTCGGGTGCGACGTTTTCATTATGCGAGACGTTTTCAGCATAAAACCTTCTGTTTCCCCGTAACACATCCCGGTACTTGTGCCCGAAAATGTGCTAGACGGGCAAACTGGGATTTAATTTACTTTTCACCATGAATGAATCGCTCAGCAATGTGTGAGAGCTAATTGGATGCCTGCTCCAGATGACCATCTTCACAGTTTTCTTTGCCAACTCGCGGCAAAAGCGCGTGCGTGGAGAAGGAACAAAAAAAAGGCAGAGAGTGTTCGGCTCATTACCCGCAACGATTAACTCCTTTTGACGCGAGCCTCGGGTCGGACGGGGTCCGGGAAGTTGGTTCCACCCGTCGAACGTCGCGGCGAAAGGCGAAGCAAAATTAAAAGAAAATCATACACAGTTGGATGAAGCCAAAAAGGGTTCTCGTGGTCATTTGTCTTTGGCACTAATCGACGGGCTCGGGCGGCGTTGATTTCGAGCCCCGGCTTCGGTGTGGAATGCGACGCTGCCTATGGCCCTCCGCCACCGTAATGCGGATGGAGCAACCCGGCGGGGGCCCAAAGGGGGGCCCCTTAGGCGGTCCAACTCTAACCCGCGCTCAACCGAGCCGTGACCGAAACGATCCTTCCGCAAAACGAAACGGGCCCACGGCTTGGCCGGCTATACCGCGTCGGCGGTAGCTCAAGTGCGCGGGGATAATTTATTTAACGTTTTTAATTGACGCTAATAAAGAGATAAATGTTGGCAGGTTTAGGAAATTGTAATTTATACTTTGACCGGGGCACACGCCGTTCGCGTCGTCGATGTTGTGGTGGCGGTTTCGGTTTGCTCTCGGTGCGGAATGGAACGCGATATTACGAAAGAATCCGATGGTATGTGCCCATTGGTAGAGAGAAGTGTTGGTGGAGGGAAATTTATAGTACATTTAAAAACGATTGTATTTCGTTTTCCTTTTTTAATATTTCCTCATCCTTAAATATATGACATCTGGCGCTTCTCAATCACTCTATGAAACAAAACATCCGGTGATAGAATCCAACGATAAATCTGTGGATGAATTTAAATGTCTTATTCTTGTTGATCAAAATGTATTTTTTATGCAACGTTCGCTTTGTCTTTGTACTTAAAATGAAGTGAATTCGTTTTTCAGCAATATTTGTTTTGTTCGTGTATGGTATTTATATCTAGAATTTTGTTGATGGTTAGTAGTTCTGCAAATTTTCCTACTTCCCGAACATTCAGTTGGGTGTGATTTAGGAAATTTATGTTTGGTTTTATCCATTTAATTGATTATCTAGGCAGTTGCTTGACACTTTGTGCACCGTAGCTTCCTAATAACCTTGCCTCAAATCCCGCTGCGTGTTAATTAAGCTTCAGTGTGCTGTGCCTAATGATTTCAACTGCGACAATATGGAGAGGTACCTCTAACACGACCATCGAACGTTACAAATGAGATTCGCAATCGTTGAGCGCTGTCCCAGTCCACGGCATGCCCACGAGCCATTGAATTCTGGTGCGTATTAGAATAGTGATCATTATGAATGAAACGCCCGGCATAAGCATCCACCATTTCTCCATTGTATTTCACCGTTCACCATCTTAAGGTTCGACATCATTTTCCATAACAATGCGAAAGCCATCATTATTATTATGCTGGGTGCATGGAGTTGTCAATATCAATAATGAGCATCTATTGCCAATAGGTGGAAACGGGACAAATGTTGGGCAGAAATTGCATTCCCTATTGTTAAGCGAGGCGCTATTCATAGAATAGAGCTCCATCCAATTTATAGGACGTTCAGGAGATGTTGGAAACCGGTGCAATTCAAATGATCATAATTATTCATGATTAACATTCATCGATTGTATTTGTTTGGCGAGTGAGAATCGATCAAAATTTCAGTAAATTTATACGTTTATTGCAATCTTGCTTTCTGATTCCTCATGGTCCCGAGTTCCTATGGTCTGGAAGTAGGCCCTTCTGATGGGAGCACTGCATTTTGTTATATTATGACAGCTGCTGTGGGGGTTGTAAATTATTTTTAATCCCATCCTCTGGCGCACTCGGCCGTCGAGATGCTGCGTCGACGCATAAAGTGGTGATGTTGTCGATGAAGATGTTTGTTTAGATAAGGGAACGAAATAAAACATGGCCACATGCGCACCCTGCCAGCGTTGGCTGTTAACAGTGAGAAGGAAGTGAGGGTACTAACATGCGTCTGGTTTGTAGTTGGCCAGAGTAACTAGGGCTCACAGTGACGGGCGTAGCTCGAGCTGCTTCGGGAGCCAGTTCTCGTGCGGGGTTTCATAACCCACGTCACTTTTCCCTCCAGTAGGATTAGCCTGGAACAACAGTGGGCTTTTTCGTCTGGCACTGCAGACATTTTCTCGTTGCACGCTCCTGATACCGCACGGTGCAGCTTCTCGCGGCTCAAAGGTCAACGCCTGAGAGCATTGTAATGCAGGGCAGCGGGAAGGCGGGACATTCCATCCGACTGCTGTAGGTCTCGCTTGTGGCACATTTATTTATTTCCGCGTGGCGTTGAAGATCTGTTTAAACATTACAAAGTGGCTGAAAGTTAAATAGAAAAAAAAATCTTCATACGTAAGCCAACCATTTGCCAACCTAACCGGAGCAGGAAGACGGTGATAACGATCATCCAGCGTAAGACTGTTTACTGCGATAGCTTTATGACCTTTTTCAAAACAGTGCCACACATGGAGCTGCAACACTTGTACAACTAGAACCTCTAGAAAGTGTAGCATGTGCAGTTGATTGTTCTTTCTGTTTATGACTGCTTCATTCAAATCCGCTATGGTGTGTAATCGTCACACTGGGGAATGGAAATAAACAATAAAAAATGTTAGAAGAGGTGAAAGATCTTCAGGGAAAAGGAAATTTTCATACAAACACTAAAAAACCTACAGAAACGCTTGGATTACACACAATTGTTCAATTTGTATAACTTCGCTGGAACTTCCAATTCGTTCTCTTATCACCCTAAAAACTACCAATGCTATAAAGCTGCGTAATGCGTATATGGCTTATCGATAGTTTATTGGGCCCTGTTTAGGTGCGACAAACTCTAAACGCCGGCGTCTGATCAATGCTGTTGCTGACCGATAACCGAATCCAAATCGAATTTTATGGTTCAGATCGGACCTTTTTATTGACTCCCGGCCTAAGCGTACTCCTTCCGGCTGGGTCTGGTGTATAGTTTAATGCGGCTCAAATGCCTTTATGCAGCATGTGAAACCCGAACTCGTTCACTATCTCTAAACGTCGTCCGTTCGGTTTTATCAATCACGCATCAATGTGGAACGTATAACTTGCTTGTGGTTGAGTAAACATCCGCGTCGACAGCAATCCGCACCGTATCGGAGCACCGGCACGGAGTTTAGAATATCGTGGCTTGGAATTGGAGAACCAATTTGACAGCTTGATTTACTGAATCTTGACAGATGAGGCGGCGGAGTGAAAGTGTTCCATCCAGTCCGGCGTTACCGGTCGGGGATAATTTATGGCTCGGAACGATGCGATCCCGATAGACTTAAGGATGCACTTTACCAGTTAGCGCAGGTAAATATCTAGCAAGTGTGGCTCTCTGGGCTGTACATGGTGCATTGATCTCAGCGGTAGATAGTTCCACTCACTGTTTTGTGGTAGCCTGGTTTAGATCTGTGCTATATTGAAGCAGCCTTTACAATGTAAACATCCCATCGGTCGGTAAAACGTCTAGATGGTTTGTTGGTTTTATTTATTTTTGATCGGAAGCAATACACAAACCACGATAGCGTAAGTTTCCCTGCGTTAACAACTTTTCAATCTGTAGTCTTCAAGATGTATTGCTACGAAAATACATTTTACCAAGCGTATTTACTTATCGGAGATGCATTTGTTCGGAGTTGTACGAACATCCGTGAACGTTTATTTCTTCGTTACTTACAAAAGTCATACAATCACTAGGAACAAGGTGCTTTAACCTTTTTCCAATTTCTTACGTTTTTGTTTTCGATTATCGAAAAGAGAAAGGAACGACACATGACCTCGGAAACTAATTAAAATAGTAATTGAACTTCCAATAGCAGTGATTTATCTCTTCTTCATATCCTCTTTGCTTCTACGTTGAAGTCGCCGCGTCCGCTGGTTGGTCTGATTCTGAATTGCAGCATCTGAGCTAAATCTTTTTTTTGCCGAGTTTCTAGAAGCTATAACGTGTTGTTTGCACATCATATTCCTTTAGTTGAGAACGCCTTTGTCAAGAAACTGGGTTTTTACACAGTAACGTGTTTTTCATTTATGCAAATAGTAGCTCTATCCATGGAAACAAACAACGCCAGTCTTTGTCGGTGCATTTTAATTAGTTATAAGCTTTTTCAGGCTGACAGATAGTCTACTTTTTTCTGAGAAGTCATTCTCATTCTAAATCCTATTTATGCTTTTCTAAGAATCTCTCTCATTTACACGTCAGGGATGATTTGATTCCCTTTAGTATCGCTGATTGATTATGGACCAATAGTATATGCATCCTGATGTAATCAATGTATACATCTTGCTTTACGTGATTCGTCAGAATGTTCACTTATTTAATATTCAATCAAGTTTGTACTTGGTGCTATTCAAGCCGTTTGCTCATTTTCAGTTGTAACCAACCGGATAATGCGGGTTAATCGGGATGGTTGTTGATGTTAATTCTAGAAATCCTAGAGCGATTTGTGGTGATTAAGAGCTCGTTATACTCGTTAATTTTCAAATTAATTTCTTCCAAACAATGTAAGAAAAGATGGAAGTTAAAACTTCAAGTTTTATTTTGTTTTTTCTATATTTCCACACTGCGTTCTTTATTCTATAATATTTAGAAGTTGTTTCTTCCATGACACGAGTTTGCTACTCATTTTTATCATAGAATGCATGTTCAAGTGTTTTAACTATTTTAAAATACACATCAGCAAATTGTTTGACTTACTGCTCCCGCCCAGAAGACGGCCTCTATTTGCAATCTCACGAATACACAAACGAGGTTGGTCCTCCATCATGCCCATCGCTGAGTCGGCTGGTAACAATGTTGCACCGGAAACTCGCAATTCGCTGAAAAAAGTGTAGGTGTGTCTCATTGTGCCCCAAGCGTAGAAACTTGTTCACCGACAATTGCTCTGCCAAACCTTGACACTGCAGTCGTGAAGCTGTCTCGACCTTTGCCAGACATGCTTTTGCCGTAGTTTGTTGCTACGCATCCGGATCTTGCGTGGTGGGAAAATACAGGATAAAAATGCTAGAGGGAAAATATCTTGAGCAAATATGTAATCTCCAGCGATGTACCCACGAGATCATGCAGGCCTTCTTGCAGGCCCCAGGAATGGTGCCTTAGGATGGTTTGTTTGCCGGATTGGACTTCTGCAAGACCGACAATGTTGCCGTATCCATAGCCACCATTCGTGTAACGGCGGCAAAGGATGTGTTTTGTTTATTTTTCCCTGCCATCTTGTCAGGCTCGATCCTGTGCCCGTTGAACAACAGCTCTCGCCCGGTAACGGCCGCACGTAGGACCGCACGCTGCCAACAAACACTGTCATCGCTTTCCGACAAAGACCCCATAACCATTTACTGGCGGCTTGACTTGATTAAATTTCTCCACCGTAGTCTAAATTGGGTGGAGAAGGACGACTCGAGGTGAATATAAGTGTAAGCGGTTGACACTCTTAACATGTGCGGAAGTTTATTCTAGACGCCCAAGCTAACAGAGAAATTCTCGGGAGATACCTCGGTAAATACAATCATGATAATGATTTGAATATTAGATTACATTAACGGGCGTCTTGCAATCGCCACGCAGTATCGTTGGAAAGTTTGTTTTAGTGCGCTTGGATACTTTGATGTTTTAATCAAATATGTAAGTTACTTTAAAGTCGGCTTTACAGCTTATCAAATTGTTCCCTTTCATGCTATTTACAATTCCTTAATATATGCTGAGCAACCTAACGAAAGAATAAGGAATGTAGATCAACTTGCGAACATTGATTATAGATAACACGCGCATGGGTAATAGTTTCAATTTTACAATCATACACAAAACATTCGATAAATAAGATTAACTGTAACTTGATCGATAGAGGTGGGGTATTTTCAACGAAAATAATTTATTTCCAATTTCACATTTATAGTCTTCCCTCTATACCCTTCTCTATCAAAAATAATCTAACCCTCTGCTACCTGCTTTATTTCCATTTCAGGTAAATGATGATGCCGACGAGTCCTAGAGAATTACTGCCAATGTCAATCTATCAATCACGGCCCAACCCTGCATCAATCCATGACCAACCTCTGGCGCAGCGGATGGAAAATAATCGGTGCCCGGGCCTGAAATCGATTCCTATCAATTTTATCGTGCACGTGAAGTGTGGTAGTTTTTTACCCTTGTTTCTCCCTCTTAAATAGCGCATCATTTACTTTGACCTTTTTTTTTTAGCAAGTTTTTCTTTTCTACAAAACTGGTGGAAAAAATAATAGCACCATATCAGCTCGACAGGGGGAACCAATATCCATCGCTTCCGAGCGGCAAATGACAATAATTGTGGCGCACGACGCTCGCGCCTCCGTCAACCCGTCGGCGTTCGGAAAGCGTCGTTGTCGTGCGGGATAAAAAAGCACGCTACTGACGTTCGTCACGCGAATCAGACCACGCAATCAATTCCCGGTGCCCGTAGCGTAAAGATGCAACGCGTCCTCTTGACGGCGTGAGCGAAGTCGAGCAAGAACAAACGACAACAGCGGAGGGAATACCCCCGGCCAAAGCACTAACGTTCGATTGACACTATACTTCAGTTCGTTCTGCTCGTGGCTCGAATCCAATGACTTATGGGGCACTTTGGACAAAAAAGGGAGTAGAACGATCCACACACACACACACCGTGCCAGCCACTTGTCGCCGCATTCGGCTGTAACTAATAGGAGTTTAATTTTGTTAGAAACGAATTAACACTTGGCAACCAGCGGTGCGCGGAAGCGAACGAACCAAATAGGAGAATGGGGGTAGGAAAGCCTGCCGGTTGCTCCCGGTGGGAGGCTTCACGGGCATTTATTGTTTAATCAAGCGAGCAAATAAAACATCGTCAATCGTTTTTGTCATGGCGCACGTTGACATCGCTTCAGCACCTGCAGAAGTACCGGTTGGGACTTGCGGACAGCTGCGGCGGAATGGGTGAGGGCGAGGTGCCGAGAGAACTCGTTCAACTGTTCGTCAGGATTTCGTTCTCTCTGTCTGTGCTATGTGGCGAGATTTCCCGTTCTTCTTCGCATGAAGCAAAAATTAAGTAATAGTTGGTTCCGCCACGAGTGGATCAAACGAGAGTCTCATACAGGGTTGAGCACCACC